>NC_134576.1:80859176-81210010 GCF_050947875.1 Dermacentor variabilis | reverse complement strand
ATTATCAGTTGCGCGGCTGGATAGGTATATCTTTGCGCATGCATAAATAGAGAGGGTGCCGCGTGCCATGGACAAAGCGAACAATCCCGGTGAGCTGTACGAACCGATACATATACTTTCTCCAAGAGCGGCGTTCCTTTGTGTAACCTATTAGTGGCTACATATTAGGTAAGCAAAGGATGTCACTCAAGTATACTTTATGCTTCTTACGAAAACCATGCGGTTCCAAAGCTGTACGTAGAACATCAACCCCATTCAGGATGGCTTTTGGAAGGGGATTATAGAATGGGTTGTTGGCCTCCACACGACACGCCGTACTTGCACCCTCTTTTCAAGAAAGGTGGTCACCTCTACAGACTCCGAGATGCACAACGAGTCATCCTTCGGCGATAGCACAGTTCTTGAGTACCTTTCGTCTGGTCAGGGTAATCGCCCGTTACACTATGTGAGTGTTAGAAATGTCGGCCACCGTGGATGCATCGCGGTGCTGAGGCAGATAGAAGGACGGCAAGCCTAGATCAGGAAGGCGGTGACTGCAAAGTCTTCTAGGATCTAGGCTTGCCGTCATTCCTTATGTACACCGTGTTTCCCAAACCATTATGAAAATTGCGGCCAAGGCAGGAGTGAGCGTGGTGTGCAATGCCCCTAGTAAACTGAGCGGGTTGTGCAAGAGAGTCAATAGGGAGGATACTGTCGCGCGCAAAAGCTGCTATAAGAATCATGTTCAGGGCTTTGTTAACTGTACAACGCAGGCCGTCTATAAAATCCCGCTTGATTGTAAACGTTGCTATGCCGGGCAAACGCGGAGGTGCATTAAAGATCGCCTGCGCGAGCATGCCACTTCACAAAAAGCAAACCCGTACAGTCATCTAGCTGCGCACTACTGTTAGACGTGTGGTTGCACCCCGAAGTGCGAAATAAGCAGCAGATATAGTGAAAAGCGTGCGCGGGAAATCTTTGAAGCATACCGTGTATTCAGAAGTGGCGATACGTGCCTCAGCTCTGCGTCCCTCTCTCTCTCAACAAAAGAAATTGATTATCTTCGTGGCTGACACTTATCCTACTTATCCTTCTTTTTCTATTCTTTATGTCACCTTCATGATGTATTTATATGCTGCTTCTGCCAATAAAGCATTTGGTTGCTAGTCAGCGCTCTGTCCTGTTTACTCGCTCGTCCTGTGTTGCGCTTTTCCTCTTTTTATTGTAAAAATGAACCAGCCAGACCCATTTAACAAACTGCTAATGCATATTACTGCTGTCCGTAAAACTGATGTCTGCCTAACCATAATGCGTGTCAAGAGCTCAAGTATTACTAGGATCACGAACAAGAACATTTGTTGGCTTTTTTATACATGCTAGAAGTGGTCACATTGTTATCGAAGTTATCACACTGTTAGTGATCGTGTTAGTCGTGAGCCAGCTCCCCTCCCCCTCTTTCCCCTTGCTCGCGCGGGAAGGCGGCACTAGGGAAGCCACCGTCTTTCTCTCCTCCCCCTCGCACCCTTTCACTCGCACCTGAAGCGCAAAGTTCGTGCACCGCGGTAGTATGTTTTCCCACTTGGACTTTATACAGAACATGATGCGGCTCCACTTCGGCGGTCGAGCCGCGGGCGATGTGAGAGCTGCGTTGGCAGCAGTGTTGCGGAATGGGCGCCCCCATTCTATTAGAATTCCATTCCGGGGAATTAGAACGTGCCGCATTTCCATTCCTTTCAATTCATCGGAATTAAAAAACTTAGCCAATTCCCACTCCGGGACTGGCCGGGCAGTTCAGTTCTATTGCTGTAATTCCTCAACGTAGCAAAGGCATCTGGTTAGTTTGATCGAGTTACCGATGAACGTACGATAAAGCTGATGTTATCAGACATGTTAAGAACTCCAAAAATACGCAAAACACGTTACCAAGGTCAAATGATACTAGCTTGGTTACATATATCGTGCAGTATAACTGCCCTACTAATTCCCATAGGGGGCAGTTCTCACGGTACATATAGTATTTGCGTGGCCGGCATGTCTTCACAGCTTGTGATGTTTTAATATTGTTTAAGCTTAAATGTGTTAATAATGCTAACATGACGACAGAGCGAAATTTTGCTTAAATGTCCTCGTGGTTTTTAAATGCTGCATTAAAGGTAGCAAGCAGTGCAAGGTGCAAAGAGAAGCTTTATTTTGGTTTTAGTCATCGAAATTTTCCAACAAAATGTAATGAGCTCAACGGGCGCTCCCCTGTTTAGTTTTGAAAACCCGAAGTGTAAATGAAGGCTGCTTCAACGGTTAGTTATAGAAAAAGTGAGATAAAACGGCTGCTTTCTACATGCTTGTGGCGCATCACAAACATGAGCTGCTCGAAAGAGGTGCTTGACAGCCGTTTTCACTTAACTGTCACTATCAGGGATGCCGTAGAAAACACGCGTTCCCCGTCAGCTGACGCCTATTTCACAGTCGAAAGTACCCTTGCGAGGGGGGAAAGGAAGCGAAAGGGCCTAGCGTTTGCTTTCCAATAGGTCAAGGGCTTAACCGTATCTGCGCAAGTTCCCTCTGTATGGTAAAGAGAAATTTCCCTTGCAAATGATGCAGGCATATTGTCTTGGTGGGCATTTTTATTATGCCTGATGTTTTCAAACGCCAGTATGCTTGTCCCCGCTTCAGAGTCTGCATTCGGTACAGCGCTAGCGCTGTACTGTCCTAACAGAAGAGGCCCCCTCCCCAGCAAAGCATAACGCATCAGCTCGGCTGTTTAAGCTGCACACCAAGAAAACTTAAACCGTGTGTCTAGGAAGGCACCCATAAAAAAAACACGGTCGGTCCACGGGCCTGCCAGCCGCTCCTCCAGGCTACGCTGTATGCCTTGAGCCGCCTCTTTGCAAACAAGTGCGCCTCTGCTTAAGATTTCCGTAAGGAAAAGTTCCATATCTCGCAACACGGGGAGCAAGAGTTCGGTGTCTCCTGCAGCAACTCCGTGGCTTCCTGTACAGAGCAGAGAAGATCAATCAAGTCTGTCGCCAACCTCAGTTCATATTGTCACAAGTATAAAACAATTTACACGTTGTATTTACAAAGCGTATAGACACAGCTGCCGAGAATCCCGAGAGGCTCTTGCCACTTCGTCCTCATCACCGTCGACGACCTTGTTCTCTTTTGCCACCGTAACACGACCCCCCGACAGAAAAATCACCGTCCCGGTGCTTCAGACGGGGCCGTCGGTACGGGCATAGTAAGTTTTAAGCCGAGAGACGTGTACGGCGTCAGGTGATGTGGAACCGCGTGGCATGTCGGAGGTCACGGGGATTATCTCGCAAGTGACATTAGTCACTTGACGTAGAACACGGTAACCGCCTTTGTAGCACGGAGCAAGTTTCTCGGAGAGCCCCACTCGGCGGCAAGGGGACCAAAGTAGCACGAGAGGGCCTGGTCAAAAATATGTGTCACGATGGCGGCGTTTGTAGGCGTGCCGTTGAGATTCCTGCGATGCCAACAAACGAGTACGGGCAAGCTGGCGCGCATGCTCAGCATGGGCGATGGCGTTGCGGGCATACTCGGTCCTCGAATCCTCTATCGAGGAGAGTGAGGTGTCCATGGGTAGGACAGGGTCACGACCGACGAGTAGGTAAAAGGGGGAATACCCAGCGGTATATTGGCGAGATGAATTATAGGCGAATGTGACATAAGGGAGACCCACATCCCCGTCCTTGTGGTCGGGTGAAACGTATTTCGAGAGCATGTCTGTAATGGTCCGATTCAGTCGTTGAGTAAGGCCGTCGGTCTGGGGATGATAGGAGGTAGCCAGCTTGTGCTTGGTAGAACATGACCGTAGCATATTGACGATGACTTCGGAGAGGATAGTGTGGCCGCGGTCAGTAAGGAGCTGTCGTGGGGGGCCATGTACTACAATGATATCGCGGAGGAGGAAATCTGCGACATCCATTGCGCAGCTCGTGGGAAGTGCTCGAGTGATGGCACAGCGCGTAGCGTAATCAGTAGCGACAGTGATCCACCTGTTGCCAGAGCTAGACTCGGAAAGGGCCAAGGAGATCCAAACCCACGCGAAAGAAACGCTCAGGTGGAATGTCGATCGGCTGTAAGTAACCGGCAGGAAGCGTTGCTGGCTTTTTGCGATGTTGACAGGGGTTGCAGGCAGATACATATTGTCATACGGAGCGAGCGAGGCCGGGCCAGTAGAAGCGGTGGCGCACGTGATCGTAAGTGCGAGAAAACCCAAGGTGTCCGGCAGTTGGGGCGTCATGAAGCTCCTGAAGCACGGTGGAGCGGAGGTGTTGAGGAACGACAAAGAGAAGGGGAGGACCGTCAGGATGAAAACTGCGTCGGTACAATATTGGTACAATACGATAGGACAATATTCCGTCGTTGAGGACGAAGCACCATAATGATGGATCAGCAGGAACAGATTCCATTCGGTGAATGAGGGTCCTCAATGTAGCGTCACGGCGTTTCTCGTTGGCCATGTCCAAAAGTTGGAAAACGGAAAGAACACTTGCGGACGCGTCCATGTCGGTGTTGGCGGGCGTGTGTACAGGGTAGCGGGACAAGCAATCGGCGTCCTTGTGTAGGCGACCAGACCGATATACCTACGAATAGGAATACTCCTAGAGCCGCAGAGCCTATCGACTAAGCCTCCCTGTGGGATCTTTTAAGGACGAAATCCAACAGAGGGCGTGGTGGTCCGTTACAATAGGAAAGGGCCTGCCATGTAAATAGGGGCGCAATTTCGCCACTGCCCACACAACGGCCAAGCATTCGCGCTCGGTAATAGGGTAGCTCCTCTCCGCAGGTGACAAAAGACGGCTAGCGTAGGCGATGACACGTTCATGGCCATGTTGAACTTGTGCCAAGACTGCACCGATTCCGTGGCCACTGGCATCGGTGCGCACCTCTGTAGGGGCTGAAGTAGCGAAGTGTCCTAAAATCGGTGAGGTTGTGAGTATGATGGTAAGGCGAGAAAAGGCGGTGGCCTGAAAGGGTCTCCTTGAAAACGGCACACTTTTCTTCAGGAGATCTGTGAGGGGGCGGGCTATGTTGGCAAAATCTTTAATAAAGCGGCCGAAGTAAGAGCAAAGGCCCACGAAATTTCGGACATCTTTTGCAGACCGTGGAACAGGGAACTCTTTCACGGCGCGAATTTTCTCTGGATCTGGTCGGATGCCGGTCGCATTGACAACATATCCAAGAGCAGTAATCTCACGGTGGCGGAAGTTACATTTCTTGAAGTTGAGTTGTAGACCAGCCTTGCCAAAAACGGCAAGAACAGCTGAAAGGTGCTCAATGTGGGTGCTGAAGGAGGGCGAGAACACAATAACATCATCTAGGTAACACAGACAAGTCGACCACTTGAATCCTTGGAGTAATGAGTCCATCATACGCTCAAAGGTAGCCGGAGCGTTGCATACCCCAAAAGGCTTAACATTGAAGTGGTAAAGACCATCAGGCGTTATAAAGGCGGTCTTTTCACGATCGCGATCATCGACAGCGATTTGCCAATATCCGGAACGCAGGTCGATAGACAAAAAATACTTTGCCCCGTATAGGCAATCACGGGCGTCATCAATACGAGGTAGTGGGTAGACGTCCTTCTTCGTGATGCGGTTGTGCTGGCGGTAATGGACGCGGAATCTCCATGAGCCGTCCTTCTTTTTCACCAGCACGACAGGGGACGCCTAGGAACTTGACGATGGCTCAATGATGTCTTTCGCAAGCATCTTGTCTACTTCCGTTTTGATGACGTGACGCTCCGAAGCTGAGACTCGGTAGAGTCGCCGATGGATGGGTGGATTATCGCCTGTATGGATACGATGTTCGACAAGTGACGTCTGGCCTAAGGGTCAGTTGTCCAAGTTGAATATATCCTTGTGTGAAAGCAATAGACTGCAGAGCTGTTCAGTCTCCGTAGGAGTGAGATTCGGGGCACTCATTTTCCTAATTTTGTTGTCAGTACATTTGTCAGGCTGGAAAGGCTCACAAGAAGCGTCGACGGCAAAAGTCTCAACACAACTAACTTTTAAAGCAGTGATCGTAGACAGGGTGATATCTTTAGACAGAATTTGCTTAGCGAGCCCGAAATTCACCACAGGGAGATGCGTGCCATTGTCTGTGACCCTCAGGACTGTACGCGGGACAGTAGCGTTGTGGGTGAGAACGATGGCACGTATGGGAGTGGAGATGTAATCACCATCAGGCACTGGCGTAGAAGGCGACATTTCGATGTGTGTCAAACCCTGTGGTCGAACGTGAACAAAATTAGTCGGTCTTAGGCGAATTTCGTGTGGTGTCGGAGGAACGTCCACTAGAGGCAGGTCAAGACGCACAGTACTTGAGGAACAGTCGGTGAGCGCTCAGTGGGCAGAGTGGAAGTCTAGGCCTAGTATGAGGTCATGGGGGCATTCGTCAAGTACAGTGAAAAGGGCGACAGTATGGCGGCCGGAAATGCTCACACGTGCAGTACACATTCCGACCATGGTTACCATGCTAGCGTCGGCAATTCGGACGAACCGAATAACGGCAGGCGTAATAATTTTCTTTAAATAGCGGCGTAGGTGGCTGGTCATAATCGATATGTGTGCTCCTGCATCTATGAGTGCTGTGACAGGTGTGCCATCAACTTCGACGTCAAGAAGGTTATGTCTTGTAAACTGCGTCAAAGGTAGATTTTGCGGCGAATAAAGTATTGCAGCATCACCTCGAGGAGCCGCATTGCCTACTTTTCCTGCTGGGACGGTCCTGGGTTAGTCGGCGAGGGCCAGCGGTGAAGCTGGGGCGGACGTGACTGGCGACGTTGAGGTGAGGGTGAACGAGCATAGCGGCTCGTCGAGGAAGTAGAGTCGGAAGCGTCGTAGAAAACACGGGGTGTGCAACTTATGGTGAACGTTAATTATGGAATATGTTTCGAGGAGGGATGGCCAACAGCTCCGGGAGTGGTGGGATACATGGCCGATTCGGCCGCAGCAGAAACAGATCGGCCTGTCGTCAGGTGTATGACGGTCTGATGGATTCCTGGTATTGCAGGGATAGCGAACACCCTGAAGTGGACTGCGATATGACCGAGTCATAGAAGCAGGGTGGGTGTCAGGACGACTCAAGGAGCAGGCACTGGGAAGACACATATTAGCGATCTCGTGGCGAACCACGCACTGGATCAGCGATATTCTCTCAACAGTGTTGTTCCAAGACGTCTGTTGAGGCGTGGCAGGAAATGCTGCTTCGAGTTCGCGGCGCACAATTCGGGTCAAATTTTCGCTTGGAGGTGGCGAGCTAGATTGGTCGGAGGGCCTGTACAGGAACAGGTCGCTGCAGTATTTGGAAGCCGCGTAAACTGATTGTATACACGGCGACTCTTCGCCTGCTCGAAACGGTGGCATTCCTTGATGATGGCGTCGACAGTCGATAAGTTTCTGAAGACCAAGAGGTTGAATGCATCATCCGCGATGCCTTTGATAATGTGTCCAACCTTCTCTGCCTCTGGAATGGACGTGTCGATTTTATGACAGAGCGCTAGGACGTCATGAATGTATGAGACATACGACTCGGTAGCAGTGGGGGACGCGTGGCGAGTTGTTGTTGGCGCCGTTTTCCCATCCACTTTTTGGGTATTAATGTGTCCTAGTCCTAGTTGTTTTCTCATCCACTTTAATTTCCATTAATTTATCGTTTCTTTATTTCATTCATTAAGTACAAGTAATTTCCCCTATGTTGTCCTCGGTGTCAGTGTTTGTTGGCTTCTTATGATATGACTAATAAAAATCTTGCCCCTCGGTAAACCCCCTTTCTTCTCGTTATTACATAACGTCTCGAATCCGGCAACATTGATGCCTTCAGGTAGCATATGTGGGTTTATTGACCAGTTGCCTTCACCCTAAAAGATCACGTTCTCGTGACGCCTGCGGCAAAAAGGACGTTCCACGTCCGCCGCCAAGGTCTGTGAGTGGTGGCACTGGATAACACTCCCAGGGTTCTACTAGGACACATAATTACCCAAGAAAGTGGATGGGAAAACAGCGCCGCGGTAGCTCAATTGGTAGAGCACCGCACGCGAAATGCGAAGGTTCTGGGTTCGGTTCCCACCTGCGGCAAGTTTTTTTTCCATCCACTTTATTTCCATTAATTTATCGTTTCTTTATTTCATTCATTAAGTACAAGTAATTTCCCCTATGTTCTCCTTGGTGTCAGTGTTTGTTGGCTTCTTATGATACGTCTCCAAACTAGTTTCGGGAAGAATTCAAAGCAGTGTTCATTGCATTGCATAAAGAGTCGCACGAGGATACACATTCGAGGCTCACGAGAAGAGCAAGAAAATAAAGAAAAAGAAAGCTGGAAATAACTATGGCGAATTTTACCGTGACGGCAGCTCGCATTCCAGAGGAATGAAACAGACGTACAACTCACCCGTGCGCCACCCCTCTTTCACGTGCGGAAAGCTTCGAAGTCGTGCGTTCTACGTGTGTTGGTTCCAGCAGCTTTTTTTTTATATGAAATCCTGCCGTTTGACGTGCCGAAACCACGATCACATTATGAGGCGTGCATGACGCAGTGGGGGACTCCGGATTAAAGGGCCAGATGTAGCCAAAGAGCACCAAGGTTATGCTGGGTGACTATTTCTCGCCGCGCTGTTTCAAAAGGGATGCCAATACATCAGTTATCATCATCACCAGCTGTCCTTCCAGAGCGCTCCACCACAGCATCCGAGCCTTCATACGCACAAACCCGCCGTGGTTGCTCAGTGGCTATGATGTTAGGCTGCTGAGCACGAGGTCGCGGGATTGAATCCCGGCCACGGCGGCAGTATTTCAATGGGGGCGAAATGCGAAAACACCTGTGTACTTAGATTTAGGTGCACGTTAAAGAACCACAGGTGGTCTAAATTTCCGGAGTCCTTCACTACGGCGTGCCTCATAATCAGAAAGTGGTTTTGGCACGTAAAACCCCGTAATTTTTTAAGACGCACAAGAGCTCACGCAGTAGCACTTGCGTCTCAAAGTTTGCGTTCATCGGTGAACGTTCCTCGCAACTCGGTTGCGCGAGACACCGCGCCCATTGCATCGGCCCGCTTGTGTCAGCGGCGAAAAAAAAATTGTTTTGTTTTCCCTTCGGTGACTAGATCGTGCTGTAGATTACAGTTCTCTTGTCACTTGGTTACGGTACGATTCTAGCCGACGTTCGGCAAATACGAGCTGAAGATTTATTCCGATTATCTCAATAATTAGTCAAAAAGACTATTAAAATTACTATGACGACAAGTCGGAGAAATAGCCAATGTCTTTGCATCCCTGATTACGTTTTTGCCAACCTCGCACCGACGCGTCGCGCGCTACGCTCCGACGCTTCAAACCCGTCGTTGGCATTTTTCAGATTAGTGCTTAGCAACACGCATTCTCTGAACGGCATGTTCACGTCGCTATTCTTCATGCATTTATTGAACATGTCCTGAGCAGCTGTTCACCATATGTCTGTCTGGCATACACGTCAGGCTTGACATAAATAACGCACCATTGAATTTCTTATTAATTTGCCTTCCAACAAGGAAGGTAATTTAGAGCATTGCTTCGGTCGCCAGTTCTCTATAATAAATATACTTAGATTGAAATGTCTTTCTTGCTTTTGATGGAGGAAGTTCAATTTCAGGAAAGTACTTTTCTCGTAACAACTAACGTTACGTAGATTATCCAACGCTGTACCGCCCTCATGATCGGCCCGAGTTGATCATTTTCTACCGTTTCATCGCAGGACTGCAAATGCCATCGGCGTTTTAACATACGCCACATAACATAGGCCATGAGCAAAACGAGAACAAGGTCGTTTTGAACTTTTTGAACTTATCTTTTTCACGGCGACACATGCTTATGTTCCCTTGAAAAAGACAAGTCCTTTTGTAGAAACATTAGTTCCTCTTTTTACCTTGTTCTCCTTTTGCTCATAGTCTTGAATTTCGATCCGCCGCCTTCCCTGTGTTTTCATCACATCACATAGTAATAGGTACTTACAATTCATGACGTCGTTGGTTACGTCCCTGTCCCTTTTTCTCTCGCTTACAGTTGTTCAGCAGGAATGTCAAACCCACCACTCGGCATGTCGTAAGCTCAGGGCGAACGGCCAGAGTAGAAATTATGCCGCCATCTTCACACGATCACGTCGCCAACGTCTTGATGCTGTCGTCACACGCATGCTCGGATGACACGCACAGCGGTTGGCTTTGCAGAAGCACGCTGGTCCAGCGGATGCCACATTTCCCAATCCCAGAAAACGCTGGTTAGCCAGCTACCAATAAAATGCTTCTCATGTCATTGATCCCGAAAGTGCGTAGAATATGCTTAGTTTTTTTTTTTTTTCATGCCTACACATCTCACAGGAAGAAATGGTGCATCGTCTATTTTCGCACTTGAGCAAACCATCGCGCATTGATTTGCGCTCTATCAATCAATCGATCAATGCACAGATTAAGTTATGGGGACAAGGACAAACACTTTCTATGTTGTTGTCTGTCTGCACCATTGTATCTGTTTTTTGTTGTTGCTTTTCATGTAGTTGTGCAAAGAAATAGAAATACCATTTGTACTTTTATGCTGTCGAGCCGCTGGAAAGTTAACAGACGGCATAGCAATGAGTGTGGGATTGCGAATGAGCAAGCGACGATGACATGTATCACTGTAGCAAAGAATGCTAGGCCCTATGTTGCATTTTGTTGCGAAAGCATGTATTGGACCCATTATATAAATTGTTATTCAAGCATTGCAAGCTGTCGAACTGCCATTATATGTGAAGTTTCCCAGCCTTCCAGAACAAGTTCGCAACTTCAAACTTTGTGGAAATAGCCACAGTCCTGAGTGTATTGTGTGCGAAGCTTTCCTGTTACTGCCTTAATTACAACCATTGCAACTCATTAATCAACAGTCTTCTCCTTTTTTATGTTTCAATAGTTTATTGGGGTTTGTGTTCTCCATCGTCCTCAATGAACTATGCAAGCGATAGTGTTTCTAAGTGCGGCAAAATAAAGGAAACTTTACGGCGATATGCCGGATAAATTTGAACTGTGAGTTAGCTATAGCCTTTGCAAGTAATTATGAAGATGAAGGGCCCAGAGCATTTTAGGTGTGTTTTACATATGCCACTCAATTTACCCCGCTGCCTTGGGAGAGATGTTTCAGACATGAATTTTTTTTGTGTGATGGGGGAGAACTATCACAATCAGCATGCGCAATCCGATGTGTGTGGTGCAATTACAGCATATGCGAAAAAATTCATTAGCTAATACTTGAAAGTGGGCGGTCAAGGTTTGAAACGAGTAAGTCAAATGAGGCAGTGTTTTAAAACGAGTGATTTAATTACAGGCAACTTGCCATGTTTGTGAAACTGCTCAAAAGAAAGAGCTTTAGTGGAAAGAGGAATGCATGAAGCTGTTATTGTGTGATTGATCGCAAGTGTCCTTGTTGTCTAGTCCACCGAGTTATTGCCTGTTGCAGAAATGCTAATGGCAGTGATTACTGTGTTTGAAGCTGTTACATTGTGTTAATGATTGCAAGTGTCCGTGTTTATGACCATGTACATAATGTATGATGATGTTCTCGTCCGTCTCCCTTAGTCTTTTTTTTTTCAGTTCAGCTATTCAAACACGTGTTAGCCATGTATGTGAGTTAGTGTCCTGTTCAGCTCATCAAATTCCTAAAAAAAATGTTACACCTGTCTACTGTCATTCTATTACGCTCCACCATATAAAGCAGGCAAGGGCAGACGCACTTCGTTTGTCTCGTCGTTCTGCACGACGCTTCTGGCGTAGTCGTCGGCGAGACGTTGAACCAAGGCCTCTTGGTGGGATACCCGACGAGGGCCACGAGACTGGCGCTGCACGCGGGGTTGGTAGCCTGGAAAAAGTACCACTTTATAATGAACTAAACGCACAACTACGTTACGTCCAGTGCATTCAAGCTGTGACATTGCAGGATATTTCCTTTTCACTTACTGGTTCTCACTCCGCCAGGGCCAGCTGCAGGCTGTGCAGTGGCTGGAGGGCTTCGGGGCGGTGGCTCGGCAGGGACCACTTCTGGCTGCTGCAGTGCTCCTATATTGGTTATAAAGGGTACATTCACTCAACGGTTAGAGTAGAAATAGTTTGCGTTCCTTATAGACGAAACAGATTCCACAAACAGGAAGGCAACAGGGAAGAGCGAAAGCTTACCTCCACGTGAAAGGCCGCCTGTGCCAGCAGTGGTGCCCACAGATTGCGTACCTGCGGTCACCTCCGTGGCGGGCATCTTTATGTATAAGATGCGAAGAAGCAGTTTTGTCAAGTTTGCGTAATCTGCTCCTCCCAATGTGCAACTAACATAGAGTTATGACAGCAGAAAAAAAACCTCGTGAAATCCCACTAGTAAACCGTCTTGTGCATGCCAGCAGCAAACACATGCACATAAAGGGAGAAAAACTATATCTGTTATACCAGTGTCACGCAGGCACTTTTGATCTGAATCGATCGCGATCGGGGCAATATTTCTCTATTTCTATTGCCTCCCTTCCGCGGAAAGAAGAAAGGAGCCAATCGCTGTCGAGAAATTCTATCCAAACTGGGCGCGATCGCGAATGAAGCGGCCTGCGTGACTGGGGTATAACACTGCTTACGCGATGCAGTATACACGGCGCAACTACTGTAAATTGCTGCCGCGTCCTCCCGTTTTTTGGTGCGTTTGTCAATGGCTTACCTCGTCGAGCGGTTGGAAGAACGGCTCGCACACTCCCGTTACCGTGGAGGTGCCAACCAAGCCGAGGACCCGGCGACGAAGGCCGGGCAGACGGCCTCCACCCGTGCCGCTGCAATTACGGACAGCATTGAAAATATTCGCGGGCAACAGAACCACTCCTCGCACTCACCTTTGACTTGCGGAAGCTGCGGCGGCATCTCGGCGGGAGTGAGTGAGTGAGTGAAACAACTTTATTTTGTCCACTACAGACGTAAGAAAACTCCACGCCACCTGGCTAGGCCCGCTCGGGGACCATCAGGTGGAACCTGACGGCCCTGTCGCGTGCCCTCTGGACTGCCAGGATTGAGAGGTCTGATCCTGGGCCCTAATTAGCTTCATCATTACCTCTTGACTGAAAGGGGGACCGGCAGAGGCGCAGCCTCGGCGGGAGAGAAATACCTCCTTCCGCCAAAACACCTGCCACTGTTCCGCTGTCTTCGCCGCCGGGCCCTCTGTGTTCAGCAGGGCGGCGAGCTCTCTCCAAAGCTGCCGCCTACGCTCCACCGTGCACTCTTGCGTAAGTGCGCACGATGTCCGCACAAGGTACGGGTGGCCCTCCATGAACGCCACCAACAGTTCACGTTGGTGTGGCGACACTTGAGGGCCAAGCCTGACATTTTTGTGCGACGACATTTCGCAGCCGATAAACAGCGATTTTGCAATAGAACTGCGCGCTCCCGCCAATTTGTTTTCGCCTGTGCAATACCACCTAGCGGACTAAACCAAAATATATGCAGCTTAAGTTAGTTTTCTTCTCTCGCATGACATTTCCGAGGCAGATTATATGTTGCAACAGTAAGAATATTTTCTTATATTACGTGTTTAATTATTATAGCATCACAAACATTCTGCACTTAATGTACCGTCCCCGATCGAAGCCCAAACTGGCGACGCAAACTTCCGGGGCTGGGCTCGCTCGTTTATTGGCTGTGCTCTCCCTCCCGTTCTCACAAATCTTGCGGACGGCCCACTTTGTGACGTCGCAGCCAGACCGAGAGAACGGAAAAGCGCGCTGTTTGCGCGATCGCACCCCAGTACTACACACGGACCGCAGGTGATGAAGGTGGTGCGCATCGACATGGACACCGTGCGGCGTTTTCTACTGGATGGGCCAACGCCACCTGCGGGAGAATTCAGTGTGGGGCACCACCGGCGACGCTGACTCAGTGAAGTTCGCTGCGGAACCAAGATAATCTTCAGATGATGCAGAGCTTCAGCCTGGCAGCACACGGCGGCTGTGTGCTGCCTCGCCTAGTGACGTGTACGCGTTAAAAATGCATTAATATGGCGAAAGAAAATGATTTTTTATGAATAGGCTGAGAATACCCCTTTCCGAAAGGAATAGAAAATGTCTGCCCGTTGATCGCTGAGGCACTGGCTACTGGCATCTGCTGGAGAGCATGGATTTATTTGCGCATAATAAATATTTTGCGTGGCCGTATAACACTAAGGAGCGATTTCGGCACGTTTTCGACATCGCTTAGCCAATTATTCTTTGTTGAGGATCCATTTTGGCGACATTGTTAACCTTCCCTTGCACGCCGACGCGATTTTCGACTAACCACGGCAAGCTAAGAAGAGCAAGCGGACCAAGCACAGTCGCCGGCACCAACATCTTCATCCGGTTGTCTATTTTCACTGTGATGGCTCGGCCTCATTGGTTACGTTGTGTACAAGGGCTCTGCAAAAGCCGTATTTCCATAATACATTTTTTATATTAATGTGTAACATATCAATTTTGTCCGCTTTAGATGTAATATTAGATGCAACTCACAGAATTATGTCATTTTTATTGTTGAGTTACAGAGTTTTAAACTTGATATTCTCGTTTTGAAAAAATTTGCAATCTTGACCAATTTTTAATAAAGAGCTGACAATATAAATGAAAAATTCGAAACCAGCAGTCAGTATAATTTAAGTGTTTCTATTAAATGCAACAAACCTCGTCAAATTTAACGCAGCGGTTGCCGAGAAAAGCGAATTCCCCTTCTACATGTATTTAGATCGGAGTACGCGAGCTAAAGCTTCCAAGCAGGAAGCCGAGCTGAAACGTATACCCCCCCCCCCCCCCGAAGGAAATTGCTGGCTACGCCACGGATATATATATATATATATATATATATATATATATATAATGTGTGTGTGTGTGTATGCGTGTGTGTGTGTGAATACGCTGCCTGGTAAATCTCACTTGATATCGGGTATTTTTTTTATGCTGGCCCTGAGCTTTCTCTTTCTGAATTCCGCACTTTTAATTTTAACGCTGGGAGTCTTGGTTTCATGACAACGTTACGAACGTAATATTTTGCCTTCCCGCACTGCTTGGCCTCTTTTACAATTCACCTATCGGCCTTTCGCCGGTAGTGGGTAAGTTCCAATAGCGCTATTGGAGCAAGAAAAAGGAAGAGGACGGAACAAGTGAACGAGACGCTTCTTGTCCCTTCTTGGCACTGCACTTGATTCTCAGGTGATTTATATTTTTAATTACTTGCTTGCGCTCCGCCCTTCAATCCCTCGGTAATCGAAGCTAGGCTTTCACTCAGAGCCAGTGACAGGTTTGCTAAATAATATTTACTTTTACCAGAAGCCCGACTCTGGACGGCATGGATTATCTTTCAGGACATGGCGGCGAAAGTGTATTGCGCAGAGTCTTTGATTGGCACCACGCAGACTAGGCTGCCGGCTCATGAAAATAATATTGCTATGAAAAATGCAAATGCTATGCCGCCAAAATATTGTTCTGCCGGTACTTTCTAGAACCTCACAACTATTTCAGTGCTACGCCATACTTGACCTGTCTTTACGACCTCTACAAGTAGTCCATTTTAGCGTAGTCGGTACAGTGTTGCGGAATGGGCGCCCCCATTCCATTCCGATTCCGCTCCGGGAAGTTAGAACTTCCCACAATTTGATTCCTTTCAACTGCCCGGAATGAAATGCTTAGCCGATTCCCACTTCGCATATGGCCGGGCAGTTCAATTCCATTGCTGTAATTACACAATGTATGAAAGGCCTAGTCTTATCGAGTTACCGATGATCGCACGATAAACTTATGTCATCAGAGGCGTTAAAAACCGCAAAACTACGCAAAGCACGTTACCAAGGTTTGAAGGATAGTAGCTTGTTGAAATATATCGTGCAGTACAACCACCATATTAACTCCCACTGGGGCACTTCTTCCACCACCTGAATTCCCGTACAAAAATTACTCTTGATTATCCATTGCTATAAGGTTGGGGAATTGTTGAAACAACAGACTTCAACAAATTTTCAAAAGCTATTGAGTTCGCTCAACAGTATGACAACAATATTACCGTTGAGTGTTCTCAATTAACAATTTATTGGGTAATTTGTGTTGATTTTTGTAGTTGTTCTTTTGTTGTGTAGCAGTTGGGTCCAGTATCAATAATTAGGACTCGCATATGAAGACATTCCAAAAATTCAATGCGAAGCGTTCCAACCTCATTGCTGTCGCTTTGCCGCAGGTAGGTTCCTTCTTTCGCCGAGTTTTCATAAAAAGAACATAATGTGTGACCGATGGGGTGGCAGTGAACGTCGGCCGTTGAGCCCGGTGCTCTAACCATTAGGCCACGAAGGCGCACATGCTCATCTCGTTCGACAGCCAGTAAGTTCTGAAATGCTTGGCGCGTGCGCAGCGTGCCACTTCCTCCTGCTGTCTCTAAAACTTGCGCTTTCAAGCGCCTATCTCCGGGACCGCCCCACTTTCGTAGCCGTTTTCTCTCTCTAAAAACTGCGGCGTTAGACTAGCTTGATGACCGTCCAAATTAATAACGATTTATTTCTTCGCCGGTGTACAAATTCCATCGTCGTTTTAACAATTTTAGCAATTGGTACGATCCAAAGTGAGCACGTTTCGGGGAGCAGAAGAATGCGAAGTTCACTCGCAACCACGGTGACTACGCGCATGTGGAGTTCGCCAAGAGTAGACACGGCGTCAGCGTGGCCGGCCATAAGACTTGCGCCGACACGCGACGACGCTACCTTCGAGCATGCGACGCGCTGTGCGAACCGTAGGATGCTGCTGTGTGGTGTGCTAGCTGCCGCATGGACGCTGTGAAGGCTTACTTTCGATTTGCTCTGGCTTGTAGTAGTGAGAGATGGGCTACCTTTTGAGAGGAGGTATTTCCTTTTGCTTGCGAGAATGTTTACCAGCCTAACCAAGTGATACGTGCGTACTGAAAACAGCAGCGCGAACAGAGGCGGACGACGGACGACGAAATAGGTAGGAGCACACACGAGCGCAAGTTTATTTTTGAAGACAGAGGTATTAAAGGCGCTGGTCTACTTGACAAAGGTAAAGATCCGTGCATGCGTGGCAGAAACTGTCACGAGCGACAAGAAAAAATATATGAAAAAGCCATGTCATGTAGAATAAACGTGCGTGAAAAACGAGAACTATCGGACAAATCTTTCAAAAAGCGAAATATTAGTCCGGTGAGTGATACTACCCAACGAAAATTACTCTTGAGAACTGCAAGTCTTTCCCACTAAGGGCAACAGATAACATGGTTATGCATTTGTTTCGTTTATGATAATAAATATTGCTTCTGGAACGCCTCTGGTGTTGAGGTATAGAGCAGAAAGAACGGTTGTTTCATCACAAAGACGAGAACGCAAGAGGACTTGTGGAAGAAATATTTATTGATCACGAAGAAAAATTCATAAGCAAGATTCCTGTGACCCTTAGTGGGAAAGGGTTGCTGCAGTATTTCAAGTTAATATCACTTACAGGACAAACCTTTCAGTTTTCATGTGTCTTTTTCTTTTTGACGCACATGTTTCTTCTACAGGACATGTCTTTCGGTGCTTTTTTGTCCTGCCGGGCTGTTTCTGCTGCGCATCCATGGCTTTTTCTTTATGAAGTTGGCCAATGTGTTTAAAATTTTTGTCTTCACGAATAAACTTCTAGTTGAGTCAGCGCTCATGTGTGTTCCTACCTTAATTCATCCTTCTCGTCTGTGGGTGGTTGTCAGATATAAATGTACACCGAATTGGGGAAGTTAGTTAGTTAGTTAAATGGGGGTTTAATGGCGCAAAAGCGGCTAAGGCTATGCTGCGCCAAACACGAGGTGTTCTAAAATACAGTTTATAAAATGAAAGACTATGTTAAGAACCTATATTTTATGTAAAAATCCAGTGTCGTCTAGAAATTTACGGACGTCACATAATGGGACTAGCGGATCATCACCTAAAATTAGAGCAGGGTGTAACGGTATGTGTAGTTTATATAATTTGTGCAAAAGTGTTCGTCTATGGGTTTCAATCTGCGTGCATGTGAGTAATATGTGTATAACTGTTAGTGGCTGTTGACATTTCTCGCATGTTGGTGTGTCTTCTTTCCTAAGTAGGTAATTGTGTGTGAGGTGTGTGTGCCCAATGCGTAGTCGGCATAAAACTACTTCGATGAACCGCTGCTGATGATAACATGACTTCCACTCCCCAACTACGTGTTTCGTGAGATGTAGCTTGTTGTCGGTACAACGGTCCCATTCGCGTTGCCATTTTACCGTTAAGGCTTTTCTAATTGCGCGGATGCTATCTTTGTATGGGAGTGTTGTGTTTGTAATGTCTTCGTGTGCTGCCTTCAATGCATATCGATCAGCTGCTTCGTTACCCGGTATCCCAACATGGCTTGGGACCCAGCAGAAACGAATTGACCTCCCGTACTCGTTAAAAGCCACCATGTTTAAAATGTCTCCAATCAGGGGTTCACACTCAGATTTCAGATGTAGTGCCTTCATTGTGCTTAAAGAATCTGTATATATGACTGCATTTATGTGTTTATCAGCGATAATTTTTTAACAACAACCCATATAGCGAAAACTTCGGCCGTGAAAACAGAGGCGTGTTGTGGCAATCGAATACTTTTTTCCCAATTTTCCGTTATGACCCCCACACCCACGTGTTCCTTCGTTTTGGAGCCATCAGTGTAATATTGCACGTTATTTTGATATTTGTTCTGAAGTTCACGGAATTCTTGTGTAATATGTTCGCGTGGGGTGTCTTTCTTCTTTAAATGTGTTAATGTCCAGTCACACAGCGGTTCAAAGTCGTGCCATGGGGGCAAACGCTTTGGCTTTGGGGCAACCTGGAGCAGTTCGCGTGGAATGTCGTAATCCCGGACATAGTCCTCATATCGCAGGACAAGCGGCTTAATCATGTTCGGTTTATTTGTATAGTGTAGGCGTGAGTTGCATTGTGTGAGGATGTTGTAGCATATGTGTTGTGATGACTGAATTCTTAGTACGTAGGAAAAAGTGAGTAATGCTCTGCGCTGCTGTAATGAGGGTTCATTACACTCAACATATAAACTTTGGACAGGTGACGTTCTGTAGGCGCCACTTTCCAGTCGCAGTCCAAGGTTATGTACTGGATCAAGTCGTTGGATGTAGGATTGTCTGGCTGAGCCGTAAACAATGGAGCCGTAGTCTAAAAGGCTACGAACAAGAGACCGGTAAATACGTAAAAGACACGTTCGGTCGGAACCCCAGTGCTTATGAGAAAACACTTTGAGGATATTCAATGCTTTATTTGCCTTAACCTTCAGTGCTCTAATGTGGGCAAGGAAGTTTAGTTTTTTGTCGAAGATTACTCCCAAGAATTTATATTCCTGTTTTACCTGCAGCGCAACATCATTCAACTTTAAATCCGGGTCTAAGTACAACCCTCGTTTTTGCGAAAATAGCACTGCAACAGTTTTCTGAGTAGAGAAGCGGAAGCCATTTTTCTCAGCCCACTCCATTAGTTTATTTATTGTTATCTGGAGCTGCCTTTCACATATTGGTAAGTTTGAAGCGCGGCAGGCTATTTGCAAGTCATCGACGTATATGGAGTGCATAACAGAAGTGGGAATGACTTTGTTGATAGAGTTCATTTTTACAGTAAAGAGTGTTGTGCTAAGTACGCAACCCTGTGGCACGCCGTTTTCTTGGATAAACGTGCGCGAGAGCGCAGTGCCTAGACGGATTTGTAATGTTCTGTTGGATATTAAATCTGCGATACAGTTTAGCATTTTGCCACGGATTCCTAGCACGGCGAGGTCACGTAAGATTCCAAACCTCCACGTGGTGTCATACGCTTTTTCTAAATCGAAGAACACTGCCAGGCAGTGCTGTTTGTGTACGAATGCCTCACGTATTTCGTGTTCAAGTCGGACGAGGTGGTCTGTCGTTGAACACCCTTTTTTATAGCCGCACTGATGAGAATCAATGGAGTTCCGTATATGAAGCGTGAAAGTTAATCTGGCATTTACGATACTTTCATATGTTTTCGCCAAACAACTTGTCAGGGCAATGGGTCGAAAGCTGCTTGGGGATGTGGGGGATTTACCTGGTTTTAAAAATGGCACAACTATTGCGTTTTTCCAACTTTTTGGCATGCTTCCAGATTCAAATATTTTGTTAAAAAATTTAAGGAGAACATCTATGGATGCTTGGGGCAGGTGTGCGAGCATCGAATAATGGATCCGGTCCGGGCCTACTGCAGTTTTCTTGCCAGTACAGAGAACCCAGTTAAGCTCTTGTAACGTAAATGGAGCGTTGTATTCGTCCCTTGACATACAAGTAGTTGGTAGTTTCTCTTTTTCTGCCGACAGTTTGTATTTTAAGAACCTGTTTGTATAATTAGCCGAGCTAGAGACGTCATAGAAATGTTCCCCAAGTATATTCGCTTGTTCTTGTAGTGTTGTCTGAGTGCCTGAAGGTGTGAGTATGGGTATCGTGTATGATGAGTAGTCCCCCTTAAACTTCCTGACGTGGTCCCACATCCTTTTGGATGTGACGGTGCTATTAATTGTAGATACATATTTTCGCCAAGACAATTTTTCCGCCTGTCTGCGAATAAATCGGGCTTTCGCTCTGGCTTGTTTGAAATTGAGAAAATTGTTTTGTGTTGGGTATCTGCGTAAAATTCCCCAGGCCTTGTTCTGCTGCATTTTTGCTACGGTGCATTCACGTGTCCACCAAGGATTCAGGTTTTTCCGAACCACGCCAGAAGACTGCGGAATGGCCTTTTCAGCTGCAGAAATTATGCAATTGTTAAACTTTTCATTAATTTCCTCAATGCTTAGGTCAGTTAAACTAAGTTCCTCCAGCCTGGCACTTTCTGTAAAAACAGTCCAGTCGGCCATTTGTAACTTCCAGCGGCGTGGTTTGCGAGATATAATGGGTAGTGTTGATGGAAGGTGGATTAAAGCAGGTATATGATCACTGCCATATGGATTCTCCAGTACGTCCCATTTAAGATCGCTAAATATATCCGGAGAGCAAAACGCTAAATCAATGCAGCTAAAATTATGTGAGCTCGTTGAGAAATGAGTTGGCGCACCTGAATTTAAAAGACAGATGTTATTAGTCAAAATAAAATCTTCGATAAGTTGTCCTCTTTGGTACACCGAATTGGGGAAGTGCCCATAGAATTGATACATAAAATATTTGCGCTGCTTATTTCAGGAAGAACGCTATAGGGTCTTCTCTGTTTTTAACACTGATGTACATTTTTCTAGTTCAACTTCAAGGAGTCTCCTGAGGAAGCCAATAAGAGGGATGATAACTTCACTTGTGTGATATTTATGAATGTCATCCATTCAAGGCATGACATGTCACAAGCCTGTAGGTATGCAAGTATTTGTACGTTTTAAACATACTAAGCTCTAGTTTTCGGTTCTCATGACGCTGCTTTGTACTGTGATGCATTCTCCAGGCGCAGGAAACTTCTTTTATGCCGTCAGTGCATGGGCTCTTTTTATAAATATTGGAGAAAAAATTGTCTTGAGCTTAAATATGCATGTATATGACTTGTAATTTCTTTTCAACACGGGTACTGCATCTTCCTCCGTCTTTGTTACTGCTTTTTCCCAATTGTTTTGCAACTTTTATGTATCTTATGCAATAAAATTCTGGTAGCATTTTAATAACATTTTACCTGCGCAATTGAGGTCATTGGTTTTTCGTATATGCATTTATTTGCGTTTTTGACTGTCTCACCAATCTGACTGTTTAGTCATTGAAACCTTTTCCCATCCTTTATCACGATTTCTGGGGTACTTGATATTGGAAGTGCAGGTGGCCATCTATTTGGCTCTTTTTAATTGTGTTAGCCGTGTGTTACTACCACTTTCTTGTGCTAAAGATGTTTTCTCTTATCGTTCAAGGTATTAGCCTTGCCTTATCTCTTTATTGACTGAGGTACCACTTAGTTGCTGCGTATAGTGAAGAAGGCCCCAAATAGTGCTCTAATTAGCTTTGTGCAAGTCCAGAAAAATTAACTGAAAATGAGCTCACTAAATTGAGGAAATACAGTCTAGCCCGGTTATAACGAAGTCGGCGGGAATCGGAAATCACTTCGCTATATCCGCTATTTCGTAATATGTGGACTATGAAAAAAATGCAAACATGGGCATACCCATTTATGCCGTGCTCCGAACCTGGAACAGTGCGACTCTGCGCTCAGTTGTCCGTTTACCAGCTAGATCAAGTCGAATGACTGTCTTAATAAAAAGTATTCAACGATCCGCGAAAACGATGAAAATGAGCCGCGCTTCCAACATGCACAGTGCTGCCGCGCTTTCTCCCTGCCTAGCGCACCGCGGCACCGACATAAAACAAAGCGCGCGCTGCCACACCTCCTGCAGACTGCAGTCCAGCCGTGGTGCCAACTGCATAGAGAACTAGAGAAATAGAGAACCGCTATTGGCCAAGACGGCTGCTCTCCGCGACGACATCAATAAAAAATAAACAAAAAAAGTCTCTTCTTTTTTACATTTTTCCCCTGCGCGGCGTGCTCTACCGCTCTACGCCGTCACGCCGTTCAAGGACGGCGCAACACGAGGCCGGCGTGCCATACGATGCAGTGAAGCAACCTTTCGATCCACGGGAGATGAAGACGCCACGAAAGGACGCCGTCAGTCGAATTTTGCTCTTATTTCCGCGGAAAAAATCGCCTCAAGAACGCAAAAATGTTTTGATTGACAGATTAATTTTCGGTTGGTATTAAATCTCTTCCTTATATCCGCTGACGCGCTCTTATATACTTCGTTAAAACCGGACCCAAAATGTATGGAAAATGCAAAAATGGAAATGGGAAATTGAAAACCCTTCGTTATAACCGCTATTTCGCTATAAGCGGCTTCGTCATAACCGGGCTAGACTGTACCACCAACAAACTCTTCTGTACCTCAATTTAAAATATACAAGTGGTGTACTGTTCTTGCAAACCTGGCTCATTAGAAACGTGATTCAGGTGTTCACCATGCCAGACAACTTTCTAAAAGATGTCTCATCAATTAATAGCTAAGTTGAGTGATGTTATTTTATAAAATAATTGGGCAACCTGAGAATATATACATCTTGAAGACAAAAAGCTCAGACCAGTCTACTTTGGTACTTCATTAAATTTTAATCGCGGTGAAAGACTTGTGCTAAAGCTTGCATGTACGTGAAGTCATTTGTTTCAGGTCTGTTATTTGCCTTCTCACAGTCAGCCGTAACTGTTCCTGTCATGGGTTAGTGTGCGAAACATATTAATGTAACGTATTTAGGTGTCTTGTGTGTGTTCTTACGCAAGCAGCTTCAAGTGTTCATGTGTTCAAAGTTGGTTGTTCAAAGGGTATGCTTAAGCTTTACCTTTTGAGTCATTTGCCTTCCAGTCAAAACTTAAGTCGCAAGGGAAGACCACAATGATTGTTTTGATTTAATTCATATGTAAAGGTTTTTTCAGATGTATTTACACTGTTAAGAGTGCTGTAGGTACTAGCCTATGTCTCCAGGTTTGATTTAGTGGTGCCTTATGTACTGTAATAATGTTTCATGGGCACGCATCTTTAGTGTAAATAAAGGTACTTCAAATTTATCAGTCTGTCCTTTGCTTTTGTTTGTGAAAGTTATGAGCAGGCACCAGGGCATGCAAGGGTGAATAGCCAAGCAATTTCAATATATGAATAAAAATCCACAAGCCCAACGAAATGTCAATCATATTTCAATGGCCACTTCTGAAATCTCAATGCCATCTCAACTGGGCCACAACGTACTTTTCAGTGCTGTGACAACAATAACTCAACAACAGGTCAACAGAACTACCACAACGTCAGTTGAATGCGTTATCAATGGTGATCCAACAACCACTCAACAAAGTGAACACAACGAGCCGTCTAAGCGCAATGGAATTTCAATGGCAACTTAACAATAATTCAACATTGAGACACTCAATGGTGTTCCAATTAAATTTCAGTGGCCGATATTCAAGACCACTGAACAATCAGCCCAACAATCTTCCAACAAAATTTCCACAATTTCTCAATCAAAAACTCAACATCGACCAATAATAATTCAATGCCTTCTCAATAATTTTTTGTACGGGTTATTTGCATGGTCAGCATAATTTAACGGCTTGTGATATTTTAATATTGTTTAAGCTTATATGTGTGAATGCTAAAATGACCACATAGCGTATTTTTACTTAGCTGTCGCCGTTATTTGTAAATGCTGCAAGTAATGTCGCGAGTAGTGCAAGGTTCAAAAAGAAGCGTTATTTTGTTTTTATTCACCGAAGTTTTGCAACAAAATTTCATCAGCTAAATGGGCGCTTCGCGATTTACTTTTGAAAACCCGAAGTATAAATTACGGCTGCTACGAAAACGCGAAAAAATACGAAAAAAGGGAGATAAAACAATTGCCTTATACCTATATGTTGCGGTTCACAAACATGGACTGCTCAACAGAGATGCTTCACAGCCGACTTTGCTTCGCTGTCATTATCAGGGATGTCTTAGACAACACGCGTTCCACGTCAGCTGACGTCGTATTCACAGTGGAAACTATACTTGCGAGGCGGGAAAGCAAGCGAAGGCGGCCAGCGTTCGCTTTCCAATAGGTTAGGGGCTTAACCGTGTCTGCGCAAGTTCCCTCTGTGAGGTAAAGAGAAATTTACCCTGCTATGAAGTCAGTCATATTGTCTTGGTGAGCATTTTCATTTCGTCTGATGTTTTTAAACGCCAGACTGCTTGTCGCTGCTTCAGGGTCTGCGTTCGCGACAGTGCTGGCGCTGTACTGTCCTAATAAAAGAGGCCCCCTCTCCAGCACACCATAACGCATCAGCTCGGGTGTTGAAGCTGAACACCAAGAAGACTTAAACCGTGCCTCTAGGAGGCCACCAGTCCACGTGCTTGCGAACCGCTTGATGCCAACTTGGTGCCAGACAGTTCAGCTGTCTTGCACGCTTGTCGAGTTTCTGTCAGGCGTGGATGACTCGGAAAAGTGAGAACGAGCTTTCTCATCATTGGCAGCTACCAGTTCCACCTCCTCGCGTTGTGAGATTCCAAATGCAGACCGGCCACATTAAGCACTTCTTCCGCGTCGCCGGTGCTTTTGCGTATAGATGCAACGATGGCGCCGCAAACTTGTACGACTTCCTCGCCATTCGGGTCGTAAAATGAAGCGAGTGCGACAATTAGTAAATATTGCCACAGCAAGTACAGGTAGAGCAAACGGCAAACATCCAATGCAATAGAGTTTCACCAAGATAAGGATCACATATATAATCGTATGGTGTTGTACTCTTTAAGACTGCATTAGGCGAAATAAAATGGGGACAGACGCAGTCGTTGAGCACACATTAGTGCATAGGCTGTACCTACCTGTTCTTTAGCAATAAATGTGGTAATATAGAATAGAATAACTTTTTTCCAGCTACTTGATGGAGGAGTCTGCAAGTAAAAGCTGCTCCAGTAGAGGCAGCTTGACGAGGCCCGCAGCCCCCCTACAGAGTATTCGGCAACAGCATACATGGAAACGTCTGTGTCCTTATATATATATATATATATATATATATATATATATGTATACCCCCTCATGAATCCACATACTCGCATATACACATGCAAACCCATATCCATACAGAGCCACTGGTGTCTACATCAAAAAGCTTCTATAGTTCTCGTGGTGAATAGAAATGAAACAAGAAGACGCCGCTGAACATTATATACCCACACATATATATATGCACACATGCATTCATATACCCGTATATGCATACACAATCGTATGCCTACCTACATATATACACTCACATAAACAGAGGCGTATATACACACACTTTATATTGATACTAGCCGAGAGGATGTACACTTAACCAGTAATTTAAGAATCCTGCACATACAAGCCTTTCAGTTGTTCGCCCGTTATTTGCGTTACATCAAAGCCCAGATTTTTATTATTATGTAGAAGCATTGGTATTGTGTATGACAGCTTTTCCCTTAAATAATTCGTTCTGGGTGGGACCGCCCGCCACATCTCTTTATTACGGGTAACATAAAATTTGTTATTGAGATCAAGGTTACAAAGTTCTCGTAGAAAGGAGCAGTTCAGTTTTACTTCCCGCCTAAATACAGTTGTTAACTTATACTGATATAACATTAACACAGAAATTACGTTGGCTTCCTGAAATAAGTTTATAGTATGGGAGTTGTAGGGGATATCAAAGAGCAGCCGAACAAACTTTTTTTGCAAGACAAGTAGTTTATGCAAATTAACAAAAGTAGTTTGCCCCGCACCAATAAGTAATAATAGAAGTACGAATAAAAAAGTGAGTTACCAATGAGAAGTTGAACTTTAAACGGCAATAGAGATTTACATTTCCACGTCATGCCAATGACCCTAGATAACTGGATTGTGACTGCGTCAATGTGTTCGTAAAAAAAACACTCACTTTAGCGATTTGCATTCTTTTCGGAAAAGTTGCACTGGACAAACATAAATTAATAATATCTGTAAGGTACGGTGTGACAACATCTAGCACGTGCTTTATCGGTATAATTTGCATGCCTTCAAAATCACACGAGGGACTATTTCGCAGTGACATGAAAGCAGAGAAAATTTCATGTTCAGAGACAGGCTCAAGAAATAATGAGAAGGAGCTAGCAATAGGTTTCAACTTAAACAATGTCCTGGATGAACTGTTTTGATTGATGCTAACAAAGTGATCATTAAACATAGTGACGAGAGGGATGCCAGATATCTCATTGCCATTTATGTTCAGTTTTTCTATACGAGAATGCGATTTATCACGACAAAGGACAGTATTTAACCTTTTCCATAAGTCAGGTTTTGGTGCAGAGCGCTCAAATTCATACTGAATGTGTCGCATTATACTTAGTTTTATTTCCTTATTCAATTTATTTCGATAAATTTTGAACTGTTTCAGTGTATCTGTGTCCTTATTTTGAATAAATTTATGATACGATTCGTTTTTGTGATGTATTTTTGCAAGCAGTTCAGGCGTTATCTAAGGTTTACGAATTTTTTTGCCTAAGGTAATTTTTTTTCGGGAAAGTGGTACTTGTATACACCAGAAATTATATTTATGAACTTTGCATATGCCTCTTCAGCGTTCGCGATTTGACCGAGCTTCTCTGAGCTTCGTAGTTCAAAAAAACATACTACCAACATACTGCCCCCTCGCTGACTGGTCTTATGTGCCAGGCAACTGTGTTTACGGTCAGATTGATTGGTACTACAAGGATTGACGTACGCAGGATTTTGTTTCCTCTGGTGGGAGGGGGTCTAATCCAAAAAATTAGAGGGAATTCCCGAAAGGAGAAATATAGCAAGGAGCACAAAATACAATGACACAAATAACTTGAACAAGGAATCAACAAAATCCGAATATTTTAATATTGAACTTCGGCACATCATGGGCGTTCTTTAGATGTGCCAGTTTTTTTTGTTTGTCTTTAGAGGCATTTCGGAGTGGTTGATTGACGTGGTGAGAGGAGACCACGAATTTGCGTATGCTTGGTGCCTAGCCTGCGGGAGAAAAAGTATCCGCAGCCATTATTTGATGGGAAGCAAAGTTCGTGACCTCGGCCGTGGCAGCAAATGCACTACGAATACCCAAGATGAAAAAGCGAGGCACACTCGAAAATTCGGCTAAACATGAGCTGGGGGCAGTTGCATTAAAAAGGTTTAAAATACCAAAAGCGTAATAAGCACACTTGTCTGCCCTTACTTTTCAAACTGCAATTATTAAATTCATACATTTTGTCCACGCATTTATAGCAAATTATTTAGCAAAGCTTGGCCCAAAAAACTGTTGGTGAAAATAGCAATAAATGAACCGCGTAACAATGCACATGATATGAAACCCATATGTTATTTAGTAGCGCATACCTGCCGAATGGCGTCTTTTACGGCACGCTGCAGGCTATGGGCGACGCAACCAAATCGAAATTGCTCGAACTGATGGACCTCACTTAACAGCTCCGTAGTTAAGCGTTCGGGGCAGTCTTCGAAACTGTCATGGTCATCGTCAACTTCAGTTTCCCACCCAGTAAATGAAAATGCCGTTACCATTGATAAAACGTTCCCTGTCACCACGCGAACGACCTGAAAATGAAATAAAAACAGTTAATGGAGGCAAAATTGTACTAAAATACGTATTTCACCTTGTCAGCTATGTTCCACTGCAGCAACGCTGCGTCAAACTTGGAGCGGATCCGAGCAGCTGTGTGGCTCCCCCTCAGGCGAGTGAAACTGAGGAGGTACGAGTGAGCCGTGAAGTCGCTCTCCACGAATGTTGCTTCGACAGCCAGGAAGCCCGCCGTAGACCGCGACGTCCACACGTCTATAGTGCGATGCAGACGTACTGCGTTCCCACCAAAGACGACGATATTTTGGTTTGCAGCGTTGATACTTTCCCCGGCAGGAACTTCTCTCTGAAATCTTCCCACGATGGCAACTTTTAGGGCGGGGCAGGGACTTGAATCTGAAAGAATACAAATGAGCTACTTTGACGAAAGGCGGCTTATAACGCAGTCAAACTTACCGCTACGAATTGTTTGAATCCCTCCCTCTGGACAACACGAAAGTGCTCCATCCCAGTGCAAATCATGTTTATTATGTTGAACCATGTTGTCGTCACGAGCAGCCCTTTAATGAATAGACACCAAGCAGCACCCAGCGGTGAAGGCCAACGTTATCTTCGACTGGCTTGCCAGCCCTTTCACTTGTGGCGTGCATTCATGTTCGCGCTTTCTGTTTAGGGGCCCAATCAAATCAGTTGAAACTCCGACAACAGCATGTATAGTTGGGAGCAAAGCTTGCAACATGCAGCTTGTTTGTTTTTTTTCTCAGGTAATTTAAAAATTGTTTCCAACGTGTCATCTTAGCGGACTCTGCGTGGATGAGCCGCTGGACGCAGAAGCCATTGTGGCAGTGCGTTATGGAAACGCTTTTTATTTGCAATAGAAGGCTGGAGAGGACGGCGCCCGTGGAAAAACATAAAGTCGAGAAGATGCTTCGCAGTATTGTCTAGCATTCACAGTATGAACTAGCTACTGAATGAACCGTTGGACTTCTGTAGCCGCCAACAGGCGTCAGCGCGGCGTCGGCGCTACCGGGACTTCCTCTGCCCCTCCCCCACCCTAAAACAGAGCAAACGTGGGTATCCCTCGGAGCGAATCGTGGCGTCGGGGCTCCGGAAAGCGTCACTGTGGCCGCAGTTACGTGGGCTCTCCTGTTTCGGCTGGCTTCGCAATTGAATGCTTTCGAAAGTTAATTCTATATATATATATATATATATATATATATATATATATATATATATATATATATATATATATATATATATATATAAGGGAGAGGGCACTCAATTCATCAAGTATGATTGCTGCGCTGACCTGCAAACCTACGTCGACAGATTTTCGGGCAAAGGTGTCTGCGTGTCTAGACAGGGGTGGGGGTGGGGGCAGTATTGCAAAAGAGTTGGGGCGAGAGTACGAGGTGAGAGGGCGCTCAAGCTGGTATGTGAAAGCTTGCATTGAACACAAGCACCGTACCAGCGTCAATAAGCCTCACAACTTAGAAAAGCACTTTTACAGTGAAGCTGTATACCTCTACCGGCCAAGGAAATTTTCGTGTCGTTGTTGGCGTAGTAAAGTTGAGTAAAGTTGAGAGCTTCCTAACGAAGAATGAGGCGACCCATTTAACAAGCGCACCGTATGATACTACAACAAATGGCCAAGCAGAAATGATGGTTTTTGAAAAGAAGCATTAGCCGATAACAAGGACGGAACATTCGCGTGTTGACTGGCCCCGCTCTTGCTAAAGCTACACACCATCATCTGCAAATCAACGGGCGAAAGGCCAGCTGTACTTACGCTCAGGCGTGAGCTGGATACAGCTCTCACGCGCATCTCAGCCCCAAGCAACAGCGAACAAAACCCATATCAACTGTACTCAACACGGACACAAAGTCGAGAGTATTAGCTGCTGGACAAGTAGTTTTCTTTCTAAACTTCGTAGGGAAACCGATTTGGAAGCGGGGAACTGTTTTGGAATAGCTAGGCCACAGGTCGTTGCTCATTAAAGGCCCTACCGGGTTTCTGCAACGACAACGTGACCATGTCAAGCAAGGCACTTTGAGACACGCCATAGAAGATTCGGCGACACTGGATAAGGACTGTGCCCTAACCGCGAGTAGTGTCCCGCTCCCATTTATGCTTGGGATAAAAGAAAATAACTCCACGTCGTCGGAGGCCACTCTCTCAGAAACGCTGGAGCCTTCGCAATCACCAGTGAGCAAACCAGATATTGGCACTGCCTCTGAGACCGAGCCAAACACGACTGCAGAGCCATGCCCACAGCGGAAACCACGTCCTCGAGATCTCTACGGCGACTCCATCTGCGAAGGGAGGAAAGTGTTGTGTACAACCGACGCACCACCGCTCCTCGGCTGGACAAAGCACCAGTGCGAACGAAACACGAAGCGACCCCACCTCGAGTCGAGTTCCAAGAATTTTCGATCACCACCAGAGTCTTGGCCACTGGACAGAGACCGAGAGTTTGCCCCCTCGAACACATGCGGCTCTCGTCTGCGTCTATTGAAGAATATAAACTCAGTCTGTTTTCTGCCATCAGCCAATGCGCATTCCTTTCAGGGACGGGGCCAGACCCTGTGCGTAACAGCTTGCAAGAACACGCGTATATGGCCACACAGTTGTATCTAAGCCAATGAACAAGAGATCTGTCGCAGCAATAGCGTAGCACTCTGAAGCTCAGCTGCAATATCTATTAACATACTCCTATACAGATGGTTCCATTATCGCAACAAACAGCTGTGTTGATTGAACAGTCACTTCAGCACCGAGCACGTGTCTGAATCTTCAACAATGGCTTGTTGATTTAGTTGCACTTTCCTGGTGAGGTTTCTTTAGTAGCTGTCAAGTTAATAGTGGACCTACAATTGATTACATGATGTAATAGGACATCGCACTTCGGAACAATGATGTGACGCCGAATCAACGTACAGGAGCACTGTGCGACACACACACACACAAAGCTAGTATTTGTTCATTCTATGTTACATAATTGTTTTATAGTGCGCTGCCATACTACAGCATGGCTAACCAACTAGCCCACCAGTACTTCTTAAGCAATTGATTACAATTATGACAGACATTAAAGTGATGTGTACATATCATAGTTACTTCTTCAGGCAGAGGTGCTTATCAGATATGTTTTCAAGAGAAGAATATATGCATGAAAACAAATAATAATTCATATTGCTGAAAAGACACACCATATAGGTGTGAAATCACGTAATGTTTCCACTTCTTTTTGGTGCTAAAATGTACTTGCAGATAGAAGTAGTGTTATTCATGCCTTAAGAGATGAGAAAGGTTTACGAGGGCACACAATGCAGTAATTCCTATGATTAAAGGAGTGGTTGGCCAATGTGCTAACCTTTAACTATTTATCCATACCTCTATCAGCATTTAAACAATGTACAGCCTGTGCTCAAAGTAAATACAGGCATGCTTCCCCTCTCAGCAATTGTGAAATCAAGGATGGTTGCCTTGAGACCGTTGGCTGCTGCCAACATAACTTATGCATGCATTTTTTTTATTCTTTTCCTTCCATAAAAAAGAAGGTTGTACAGGACGGATGAAGTCAGTCAGCAATAGCAAAGTGATTTGTTTGATTGAGTTGGGTCATGGTGCAAATGTCATGTAGGGACAACCTAGCTAGCTAATACACAGCCACATTAAAAAGAAAGAGAAATATATAGTCTAACAAACAGGGGCACAGTACCTGTATTTCGTCTCAAAGCAAACCAAGAATATCAAGCAACTATAGAGATTTAGATTAAGGGGCTGCAAGCATTGAGGCCCCCTAGTACTTGGGACCCGCCGTGGTTGCTCAGTGGCTATGGTGTTAGGCTGCTGAGCACGAGGTCGCGGAATCGAATCCCGGCCACGGCGGCCACATTTCGATGGGGGCGAAATGCGAAAACACCCGTGTACTTAGATTTAGGTGCACGTTAAAGAACCCCAGGTGGTCAAAATTTCCGGAGTCCCCCACTACGGCGTGCCTCATAATCAGAAAGTGGTTTTGGCACGTACTTGGGACCCCAACGACTGCATCCCCCTGATCTAAACTCTCTAATCAGCTTTGAAATGAGTGCAGTGATCTTGCATGCGAAATGGTTGACGTAGTGAGTCATTCTATATTCGCATTTTTTAATCAGTCACTGCTTAAACAGGCACACGACAATGAAATGAAATGCTGGCTCATATGGTGCACAAGAAACAAGCAGAGGAAAACGTTTGCCGTGCCTGCTGTAACACCAATTCTAACATGCAGTAGCTTCTAGGCAATGAATGAATGTTCATTGCCTAGAATTTTTTGCATTGTAGACACTAGTTCATTAGCACCATGTGTGGAGCAGTACATGAAAGTAAGGGGAACTTTGTTGCCATTTTGTACTTTCATAACCAATAGAGAGTTTCATGGGTGGAGCTTTGTGACGAATTCGCAATTAGTTCGTTGTAAATCGGCAATGCGGACATGTTCAATAATGCAGTCACTTCATAAGTAGTCAAACAAATGCAGATAGCCCCGTAAGCCCTGTGAAACGGAACGCAGAAATTTGCAAATTAAGAAGCCACAGTGACTCATCCCACTTTGTGCTCAAGCTGAGATAGAAAAAATGCGTAGTGGAAAATTGGGCGCACAGTCTTATCTGCCATACAAATCCGTATATAACAAGTAATCTTTCACTCGTTCCTGTATTGCTTACAGTTCCACGAACTTTACTGTTGCATTCCCTTTGGAGTAAAATAATATTGCAAGTCACAGCTAATTGTTCACTCCATGAACACATATTAGCCCCCGGGCTCTCCACTATGCCGTCATGCGTGTTACAATAGCATGGCTGTGCTCACTCCACCTCTTTCCTTTCCACTAAAATGAATATGGTGTATATTTGTTAACAAAACATGCTTTAAAGCATAACTGTTTATCATTCTTTAAGCCTCTGAGAAGTAAGGATGGATGTTGAGCCTTGGTGTTGCGGCATTTCATAAGTTCTAACCCACCGACATATTTAAAACAAGCAATAATGAAAATATATAGTCAGGCCATACCATTTGTACATATGAAGTATTGCTTCCCCAGGGAGTCTCACTGCCACCTCCCCAACTTCTCAAATACTTAGACATGTAACTTCGCAGCGTGTGTTTTACCACGACAGGTAAACCAGGTTAACCCAACATTACATATACAAGCCTCTTAATCACTCGAAATACTAATAGCACATAGCATGTAGTAATATTCTGTTTGTATGCTTGGTGAATGGCACAAATCATTTTCGTCGTCCTTACAGCCCAGCTTTATAATATTTACGCAACAATCTTACTTGATGCATTGCTGTGAGAACTATAACTAGCGTCACAGTAGCACTGCATATGTACCCTCAGACACCCATCATAGACATGCTTCTGTAGATATTAGAGGTTGGGGACAATCAGCACAAGTTTCGAATCTAGATGAACAGGGTGCGAATTCGTGTGTACGAAATAAATGTCTGTTCCATTGAGAGGCGGTGTATTTGTGTGTGATATAGTTATCAATTCTCTATTCTTATGGCAGAAAAACAGAATACACAAAACAACAAAGTTAAGTTCTCTCTGAAAAGCTATTTTTGCCACTATTATATGCATAAAGTAAAACTTCCGAAAGCACAATTATGGGAGCATCTTTGTGCATTGTATGAGAAGTAGAGGTGGGCGAAGTTTATTTGTTTCAAACACAAACTGAACAAAATAGTAACTGTCAAATATTGACTAGTGACACGACGTCGTAAGTACTTGTAGTGTCACTATTTATTTCCATAAATTTAGGTACTACATCTTAACCAACTAAAGCAAGAGAGTGGTAACTATTGGGGACAAAGGATAAGTTGGAAATGCAAGGCTACTAATTGTTATATTAATAAAACTACTTTAATAGCATATCAACAACTTCTGAGCCTCGTCGCAAAGATTTCCAAGATTGTATGGCTGTTGTATAAAGAGCTTTCAAAAATGCGCAATTAAATACAGAGACAGTTGTACAAAAAATTGACCTAATGAAGGACCTCTTCATAGAATCGTCGTATATATAACACATAGAACATCAGGGAACTATTTTCCACATTACGCCAAATACTAATGAAAGACAAAATTGCAAGAAACGGCATAACACTTTGGCATAATCCGTAATTGATTATGCGAATGAGCTTCCCATTTCATGTGGCAAAGTTGCATAGGGCAGATGGGATGTGACATCTGTGATTCGGAGATGCGTTATTGTATCTGGGCACAAGTATTATACAACTGATCATTGTGGGAATAAAGAAGTAACAGGAATTGATTACCAGTATGTCATCATGCCACTTCTATCTGAAAAGTGACTATCATTTCATGTCAAGCTTGCAAGTGGCGCACTTGCATTCAGCATCATGTTTAGGAGCCCATATATGTGCACCGCATCTGCAACGAACCATTGCTTTAAGTCATGACCAGTGTCATGTCATTCCTGTATGTCATTGTGGTTTTACACAATACACCTTTGAAAATCTTGATCAGCATCCTAGTACATTTCCTTGTATTTGCACACAGGCTTAATGTTGCAACACCCATTTGGAATCCATGATAAATGCTGCAGTTAGTAAAATACACGTTTACATTGTTTCGTAAACTGCTTCCATCCCAGCAAGTAGATGTCGAGCAGGCGCTCTGCTGAAAGTGAACATTTATGAGGGCGTTCATCCTTGCTGCTTGCTAAGGAGCCTGCAATGTAAATGGAGGGAAAGCGTACAAGTGAAGCGAAGTTCCGCTGCCTCGTGCACGTAAACAAGACTTATGGTTATGTCGTCAAAACATTTTTTGCTTGAGTCCTCCAACCATGGAGCTGGTGCTGACAGGATGGAAAGCAGACACGGAGCAGACCGTGCGGCGCGAATGAGCAAATCTTGCGGGGCATTCAGCTCAGCAGCTTCTCCAGTGCTGCAAGGAAGTACTAAGATGGAGTACAGTTCACAGAACGCGTTTTGCTAGCGTGAAATAATGGTGTCGTCTTCCAGGACTTCCGTGAACGAAGAGGCAGAGTGAACTTGAAACATGCTTTTTGCATGGCAGCAACTTAACGTGGCAGAATAACAACGAAGGAATATAAGGACAAAAAGCACTCCACAGATTGGAGGCCAGCGATTTTATACACATAGTGGGCGAGGATGATGTGATCACGATATTGCCCACGTGACAGAAAGGGAAACGGTATCACACAAGTACATGTGTACAGGTATACGACAGTTGGGTAGAGGCAGAAAAGGTGCTTTGCTATGGCGTCGCATGCGCAAAAAATGCATAAGGAGCATTTGCATACTTTACATTACAGCAAATTTACCTAGAAGCTTCTAGGTAATGCTTTGCAGCATTATCTAGCACAAAATCAATAATTGCAATACGTTCAGGAGTGATATAACCTCTAAGCTGTTCCCTAGTCTCCCCTCTTAATAAAGTGTAAAATGTGCAGAGACAGCTCTGGAAACAAATGTGTACAAAGCAAGAAATCTGCTTTGATACAATACATATATTGAGATGCATAAGAGCATAAGCTTGCAGTGATGCTTCTGCAATGTTTATTACTTCAGCGCAGATAGAATTTACAGAAAAAAATCACAGACGATTACGATACTACCTAATACGAAATTGGAGTGCACCTCTTCCCGTATTGTCATTTTGCTGGCATGGACAATCAGTCACGTGTGGCAGGTTGCAAACGAAGCGAAGTGGGGCGCCACTGCCTTGCTAATCTGGAGATGGCGTGAGCCAGAGCATAGGTGACGGATGGGCGTTATTCACAGAAGCCACCGGACATTTTTCCTCCCAGCCATTTGGTGCTACTCTTGCACTCTCTCATAGGTACCGCCACCACACTTCGCTTTTATTCTCACGCGTTCGTCATACACTCCAGTGCGTTTTGCCTCATGGTTCTGCTCCACCTTCCTCTCCGCTTTCCTCCTCGTGCCTCTTCTCACTTTCATTTTTTTTCCTCTTTTCATCTCGGAATGCATGCTGCGTTCACTCTCATCTTTTGCTGTACTCGTTCGCTCGGTTAAACTGAGCGAACGAGTCATTCATCAAGTTCAAGTCCTGAAAAGGAACAACGATAGGCTAACTCGGGAGATTCTTGAGGCATTTGAGTTAAGTAAAACAGTAAGCAATATGTAAGCACACCATCATTCGCATTCACAAGAAAGGAAGTCACCTTTTTGAGACAGCCTCAGATAGACCAGAGAAGAGATATGGCAACGAAATAAATAAGAGTGGGAATTTCAATAAAGAAATCAGTTGACAGTGTAACTGCCTCCTCGTCTAGTCGTTCCTTCTGTGTCCGTGTTCCTTAAGTTCTGCTGCTACAATCCTCGAATCATATATGGACCATACCAGTAGTTTTGTTGTCTTGATACTTTGTTACGTGCGTATGGCTTTTTATCAAAAATGCAAATTTCTGAAGAAGCACAAAGATGTTTCTAGTTTTCACACATTATATGTTTATCATACCGTGCCAATGGTGTTGGCTTAAACTGTGTACTCGGGCACTAACAAGAAGCACCTTAATTTCTTGCACATGCAAGGCGCTCACATCCCTCAGTACAAAACTGTATACTCTGCTTAATCTAGAAATATTCCTCTGGATTTCTGCTGTTCACACAAATGTCCGCATGAGAGAAATGAAGAGTGCCCCAAATTTGCGTTCATGAGAACTGCGCATAAGCGCGTCCACATTTCACGACTGTGCGCATGTACGCATGCAATTTTTAAGCTGTTCCCTATATTGCCCTCATCGATTATAAGTACATCCATAGCACAGAAATAATTTCTGAAAAACACACAAGATGCGTGAACGAGGCAGAAACGGGCGGTACCAAAACTCGGCTGCAATTTTATGCACGGTTGACTTCAGAGCATATGCATATAGCATAAAACGAAAACTTATACGCCTAGAAGCACTGTGAAACGTTGCACGTACACATCACAGTACACTCACACCCTAGTGCTCGAACGTTCTCTACGTGTTCGGGGTCACGAATGTGCGCCGCAGCCCACAAAATAGTTCACGCGAGGCAAGACAGAAGCAGCACATTACGAATGACTGCGATGACAGGACAATGAAGCTCATCGCTACACATCGTATCATCACTTCTCAAACACAAAGCAGCACTGTACAAACATCTAATCTTCCTATCGATGAATCGCGCACATAGAGCACCTACGAAGACCATAGGTTAAGGTGGGCGATCGCAATGTTTCAATTTGGCGCGTGTCGAACGTGTGTCATACTTAGAATACAGATGTATGGGATGGCCTTCGCGTTTGTAATGCCCACGCAAAAAAACGGCCTAAAACACACGAAATCGGTGGCTTCATTCCTTCCAACCCTCGTATACACAAAACACACATCCGTCTGTTTCCTTCGGCGATCGCACGTACTGAAGAGGTCAGCAAGGGTACAGCGGCTAGCTGCGTTCGACAAATATCTTCGCGTTTGCTGAATAGCTCTTGCAAAGGTCACAATAAACCACACAAAAGATAAACAGCCGCTGGAGCCTAGGGGCCTAGGCTTCGCGCTCCGCTTCGAACCAGCGCCATGTTTGTACGGTCGTCGCACGGAGGCAAAAGTTGACGACTTCCTCTCGTGACATGAGTTCGGCCATTACTGGCGGATCGCCCACTTGCGGTGAGGCTTGCGGCGATGGACGGCTCGAGCGTAAATCGGCCCTAAGAGCCCAAACATGGTCAATCCGCCCGTCCGTTCCGCCCTCGTCCGCCTGCGTGCTGATGGCTCTCTAGTAGAGAGGGACGAGCGGTCGCAACTTTCCCATCCACACGCCTGCTCGTCTCTCATTGGCTGGTCCGAAGCGGACGGTGTCGGGTGTCGTCAGAGCAAACATGGCGCTTGCTCGAAGCGAAGTGGGGACGCGAGGCCCAAGCTACAGCCACGTCAGAAACAGTTTATTTTTCTCTTTCTTGCGGTTTTTAATAGAGCTATGTGGCACCCACGAAGATAGTCATCAAAGGCAGCAATCCGGTGTATCCTTCCACGCCTCGCCAGTGCGTGCGATCGTCGACTAAAGCAGACGGAGCGCAGGAAGTGTGTGTTGTGTTTACGAGAGTGGTCGGAAGAAACATTTGAAGCCGTGGACTTCGTGATTTTTTGATCCATGCTTCGCGTGTGCGTAGCAAACGAGAAGTTCATCACATACAAGTGCATTCTAAGCAGGACACACGTTCAGGGCGTGGCGAAATATATAGTGTCCGATCGGCGCACCTAGCATTCGCAATTGTTATCTGTTCCGTGTATGCGGTTCGTTGCCGCGATGTGAACTCCAGTCTTTCGCAACTTTGAGAAGTAATGGTACAATCAGTAGCGATAAAATTTTATTGCCAAGTTATCGCTGCCGTTCCGCGTGTACTATACAGCGTGTGAGCTATTTTTGCCGGCTGTGATGCGCCGTGGTGACCGCTACGTTCTAGCTGTGTTCTTGCTGTTATGAAGTGGGTTCTATTCTGCGTGTGAGCCGTTTTGCTGGCTGCGATATTCCGAGGTGGCCGCGACGTTCGAGCTATGTTCTTGCAGTTATGAAGTTTGTTGTATACTGCGTGTGAGCCGTTTGCCTGCTTCAATGCGCCGAGGTGACCACGACATTCGAGCTGTGTTCTTGCTGTTATGAAATATGTTCGCAAGCTACAAATCGCGACGTATATGTGCGATGTGTCGCAGCATTGCTGGGTGTAGAAGTGCTCGTTCTAGCGATGTGCCTGTGCTCAGAAGTGAACTGTGCAGAACTGTTTCCGATCGCGTTTTCATATTTAGTACCCTAATGCATAAGTCTTATCACTCTGGCCTTTTCTGCTTCGTGCATGTATCGTTTGTTTTAGAAGCTTTTACTACACTTTTGAAGGTGGTTCTACTGTGGGGGAGTTTAGGGAACATCATAATAGTTACGTGCAAGACATACAGCGCTGTCCTGGAATGTGGACATGGCTGACAGCACTAATGTGATGAATGAAAATTTCGGGCAGCCTTGCTTTTTATTGTGTGGACATTCTTGTGAATAGCAAGAATCTCTAGATTTCACAAAGTAAATTGCCTTATATTTTGTGATGCAAGCGGCTTACATAGCCAAAAATCCGAGTTGCTTGTTTTTGTCTGGTCACTAAGCACAGAGTCTGTTTGTGAAGACCCCAGTGGCATAGTAGTTGAATGTCTTAGAGGCATACACTGGATACTTCTTTCTTGTTAAGTAAAAAATTTACGTTTGCTGACAAAAAGCAATATGAATGTAAAAATGAACACGTAAGACGAGTAATAACAAGTAAGTGTCACAGGTATGCTGTTATATAATATTCGTCTAGCAGCCAGCAGAACTGCGTTAAAGAAATTTTTCCCTTAATTCTACCTCAGTCGCTAGCTATGGTCACGTTGCTAATGCAGGCATAATTGGGTGAGCGGAAGTTTGCCGTTACTTTGTATATCCACCCTATCGTATTATCTGGTTCGGGTCACCTGTTTCGACAGGAGCCTTGAGTTTAAGGTGAACAGTGGCATAAGTGCATCATTATGTGCCTGATGAGTGCTTTACTTTCTTTGCTCGTGTTCATTCTGCCAACAGTCATTAACAAAATGTGCATTAAACTGACTTGAGCCTGCAAAGTGTGTCCATTAAATGTTTTTCCAATGCACTTTCATCTGCCAGTAAACTTACTGCTAGTTATTATTCGTGGGTGTAGGATGTTGGACGCTATAAGAGGCCATCTCACTGATCTTTATTTTTCAGAGGCCATCGTTTGACTCATTAACTGAATAGTTTTCAGCTGCGCTACCAGACTATGGAAAGTGATGCCTCGTTTCTTGTCATTCTGTAGCATGTTTATGGCCACAGTGCGTTGCCCCTGAGAAGTCAGCTGCTATCACAATATAAAGCGTGGCTATTGGCTGCCATGAGTTTATCCTGAATGCAAATTTTCACAATAATATCAGCATTGGTTATGTGATCGAAGCAGCCAATGCGGACGAACTGCTGGCAAAATTTTCAAGTGAGTCTGCCGGCAGAGTGTCCGCTCCCTATATTATGTTAGCCACATTGCTTTGTCAGTGTGCTGAATTTATCTTTTTTTGACACAAATTTGCTGCCAAGCCAGATAAGATATGGTCAAACCATCAATTGTGGGCCTATACACATATTCACTTCTTTATTTTATCATATTCTGGACATGACACCATTGTCTAGGTTAGATTAGCAACATCAGCTTAACTTATGCCTGTAGTTGAGTTGCTGCATGTGAGAGAAACATCACTGTAAAGCTAATAGGAATTGGACTGGTAGGAAAAAATTATTTGTCTTTATGTCTTGTTGTATAAGTTGCGCTGTTCATTTGATGCCCACAAGTAACATGTAAACACAAATGTATGTGTACCTTGCATATACGTTCATGTGTGTGTGAACAAAACAGCCCTGCTAATATCAAGGCATATTGACCAACTATATCCCATTAAAATGTTCTATGTGGTATTCAGCTGATCTTATTTAAATTTTATCACACGGTGCAGTTACAACATTTCATACCTGCATGTAAACCAATTTATGGACTCTATCAACTGCATGTGAGAAAGCATATTTTAGGCCAATGCACTACCTGAAGCAGCAGCTTTTTATTTAGCTTTTGCGACCGCTTATTGGAGGGATCTTGTTGATTATGCCATCCAAACAACTCATATATAGGTTTGTGTTTAGCATACCAGCAGTGAAATACTGAATGCAGCTGCAATTCTTCGTATACTAGTGAGGTGAATTCCACTATTCATCGTTCTATCACGTATTGTTCGTCAGTCGCACATGGTGACTCTCTTTGGCGGGATGAGTTCTAGGCTCATTTTCAAATGGGCCTTTCGATGAAGTGAAATCTACCTCTTCTACAGTCAGTTTAGTGAAAAGCCACCACTGAACCAATAGCTCAAATTCCAATTCCTGCATGCTTTTGCCAATCGGTTAGTGTGCAGACAGTATGTGTGATACATCACTTCAGCTACACCAATAATCAAACAGCTAAACCTACCACATATAGTTAAATCATCGATATAGGCAGAGAAAGAAGTTGCACCTATGTAACAGTTACTCATCCCATGAAATGTGAATGATCCAAACCTTCGCAAGCATATCGGTCACAACCACCCGGCAGCGAAAGTGGGAACACTTGTGCTATCACAAGTGAAAAAAAGTAGAATATTGCCACCATCTCGGCTGGTTTGTCGTGATAACCTTTCCTGCAAGTTTCTTGCATATATTGGATAGGCTTCCTACTTTATGAATTAAGAGCTTTCACAACATTTACTGCGCTAATGAAGGCACATCACAGATACCAGTAGTCAAGGAGGGATATACAAGTAGGGCAGAGAACTTGTGGATAAGTTCAAAAACATACAGGTAAAACTACGTTGAACAAACTATTTTCACATTAGAAGATATACGACTGGCAATGAATAAACATTCAGAACATGCAATAAGGGCCCTGTGCGGAAGATCGCGACCTGTGATGCCAAAAACCTGTTTGCCTTTAGAATATTGACATAAAGATGAATTCCACTCTGTACTTCTGCGTTGGAGGGTAGAATATCAAAGGAGAGGTGCAAGACAGATTTTGTATGGAGTAGTCCACTATGAGTGTACTGTGTTTGGCACAAGCTGTGCCAAACATAGCTACCTGTGTGCAAAGCATTGGACAAGGTACCATATGGATGTCTGACACATTAAAATTTTTTTCCATTGAACATTATGAGCTCTATGCATGCTGTTTTCAGCTACAAATAGCGCATATGCATATTTGACCTGCACCACAAACAGCTGATGTGACAACAAAATATATACACCTTACTGTTATGTTGCTTTTTATGGTGTTTCAGTTTACGTATTACAGTTCTGAATTTACAGATTACTTCACATGCTTATGGCTAAAAACTACAGAAAACTACTTGCATTGTTACTGCGAGATCACAACACGAGGATTTGTGTGGTATCTTTTGTCCATCAATGTGCCCTTGCACTATATATGTAAAAGGTTACACCTGTAAAGCTGAGCATTCACCCTTAAATCTCAAACACTTCTTTGAATGCTCGGCAGTTATGCCTATAAACATATTTTTGCAGCAAATCTACACAACCATAATTTCAGTGCGATATAAAGGGCTGTTTGTGCATAGCCATTCTGTTCTAGCGAGCCTGCAGGAATACAGCATTGTCCAGTGGCACCGTATAGGCGAGGCGTAACAGTGAACTAGTAATCAAAGTGGCTGATAATACTAAGCTGACCCATTTGTAGGAGCATATTATTATCTAACACACATACAAAGTTGCTTTTAGTGTATTTAATAACCACAGCTTTGATTTGCCAAGTTATATTACTGCACACACACAGCGCTGAAACAGTCTGTACAATGGTGAGCAATGTGCCAAGGAATGAAAGATTACTTGTGATATGTGGATTTGAATAGTATATGGGAATGCATACCCAATTCACAAGTATGGGTGCTTTCTTCTCCAACAATCTTACATTTTGCACAGAGGCTGAACCATTGCGGCCTCCTGACTGCAAATTTCTGTGCTCTCACAATGCTAATGGGGTATCATTCATTTGGCCAGCTGAATAATGGATAGATAATGGAGCACAACAATCTTGCAGTTTTACGCAGAACACCTTGTGCTCTATTCACGAAACTGAACCTAAGTAGCTATTTGCTGGTTTGTTATGCAAATAAAAAATGGCAATGAATTGTTTCCTCACTTTAGTGTGGCCCGTCTTCCGCCATATAAGCCTTCATTTCATTGTCATGTGCATGTTAAAGCAGCTACTAATTAAGAAATACAAACACAAGACTACTAACTACATCAACCTTGTCAGACCACAAGAGGTGGCTGAACTCATTGCTAAGCTAAGTCACTTGATAATCTCCGTTTGCTTTCAAATAAATACAGGTGTTGGTCAGCTGTTTGTTATGCTATGCATTTTTTTCATTTTCCTTAAGTATGACTGCATCAGCTAGCTAGGTTGTTACTGCATAAATACATAAACAACATGCAACCGATGCCCAACTAACTCAATTGACCTGAGTAGAGCTTACAATAATTCATGTATCATGTGCATCCTGTGTGAGCTCATTTTTTATGTAGGGCAATCAAAATAGAGCATGCATGTATGATACTGACGGTATCAGCCTCAAGTCGATCATCCTTGTTTGCTGCCATGGGTGAGAGAGGGAGCATGCCTGTCATGATACTGCTTAATTTTGTGCACTTTGGTAATGTTTTGTACGTTGTTGAAATTTAATTTATGTATGTATAAGTAGTAAAGTGGCAACAGCTTGACCACCCAGCCTGGCAAGAAAGAATACGATTGTTTGATTTCACTCAAAATCAGCTTTCTTATCAGCAATATAAATTAGTTAATTTCAAATAGATATTCTCCTTGAAAACATCTCATGAGTACATATCTGCATAAGGTCACCGTTATACATACCTACATATTGCTTTTATGCCAGTGGTAATGAACTGTACACTCGCTGCTTAACCTGCGATTCTTTCTGCACCAAGTTAACCACTTATGCACAACCTTTTTGCACATGGTGAGAACGTCATCCACGACTGAGAACATCATTTAAGGTTATATTTTGTTTTGAAGTTTACAAGCAGCAAGTATTAATTTTTAATATGCATACTTGATGCCTGACTTCATCTATGGTGACTTCATGTACGTAAAAAAGCAAATGGCATTTCATGCATCCAAGCGCTTTAAGCGCTTTCTTAAAATTGGCAGAGTGAAAAAAAGAAAGCATGAGCAAGCAAATGCAAGCATGTCAGCAAACTGTACTCGGAGCCTCACACGCGTGCAGCGTGGTAAATAGGTGTGTCTGGGCGACCTACGCAGCTGTATTCCGCGACAGATGTGCGTGTGTTCCCTATTCTTGCAAGCTGTTACTAGCACTACAAAAACTGCTCCATCGCGCCGAACACGGGGATTTGGGACGAATCGCTTCCTGCGACAATATCACTTTCGTGTGACGTATAACGCTGCACGTTGGATAAGCGACATCGATGATATAGACGCTCTTTTTCCAGCCCCTTCCACTTTCAAAGAGCCTAGGGAACTAATGGCTCGTGTAGGTCCCACATGAAATCCGTTATTCAAAATTTTGTCGTTGCGATAGGTAATGTCGAAGACGGGCCCCAACGCACTCATTTCCTGTAGCCACTAATTGCTGAAAATTACAAAGTTAATTACCGTAACTTCACTAACTACGCACGTTATTGCGTAAATTCTTCTGTATCTAGAGGCTGCCTATCCGTACATTCATATGGTAAACATAACGTTGCCATAATTTATATTTTTCTAAAACTTAAACAGGCGCTTAAGCAGGCGCTAAGAAAATATGGTATTATTTATAGCTTTGAAATCATCGCAGAAATTTTCTAGATATATAAGCTATGGGCTAGTTTTTCTGGATTCCTTCTCTTACTATATGTCCCAATAATTTCCTGTGAGAAGACATCCATTCTAATTGATTTGCGTAACTTAGGTCACAATTCTTTTTATGTTTAGGCTGAACCGCTGTCTATGTGGGGGGAAAGAATAAATATTCACGTAAAAGGCCCCGCGTGCAATTTACAAATAACCATTTTGAGCTACTTGTGATGTTTCCATGTTATAAATATATGATTATCTAATCTCGTAATTGCTTTCTCTCAACAGAAATCCCTGAACATGGCTAAGCACAGTGTTGGAGTGTTCGCGCTCGTGAGCCTACTCGTGAACGTTGCCGCCCTGGTGATCGACAAGTCCGACGGTGGCTACAAAGACATGCTGATCTCCATCCATGATGACGTCCAGCCAGATGAGGCTATTGTGGAGAACCTCAAGGTATTTAGCACGAACTGAAACCGTTCCAACAATCGAAGAGTACCTACTGTACCACTTTTTAGAACACCCCACACCCGTCTCTCTCCCCCACGCTACCGCCGTTTTATAGGCGAGAAACAGAGCAGCAAGCTTCAACCGCTGCACTCCATTAACACCACGACGTGAGCAAGTAAATCGGTGAACGCGCAGATTTTGCTTATAGTTTTGTTTCACCGCATAAACTAGAAAAACGGTACGAATGTGGTGTATATATTTCGGCGTTGATGTTTGCTATGCACCTGAGCCCCTAATGTGGCCATACAAGACGCATATGGTGATGGCAAGAAATGTTGCGGCTACTTAAGGAATGGTAACAGCGATTGCGCCTAGATGTCGTTCATGACAACGAGTTTTTTTGGTTAGCTATATATCTTCCGGAACGCACCAAAATGTGCAAAAAATAATTTCATCTTCATATGAGCGTCGCAACACCATTTGTAGCTGACGACTTATCAAAACTGTAGCCAATGTCACGCCTAGCTACCAATTCAGAGAAAAGCTGCCGTGTTGCGATAACCTAGCTGCGGCACCCGTTTGCTACCTACGTGGTAACATTGCTCTAAGGGATCATATCGCGGGAACGTAATCATTTACAAAAGCATTGAGATAGGGATGGGCAAACTCGGGTGGTGGATTTTACTCGGGATGTGGCGGTATGTGCACGACCACTGAGACACGCCACATACTGAGCCACGTAACTGTGCTATTTTTCATTATCGTCACTATCACGTGACTCCGTCATCTGTAATGACGTCGCTCTCTTACATCGTGGGAATTTCTAGCATCCTTCAAAGGGAAGTCTGAATTCTAGAGTTATTTTGCAAAGGGTAAGGATGAAGATATCGAATAAAAAGAAGTGTCCCGCGTGCTCTAACCCTGCTAGGCGCAATACGCACGTAAGCCACACTCAAATGCTGTACGAATTTCGGAAGAGTAAATAACCCCGCCAGTGACGATGTCTCGCGGTTCTGACAGAAGGTAGCTACTGTCATTAGCCCTGGAAAGAGGCATCCACCTTGAGCTAAACAGTGGCATTTCTGATCCGTTCCCAAAACAGGGAACCCTCATAATAAATATATTATCTTTAGTCATCTGCATGAACTTATGTCTGCACAAAACAGCATAACATCTTGTTCATGGCCGTCTCAAAATCTGAAGGACGTACACTCTTCTTCAATACTCTCAGAGAGCGAGGCAGTGAACGCCGTGCAGGTTCACTTGACACAAATCATTATAGCGTAATCTTTGCGAGCGTGGCTTCACCGCTGCCCTCGTGCGTCCTGCATGCAAGCGTTCTCCACAGGTTTCGTCTTTATTTGTCAACTCAACATGGTGGCTCAGTGTCTACTGCGTGCGCTTCTGAGCATGACGTTACCTGCTTGATTAGGCAACTGCTCCACCTTTCTCCTAACAGTGCCCTGTAATGCAAAATCATTCGTATACCATGTATGTGGCACGCACCAAGGAGCCCCAGATGGTCCAAATTATTCCGGAGACCTACACCACTGTGTCCCTAATGTATCAGTATGCAATTTTTTACACAGTACTGCATACAGTATGTTATAGAACGGAGCTATGAGGACACTTCTGCAATGATTGTCTGGCGGTAGTGAAGGCCGCAGTGCGACGGTGCGGCCAATATAAGATGTAATTTAAGCATAGCGTGTTTCACAGCGTCGAAAGTCGCTTGCATCGTAACAAATCATAATTACAGATATGTTACCTTAACCCTATCACACTGGAATAAAGGACAACTTGTATGAATCATTTTATTTACGTGTAACCCCCAATTCTTGTTTATCATGTTTATATCTACAATTCTTTATCTGTTTTTATCTACAATTCTTGATCTTGTTTATATCTACAAGTTACAGGTAACTGAGTTTAAATCGTTGCGGCGGTTAAAGCACAGAGTGTGTTTTTGTAACGAGGCGGGCCTGGAAGCTGTCACTAAGAACAGCTACAGCCAAGACCGCTCTCGAATGCTGCTTCAACGAAAGCTGTCATCGATTGAGGCTGTGAGGCACAAAACAGACTTCTTCTATTATTAACGTTTGAGGACCTGAGTATAGTGTTTGACTGTTTTCGATTTATCACTTGTCAGTTTGGCATATATATGTGAAGATTTACAACGGAAGGAGGGTCTAGCGAGACTGTTGAGCATCATAGCGCCATGGTTTTTATTGGATGAGTGGCGTAGCCAGAAATGTTTTTCGGGGAAGGAGGGACGCACTTTAGAGGTTACGCTGATAGTGAGGGGGGGGGGGAGGCGTGGGTGGCTGTATACTAGCGCAGAAGCTCCAGTGGCCGGGGGTTGCAGAGGGAGGCACATATCTGGTATTCCACTTCATGGCAACGCCACCGCGTGGAACGGTAAATGCCGGCGTATGACGGCCCAGTCGATATCAAGTGTAAATGCAATGAAATGCTTAGCGGAGTCCGCAGTTTGCTTTCCATGGCGGCGTAATAATAAATGGTTATAATATAAGAGTTTTTTTCACATAATCAAAGTCGCCTGTTGAGTAATTGACCTAGATAAACGTGCCCCTGTAAAGACATTGGAAGCTGATTGGCGCATCAGAATTTTCGTTCTCTTGCCAAGCCACTGAACATTACCTTTGTCGCCTGCATTATAATCTTCAACCCTACTCTTACGCTTTCTTAGTTGACGCCCTCAATCATTTCTTGCAGTGTCGCTTGCAAACTGAAAGTTTTTAAGATATTCGACGTTGATTCTCATTCTTAAGCCTTCCCCTTCTAATAGCTTCAATACTTCTCAGCATGCAGTGAATAACACAGGAGAGATTGGGCCTCCTTGCCTGATCCTTTCTTTATAGATATTTTTCCACATTTATTTTGGGGATGCAAGGCAGCTGTAGAGTCTCTGTACGTATTTTCTAAGATATTCACGTATAAATGTAATCTTTCATTGCGCATTGCCTCCATGAGCGCTGGTATCTGTACTGAATCAAATGCTTTTTTTAATAATGCACAAAAGCCATATAAAAAGTTGATTGTACTATGCAGATTTCTCACTTACCTGATTGATGACAGGAACGTCATCCATCTTGAAGCCAGCTCCTGGTTCACTGAAGTCAAGCATTTGCCTGACTCTATTGGAAATTATCTTGGTGTATATTTTATACATTAATGAAAGCAAGCTAATGTGCACTCTAAAAATTAGGGTGAGTATCGCAGAGATAAAGGAGCCGATTTTCTCTTCAACTCATTGTTTCACTCTCGCAAAATGTCTTGTGGAATGAAATGCATTGTTCGCTCCAACAGCAAGGAGAGAGTGAAATGTTCCTTTCACTCTGCCCATTTGAGAGAAAGTAGAATGCCCGTTCAACTCTCGTGGCAATAGAGAAGAAAACATAGCGTAAGCGCCTGCTTCAACTGTAGGAGGCTGGCCCCGAGCATGGCAATGCAACACTTACGCACGCTGAGCAAAGAGCACACCGTTTTGCATTTAAGAGAAGAGGCAGCCGCAGTACAAAGGTACGCAGAGCCAGCTTCAACTGTAGGAGGCTGGCCTCGACCATGGCGATGCAACACTTACGCACACTGAGCAAAGAGCACACCGTTTTGCTTTTAAGAGAAGAGGCAGCCGCAGTACAAAGGTACGCAGAGCCAGCGCTCTACTTGTTTACTCGGAGTTGCCCAAGCGTGTGCGCGCACAACATCGCGGAACAGCACAGCACTGGAGAAAGAGGGTCGGTCCATGCAGCGTGAAAGAACGGAGGCCATAAAGAGAAATCGTGTGTCATCCATCTTGCGCGGCCGCCAAAACAGGACGAGGCGTTCATTTGTGGGATCGCCAGCCGTTTGTGCGCAGGCAGGCGTAAGAGCGAGCGCAAGAAAGAACATCTGGGGTCTTTTGCTCCTTGAATATATGACGCTGTCTAGCCGCGATTTCATCAAAGTGTTGTTCACTCAGCCCAGGTCAGGAAAACTAAAGCGAGTGACCTGTCGATGCAAGGCCTCTGACGTTCCAAAAAGCCAATGTCTTCCATCTCGTCTACCGATAGCAACGACGAATAGGACCGGATGAACACGATAAGTAAACAAAGCATCTGTTCAGACTTGCATATTACCATAGACGGTGGTGAACTGAATGCCTTAGTGGACACAGGTGCTGATTATTGCGTAGTAAGATATGCACTCTCAAACGAACTAAAAAAAAAGCTTCATGCGGTGGAGTGCATCTCAGATATGTACGGCTGGCTGGCAACTCATTACACCTCTGGGCAGATGCACAGCGAGAATCGGAATATTATGTTTTGCTTCAGTCACTGATTTTCTCGCACTATCGGCATGTTCAAAGTAGGTAATACCCGGATGGACTTTTTCTGGTGAACGGTGCCATAATCACCTGCCGAACTCTAGTGTGCCCTCTTCTGCGAAGCCCGCTATAGATATGCAAAAATCGCCGGAGACAAAGCCCGTTGCATTGCGGGTTACCAACGATGATATAACCGTGCCACCATGATGTAGCACGCTGGTTCGCGTAAGAAACGAAGCTTTCATCGACTCATAAAACTTAGCGGATGCGAAAGTCGCACTACTGTTGAAGAAAGGGACTTGTGCAGCACGCGGAATTGTTAAGCTACGCAATGGGTGTGCTAATGTATTGCTGACGAATTTGGGAAGTGAATTTCATCATGTCGGAAAGAGCATAGGCATCGCCTTTCTGCACAGCGTTACCGAAGTCACAGATGTATGTAGCTTAGCGTCAAGGCCGCCTGCCGCACAAACTACGGATGACGCCATGACATCAGTTGCAACCAGCCAAAGTCTGTCGCCCGCCCAGAAAGAAATTATGGAAGACCTCGTAAATGACTTTACAGAATGTTTCTCCAACTCGTCAAAGGTACGGCACAGACCGGTTGTTAAGCACCGTATAGTAATAGTCAAAACGACTCGACCAGAATAGCAACACCCGTACCTAGTATCACCGGTTAAACGAGAGATCACAAAAGGTCAGGTGCAAGAGATCCTTAAGGACAATGTCATTCAGCCTTCAAACAGCGCGTGGGCGTCACCCGTAGTACTTGTGAGAAAAAAGGACAAAACATTGAGAAACATTGACTACAAGAAATTTAACAGCGTGACCAAGCGTGATGTATATCCCCTGTCGCGCATTTATGACACCTTGAATTGGCTACAACATGCAAATTTTCCTCTTTATTAGATCTCAAGAGCGGGTATTGGCTAATAGAAGTTCATGAAAGACGGTAAAAAGCTGATTGCGTAATCACAGACGGCCTGCACGAGTTCAAAGTGCTTCCATTCGACCTATGTTGTGCACCGGTGACATTCCAGCGCATGATGGACAGTGTGCTCCCAGCTCTCGAATGGCAGTCCTGCTTAGTTTTCCTAGGGGACATGGTGGTGTTTTCCAAAACATACGACCAGCATGTACAGAGGCTGCGTTTATTATTTCAAGCTATCCGCTTGGCAGGTGTGATCATTAAACTGGAAAAATGCCAGTTTGTATTTCAAGAACATTGTTTTCTGAGACACGTAATCAGCGCGCAAGGTGCTGGCCCAGAACCCGAAAAAGCTATTGGCGTTGCGCCATTTCCGAAGTGGACAGGCAAGAAGACAAGAAGGCGATTTTTGGGTCTGGGACAGGCGATTTGCAGAAAAGTACTCAAAAATTCCTGAACCTCTAACAAGACTTACTAACGAATACATACCCTTCATCTTTCATATTGTACAAGAGGTTGCCTTCAATGAAATAAAGGAACGATTGCAAGCCCCGTCGATTCTCACCCATTTCGATGAGACGGCGGACACAAAAGTCTGTACAGATGCAAGCAATCTTTGTCTCTGTGCGGTTTTAGCTCATTGGCGAAATGGGGAAGAGAAAGTCATAGTGTGTGCTAGCTGCACTCTCTCGAAAGCTGAAACAAATTACTCTGCGTCAAAAAAGGAGTGTTTGGCTGTCATATGGACCATCAGCAAGTTCCGACGATACCTCGACTTCTACGGTAGGCCGTACCGTGCAATCACCATTCTCGTTGCTGGCTGGCAAGCCTAAAGGGCCCATCTGGGCGACTTGCGAGGTGGAGCCTTAGCCTTCGAGAATGCATTACTATTTGTTATGTCGGTGTGGCCGCCATGAATGACACGCCGGGCACGGAGAATTAAGGGCACGCGGGGACGGCGGCCTGAATCCAGCACTTGGACACAGGCAGCTACCGAGGTGGAGAACTCCTTTATTTGGCGAGGAGCCGCTAAAATAGGCTCTGAACCCTGCCACAGTGCCCTCTAAGAGCCAATCAGCTTGGTTCCGTAACCTAAACCAATACATAACACTTGTATGCAGGTCTAGGAGAAAACATAACGCTGCTGACTGCTTGTCTCGTTCACCAGCGGAGTCGATCTCATAGTATTTCTTGTTCTTTACTGTTCTGAACGCTTCGGAAATCGCCGAGCAGCTGCCGGTTGACACAGAACTGCTCCCACTCATCAAGCACCTGGGAGGACACAACCTCCGATTCCGGTGCGTGATTGTGTGAGGTCTGTCATCATTTTGCGTCCGAGATAATCTCCACAAGAGGAACTTTGAACACAATCAGGAAATATTTTTACTCGCTGTGCCCTCAGCAATGCGACTGAAAATTTTGGAAGCTTGCCGTAATGAACGGTCGTAGGATGACTTATGTGTCAGAATTTGTTCGCCAGACTTTGTCTTGGATGCTTGTGGCATAAATTATTAGCCTCGGTTCAGCATTACGTGAGGACGTGGCCTCATATCAAAGGCGCAAAACACCACGTGTAAGGCCGGCCGGCATTTTATAACCCATAGACGCACCGAAGGCTTTATTTCAACAAATTGGAAGAGATCTTCTTGCATGCTTCCCAAGGTCATCGTCAGGAAAGAGATGGATCTTTGTAGCGACGGACTATTTAACAACTTTATGTTGAAACTGGCTGCCTTGAGCTAGTAACAGTAGTTGAACTTGCCAAGTTCTTCTTTTTTAACATGGCCCTGTGACATGGTGCACCAATGGTTGTGATTACCAATGGAGGAGCGGCCTTCTCAGCTGAGGTGATGCAGCGTTTGATGAAGATGACTTGCACCAGTCACAGGAAAAGCACTGCATACCATCCCCAAACAAACAGCCTAACAGAACGTCTAAACCAAACGCTGGCCGACATGCTCTCCACCTATGTCAACCACAATATAAGACATGGGCCGCAATTTTGCCTTACGCTACTTTTGCCTCAAATGCAGCTCTACAAGAAACAACTCAGGTCACTGCATTTCAACTGGCCTATGGTCGTACAGTCACAGCCACATAGGATACTACGTTACCAGTAGATGATGAAAACTACAACCCCTACGACGTCGACGACTTCCTACAAAGAGCTGAAGAAGCCCGGCAGTTGGCATGGTTCCGTATACGCAAGCAACAACGTAGGGGCGCGAACAACTACAACCTGCAGCGCAGAGCAGTTTAGTACCAGCCAGGCGATAAAGTGTGGGTATGGACACCAGTGCATCCTCGCTCACTGTAAAAACTCCTTCGCCGATGTTTTGGTCCTTACGGCACTATTCGACGAGTGGGTGACCTGAATTACGAAGTAATCCCTCATGGACAAGAAGGTAGAACCGGCACATCCTTGCGAAGGTCGTACACGTAGCAGGCATGAGTGCGACGTGCAATGAAAGCACTTCTATTTATCAAATTTACCTCGCACGCACAGGGACGATGCGTTTTCGGAGGGAGATTCATACATCAGATGCAACACTGTGGAAGCTACGCACGTAGTGCAGTCTCTAAATTTTATCACTCCGTGCTTAGCGTCTATGCCTCGCTGGGTGCCAGCGGTGTTTGCTCGCGCGAGCATGCAGGTGAGGCTGCCGCGACGGTATGCAAATAAAAACAACGAAATGAAGATTGATGTGAAACCACGTGGTAGCATCCAAATAAGCGCATGGTTTATTTGCTTCTAAGGGTAAATTCTTATTTTCATTCAGAACCGAGCTTATATAAGGAACATTTTCGCAAAAAGCGGTCAAAAGACACCCAACTATTTCTAACCGCGAACGCAGCCACAGCAAAAAGTATCTCTAGCCTCCAGAGCGCTGCACCTGATATATAAAAGGGAATATAATGCAGCAGAGAGCTCTCCACATGCAAGTTACGAGCACTCTCCCGAAGTACCCTTCCCAGCGCCTGATCGCGTCGCCATTCAAAGAGCGCCAGCAACGCCTCGCGCATGGCGAGCCAGCACGTGGCTCTCGGGCACGCGCACGCGACAGCGACCGAGTCCGCCCGTCCAATGAGGAGTCAGGCATGGCTCCTGATTATCGAGGCGGGGAACGTGGTTTGGTGGAGAGACGTTCTTGGGGGGAGGAGGGGGAATTGTTGGATAGGCTCCAGCTAACTCTGCTATCAAATTGTGTAGAAGCGTTTTAGCCTTGAGTTTGAACTCACAAGTTCACCCACAAGAAGCCAGTTTGTTTAGTGCTCTTAGTTGAAGAGTGCTACACTATAGGGCTGCATGTGTCAAAGCAGAGTGTCGACACGCAACTAGGTCAGGAGTTGCCTGAAAATTTAACTTCACACCACGTCGGGTCAAGCAAAAAGCTGATCGGCAAGGCGGCACTTTACTAAGGGCCCCCTCCTAATAAACGGATGCGAAAAAAATTCACAGGGTCTAATATGTCATCCCTAAGGCGACTTGAACGCGAAAGCTCAAGTGCCGATGCTTTAAACATGGACACATATTGCGTGCACATGCCTTTTAATTCGCTTGGTCTACTTCGCTTAGTCATCCCTCTTAATTCTCTTACTCATCCTCTTAATTCCCTTAGTCATGCCCGTTAATTTGCCTAATGTACTTCGCTTAGTCATCCTTCTTAATTACAAAGATCAAGGGTTCGACTGGCAGCCAACGTCCTGGGTTCGAACGGCTTAATTAGCTATATCTTAATTACCTGAGTCCTCATGAACTTTGTCTTCATTAACATCAAAGGTTAAGTGTTCGAGTGCCGCACATAACGCTGCCTTAATTGCCTACCTTAATTAACTTCGTCTTTAGTACCACCTAAGCTTGTGGGTCCGACTCCCACTCAAGGTCTAGGGTTCGACTCCCACCAATGGCCGAGGGTTCGACTTCGACCAAAGATCGTGGATTCAACTCCCACTTAGAATCGTGGATTTAAGTGCCTTAATTAACTCCATCATCATTAACTTCCCCTTCATTAGCACAAAAGATCATTGCTTCAACTTCCACAAATGGTCGTAGTTTGCAACCGACGATCAAGGGTTCTTAGCCTTTTGTACCTTTTGCGTCACCGACACGTTTTCGCTCAAGGTAGACTAATTAGAAAAATAGTATTTTCGCCTTACAGTAATTCTCTCTCTCCCGCGCAAGCTGTCTCTCACTTAGAAGTTCCTCAGATGTGTATACATATCTGGAATATGTGTACTTCTTTATTTACAGTAGGCTTCAGTAAGCGAACCTGGCAGACGACACAAAAACGTTTAAATAGATACTTTTAGCTTGTCCGCCATTCCAGCAAACGGGGTGGTTTGGGTGGATTGCCGGATAGTCGGGGGCGTAACCATGAGCGTCCGGAGCAGTACAGCCGCCTTGTGGTGTATAACTCAACCAAACACAAAGCTAAAATTGCAGTAACCTACAATAGTCTGCATCGCTGCTGGTGCACATTACATTTTTGCAGTGTCGTAATTGTGAACATGATTAAGCTGCTGTCGAAAATTTACACCCCAGCTAAGGATATCGTAAGTGGCTCTGTGTTTGTGGTTGAGCTTTGCGCCACCAGCTGGCGCCACCAATCTGACCACTCACGTTCACGCTCCCACTCATCCGGCAAACCTCCCGTGCTTGTCGGAATACCAGACGCACTAAAGGAAGAGTGGGACGCGCTCCTGCGAAGTCCTGTCTTTGAGGATCAAATCCTGGCCGTCCAGCGCGCCCGCGATCGGGCCGGCAGACTAGATCTGTCAGTCCCGTCGTGGGATTAGCCGGGTGCGCGTTTTATCGCGCTTTGCTGGACCGAATAAAAGTTTATTCACTCACTCACTCACTCACTAAAGTTCTCTAATGATGCGATGCATGCATTTCTAGATAATCCTGTCTACACGAGCGCAGCCATCTACTGCACCTTGTAGAATTCGCTCAGAGCATGCGAAATCACACATTCCTTGTTTCTCTTACCGTGATTAAGATAGCGCACGTACGAAGTGGTAGAGGTGCATTGGCACACGTGTTTGAATTGAATGCTGGGGTTTTACGAGCCAAAACCACGATTTGATTATGAGGAACGCCCTGGTGGAGGACTCCGGATTAATTTCGACCACCGGGAGATCTTTAACGTGCCCCATTGCACTGGACGCGAGCGTTTTTGCATTTCGCCCTCCTTCGAAATGCGGCCTCTGCGGCCGGGACTCCACCCGTGTGCTCGTGCTTAGCAGCGCAACACCATAGCCGCTAGGGCAACCCGGCGGATGGCACATGTGTTTGACACGCGTAACTAAATGGGATAAAATGAGACTATTCCGAAGAAAGCACAAACCTACCCGCAGAGCCTGCATACTCTGGTTGCAGCAGGAAGCTCAAATGTCTCTTGTCTAAGTGTAGGTTCCATTTCAGGCAGGTTCTTTTCTCTAATGAATGCGAGCACCATGCCCTGGTATTTTTGTAGAGAACTGAGCCCCACCTGCTCTACGGGGTATATCCGCACTGACTAAGCCTAAATTATATTCGGGTAAAGGAGTCGCAGCGCAGGAAATATTAAAGTGATATACCGTATAGTTTGGGTGATAATAATGAGCTCTAAAGCTTAAAACACCTACGTCTATCTAATGTAAGCTAGGCAGCGCTGTTATAAATCGGATACTTTAGCTATAGTCAGTGGTGAAGCGCTAACTAGACGTTTTCTCGAAAATTTGGGAACAGTGAGCATTTCCTATGTGAATATATACGCACGTCAAACACAGATTCAGGCTTATCACAAAAGGTCGAGGATTCATAGCCTTTTTGTAGCTTTCGTGGAAAACTCGTTTGTTAGGCGTGTTTTCCAGTTAACGGAACTTGCCCGTAATGCAGACGATGCATCCTGACATGCAGGTTGTGCTTCGGGCTTCATCAGAATTCCTCCACCGTGCCACAAATGGCCGAGTGTATTTCAGGCACGTAATCATCGACTTCCCGGCGACGTGGCCGAAAAGAAGAGGCGCCTGGGGCGTGTCGTCAAAGTTTTTCACTTTGAGTGACGTTCGTATCGAGAATCCCACGCGAACTGATGTCCCCGTCTTCGCGAAGCCATCGAGGCGCTGCGGTCAGCGGGGAAAATTTATCGGGCTGTCGTCCAGCTTCCTTGGAAGCCTCAAGCCTTCAGCTACCGAGACCTTCAAGAGCGCAGGTACGCCCATATAGAAATGTAACTCATGTCTGGCAGTCTATATATATATATATAACTGAGTACGCTCGTGAAGTCATCGATCGCGCTCACGTGGCACGTCAAGTCACCCGATTTCGTTTATTAGCGTCGCAGCATATACACAAAGAGTGTTATGACCGGTGCCATCGAGATGTTAGCTTCACGCCAGGTGTGTGGGTGCTTCTTTGCGCACCACGTCATCGGGTTAGCCTCTCCCAGAAGTTTCTCTCGCGCTACACAGCGCCTTATGAAGTCCTACGTCAAGTTAAAGACGTAAATTACAAGAATCCGCCATTACAGTTTGATGCATCCTCAAGTCTGACGCCTGTTGACCTCGTCCACGTTTCGCGGCTGAAGCCATACTTCGCTCGTGGTTATATATATATATATATATATATATATATATATATATATATATATATATATATATATATATATATATATATATATATATATGTATATATATATATATATTTCCACGATTGCCAGGCGTCAGACTTGAGGATGCATCAAACTGTAATGGCGCAATCTTGTAATTGACGTCTTTAACTTGACATAGGACTTCATAAGGTGCAGTGTAGCGCGAGAGAAACTTCTGGGAGAGGCCAACCCGATGACGTGGTGCCCAAAGAAGCACCGACACACCTGGCGTGAAGCTAACAACTCGATGGCACCGGTCATAACGCTCTTTTTGTATATGCTGCGAGGCTAATAAACGATATCGGGTGACTTGACGTGCCACGTGAGCACGATCGATGACTTCACGAGCGTACTCAGCTGTAACACGCGGTACAAAAGGGAGGATGGTGTCAAAAGGCAAGGTGGGGTTGCGGCCATACAAAAGATGAAAGGGTGAACATCCTGTGGTATCATGTCGTGACCAGTTCATCCTTCCGTAATATATATATATATATATATATATATATATATATATATATATGTATATATATAATGGGTGCCTGTGTGTGCATGTTTGTGTGTGTGTGTGTGTGTGTGTGCGTGTGTGAGATAATACTACTAGGAACCAAAGGCATAGTGAATTATTTGTTAGATTGTTAGAGACAACCCCATGAAAAAGGCAATAAAGTTAGAAACTCTTAAGGAAAATTGTCACCTTTCTTTATTTGAAATGTATCGATAATCAGTAAACGTAAGTCAACGAAACCTGTGTTTTAAAATCAGGTTTAGATGTGGCCTTCCCTCCGTCAAATTTATTTGTTGTCGAAATATGTGTACAAGATTTTCAGTAGGGCGCTTATACGTGGTTAATATAACGTAACTTACGATACAGTGTTGGCGGCGACAAGCAGCAGCAAAACAATTGATGTAATAAGTGAGTGGACGTGGCATTCTCCGAACGCAATAAAGGACTGCGGTGCTGCCAATGTTCTTTGTTCATTGGTACTGACAAGTTCATTTTCAAGCGTGGTCCCCATGCGTGGCACGTACGTATACAGAACGAGAGCTAAGACAGCGCTGTAATTTGATTTCTCACTGAATGCCCATTTTCAAACCATGTTTCTCACTGGCACCATCTTTCGCGGTCTACTACCGGTGGCATTACGACATCCACCCAGAGTCACGCCATCTAGCGGTGATGCATTGTGACAAGAGAATCACACATTTCACTTCAGAGGAAGCGGTATAGTTTCACGAAAATATGGATGTGGAGGACATGGAGGTGAACAGGAGGTCGAACGTGAGTAATCTTCCAAAAGCGAGCATACTATAAGAGAACGTGTAGAGATTCGGTCCGGTCGCTGCTAGCAAATATTCGTGAACTCTATTGAGCGCTATCATTATCGTCACAAAAATCATCCATCTATATGACTCGCTCATGAGATTTCAAATCCTGCTCAAACAATAGAAGCCAGACACTAGGGTAATAGGTGGAGTAGTGGCAATGCGAACCCTATTCACCGACATCCATATCGTGTTTCTGCGTCGGAACGAGCTGTTATCTAACAGGAAGTAAAACAGATGCTTGAAAAGGACATTATCGAGCCTCCCTGTAGTCCCTGGGCTTCTCCCGTCGCACTTCAAAGAGATGGATGGAACGTGGCGCTTTTGGGTAGATCATCGCCACCTGAACAAAATCACAAAAAAGGACGTGTACCCTTTCCCACGTATTGATGGCGCTCCAGACTGCCTGTACGGTACCAACTATTTTTCTTCTATCGACTTACAGTCCGGCTACTGGCAGATATTTGTTGATGACATGAACCGAGAGAAGACTGCATTTGTTACCCTTTACGGTCCTTATCAGTTCATGGTGATGCCTTTCGGTCTCTGTAACGCGTCCGCCACCTTCGAACGAATGATGGACTCTTTGCTTCAGGAGTTCAAGTGGTGCACCTATTTGTGCTATCTGGACGAAGTCCTCGTTTATTCGCCCACATTCGACACGCATCTACACAGCCTTACAGCGATTCTTGACGTGTTCCGCCGCGCCGGTCTCCAGTTTACTCGCCAAAATGTCACTTCGCTCGCTGCCAAATCACCGTCTTTGGGCACCTCGTGGATGCCAGAGGCGTGCGACTTGATCCGGACAAAATTTGCGCCGTTACGAACTTTCCTGCTCCGAAGTCTACCAAAGACGTTCGTAGTTTCGTAGGGCTGTGCTGTTATTTCCGACGCTTTGTGAAGGATTTTGCGACCATCGCACATCCCCTTACCGACCTCTTGAAGAAAGACGCGTCATTTTCTTGGGGTCCTGACCATCCCGCATCTTTTTCGCAGCTCACTACTATCCTTAACACGCCTCCAATTCTGGGCCTCTTTTACCCGCCTGCCTCAACGGAACTTCGAACTGATGCCTGTGGTCACGGCATAGGAGCAGTGCTAGTACCACGCCAGCGTGGACATGATCGCGTTATAGCCTATGCCAGTCGACTTCTATCACCCGCCGAGCGCAATTATTCAATCCCAGAGCGCAAGTGCCTAGCTCTTGTGTGGACTGTTGCAAAGTTTCATCTATACTTGTACGGACGCCCATTCTGCGTCATCCCTGAACACCACGCTCTCTGCTGGCTATCCTCGCTCAAGGACCCCACAGGACGGCTCGCTCGCTGGGCGTTACGCCTGCAAGAATATAACTTCTCCGTGGTGTATAAGATGCTTGTCAGCATCCGCCTGCACCAGGATGCCGATTATTTGTCTCGCTACCCCGTCGACGAACCGGCTAATGCGAACGCCATCGCTTGCGTTTTCTCTGTGTCCCATTTGCCTAAAATCGCCAACGAGCAACGCCGCGATCCTTCAATACGAGCCCCCATCGACCGTCTGGTGTCAACGCCTGGCGACGTCTCTCTCCGGATGTTTCACCTCAAAGACGTAACATTACACCGCCGCACTTTCGATCCACACGGCCCTGAGCTTCTGCTCGTCATTCTATCAGCACCTGCGTTCGACTGTCCTCCACCAAATTCACGACGCTCCCTTGGCTGGACACTTGCGCGTCTCGCGCACATACGACCGTGTACGCCGTCGATTATATTGGCCGGGTCTCGCCCGCTTGGCGCGGCGCTACGTTGCGGCTTTTGAGCCCTGGCAGCGCTGGAAGAAGCCTTCCACACTTCCACCTGGATGTCTCCAGCCGATGGACATACCACCCGAACCACTTTTCTGTGCTCGTCTAGACCTTGGACCATTTCCTCTCTTGGGCTCCTGAAATAAATGGGTAGCCGTCGCTACTGATTATGCTACGCGGTACGCAATCACTAGAGCCCTCCCGCCAAGTTGTGCTACGGACGTTGCTGACTTTTTTCTCTATGACATCATTTTGGTGCAGGGTGCTCCGCGCCAATTACTCACTGACCGCGGTCGCAGCTTTCTCTCGGCAGTCGTCGACGACATCCTCCGTTCGTGCTCGACAAAGCATAAGCTCAGCACGCACTACCACCCACAGACCAAGGGCCCCATGGAGCGCCTCAACCGGACCATCACCGACATGCTTTCGAAGTACTTTGCGACCGACCACCATGACTGGGATCTTCCCTTACCATATGTGACGTTCGCAAATAATTCATCGTGTCACGACACCGCCGGCTATTCCCCATTCTATCTCGTATATGGCCGAGAACCCGCGTTGCCTTTGGACACTTTGCTGCCGTCGCCTGCACGTTCAGCCACTGAATACGCCCGCGACGCGATCGCACACGCCGACCACGCACGCTAGCTTGCCCGCACCCGTCTAGAGGCCTCGCAAGAGCATCAGAGACGCCTCTGTGATTGCCACCATCGCCACGCGTACATTTCTTTGGGTTCTCTGGTGCTTCTCTGGTCACCCATTCGACGTGTGGGCCTTTCCAAAAAGCTGCTGTCGCGCAAACACTGGACCATACCGTGTGGTGCGACAAGTGACTGATGTCATGTATGAAATCAACCTCTCCGACTTCTCAGAGTCATCGTCAGCTGCAAATGACATCGTTCACGTGGCGAGACTAAAGCCATACTAGGAACATTTCACCGCGGATGTGTAAATTAAGCACCAGGACGGTGGTTCAACTGACGGGGGTGACAATACGGAACACCCACCACAGTGTGGCTGCACTAAGGAGGAAGAAGACGACGTGTATGCCCGTTTGATGTAGCGTCGCCATTTTGGCCTCCGTGTGCTCCCCTCTAAATAAATTGTAAAGAGGATTGGGCCTCGGCTACACGTAACAGTACAAAACTGGCAAAGTTCACTGCATAACATATTGACCGCAAATAAAGACGGGGACAGCGGGGGTGTACACATAAACAAGGGCGGTAACTTTCAACTGGTTCATTCACGGCAGGCCGTGGGCATATATAGACATATAGAACCTGCGCAAACGCAGCAAACAAGAACACTCATCAGCCTAGCGTGGCAACCAATTATAAAAAAAAAATCTTTTTCCGATAGAAACAACCTAGTGGAGGTGTCACTAACACCCTCTTGGCCATTTTTTTATGTGGTAAGCCTCCATCAGTTCGCGTGCAGTCTGGTCCCGGCTTCTCCCTAGAATCTTTATCTCTTTAAAAAGAGGTGCACAGTGACAGGCGTTGCAGTGTGCAGACAAGTGCGCCAATTCATCTTTCGTTAACTTTTTTCATGTTCCCTGGCTCGACCATTCAGGCACCGTCCTGTCTGCCCTATGTAGGACTTGCCACACGCCAGAGGGATTTCGTACACAACTCCTACTTTGCATTTTTCATACGGCTCGGTGTGGTTCTTGCCACAGCCTTGCCTTCCTTTAGAATCACTGGAGGTGCGGCGGCAGAGCCGCGCCAGCTCAAAAGGCGCTGAAAAGACAAGGTGACTCCAAACCTGCCTGCCACCTTCTTTAGGTTGTGAGTGAGCCTATGAATATATGGCACCACTTCAGGTCTTACCGCCACAGTAGTCGTCCTCACCCTTGCTAAGCTGCTAGATCCTTTTACCTTCTGCAGGAGGGTCTCCACCACTGGCGTTACCATCGAGTCAGGGAACCCAGCCGTCTTAAGACGGGAAATTCGATTAACAAAGGGAAGCTGCATCTTGTGCACACACGACTTGCGGAGAGCCGATTCTCGATTAACAAAGGGAAGCTGCATCTTGTGCACACACGACTTGCGGAGAGCCGATTCTAAGCAGAGCATCACTATTCCTCGTTTAACAATTTTTGAGTGGGAGGAATCAGACTGCACCAAACCCTTCTGTGTCCGAGGGAAGTACTGCCAGCACGCGTGGCCTTTAGCAAAGGAAATGCGTAGGCCTAAGAAACGCAGGGGATTGTTACGCGGAAGTTTGTGTGTAAACGAAAGCCCTTTACCGAGTTATTTAACAACGGCTACAATGCTGCCACAAGAAGTTAAACTTCCTTGCCCGTTAAAAACCATTAAATGCCATCCATATATCTAAAAAAACATTTAAAATGTTTAAAAACGCCCCCTCCCCAAACGCCTGATCAAGCGCTTTGTCAATGGTAGCTAAAAAAAATGTTGCACAAAATCGGCGCAATGCACGAGCCGTTGCAGATCCTACATTTCTGCAGATAGAAGTGTTCGTCATAACTGATAAAAGTGATATTAAGATAGGCTTCTAAAAGAGTTAAAAAATCTTCCACCGAAATACCAACTGCATTCTGGAAGGGAATAGTGCCATTTTCTTCAATACACATCCTCGCAGCAACAAACTGATCTTTATGAGGTATGGAGTGGAAAAGATCTTCTGCACCAACTGAAAAAGCCGGACCTATGTCCTGGTTAGCCCTTAGAAAATCAACAACCTCGTCAGAGCTTTTTTGTAATGAAGGAGTCGGATAATACATGCGTCTACAAACTCTTTAAAATGAAGCTGCTAACTTCAACCAGCCATGTTTCACGCTCGCTAACTATTGTCCTGAATGGGATGCCGGGTTTATGCGTCTTCGCAGTAAAGAAAACACTTAGCGCGGCGCCTTAAGCGCTACTGATATTCCTAGCTAGTTTATAGAGATTAAGAGGCTTGCACATTTTATAACCCTGCTTTTAACTCTGGTTTCAGAGTTCCTAATAGGTTTAAATTCTTCTTCAGTGCTTCAGAGGCTTTAGCACCAAACATGCCCTTCGGGAGCACAAATCCCCCCCCCCTCTTTGCTCCCAAAGGAACAAGCTCGTTGTTTTTACAAAACGTCAAAGTCCTATGAATGGCAGATACTGTTTCATTGGAAGCCGATTTCGAGACACTCCTGCTAAGGACAGACAACAGCATGCAACAGGCACCTGTCGTGGTGATCCTGTGGAGCCATGTTCGCAACCCGCCTCTTCAGAGCAGCCAGTTCATGGGCAGGAGCTTGATGCTCGACGCTGTGCTTCGCTCCTTTAGCAAGCAGGGCGGTCACGTCTTCTGGGATGCTTGCGTCGCCCAGCACAAGCGGCTTATTTTCTTGTCCCTGACTAGTCCTCGTACTGTTCCATGCCCTAAGGAAATGACCAACCATGTTGTTCCAGTAGTACTCGGTCAACTGATGAGAGGCAGACTTCTGAGAGGAAGTCTAGCAGACTTCAAATTCCTTTCCGCATGCCATTCTGTAGCTTTAGTAAAGTATATGAAGCGAAGCCAATCTTCGAGCAGTCTAACTTGCCGCCACAACTCTGCCCGGAGCATTTTGCATAGGCGCTTGATGTGACCCCACGACGGAACGACACACCTAAACAGGGCACTCACTTCCAAAGGAATCAGGCCGCGCTTGATACAGAAGCCGATGAATCTTTCCCGGCAGGTAGTTGCCTGCCGGGTACTGTTATCTACGCGGTACTGCTACGCAGTACTATTACGCAGGTACTGTTATGCAGTAAACACCAACTAGGTCAAACTGAAGTTCTTCTGGCAAATTTCAAGTGAGAAACACTGCAACATCCACCATACTACCCAGACCTGTCACCTTGCGACTTCCACATTTTGGAGCATATGAAAAGACAGCTCAAGGGAACCAGATACATGTCGGACGATGACGTGAAAGAGTCAGTTACAAGACTTTTTGAAGCAGCAACCCAAGGGGTTCTATGAGACGGGAATCACGCGACTCGTTAGTCAGTGGGACAAATGTCTAAATGCTCATGGAGACGTTTTAATGTAGCCCGTTTGTCAGATACTCGGATTAACTCGCTTTCATTTGACTTATCCTCGTATATTTTGCAGAACTCCTGCTTTTATATGTTGCTCTCTCTCGCTACGTTTCGGAATTTCGGAGCGATTACTCAAAATACACGACCGGCGACAGCTGCTCCTATGCAATACATTCTAACAAAGGACAGCATCATTGAGATTTTTCCCTGGTCTCTGCGTATGTACAAAAATGTAAAAAAGGTTCTTGAATGACAGAGAGATGCGAATTAGAGAAAGGGAGAGAGGATAAGAACGTTCTAATAAAATAGTTCTCCTCCAATTGTTCATTTTCTGGCCTTAACATTTTTTATATCAGCGGCATGCATTGTTTTGATGGCTTCAAACTGATACAGTTCCGAAGTTCGTGTGATATTGGCTTTACTTAATAAATACACTGAAAACATGGAAGCATTGATATCAGTTACTTCGGGCACAATTTTTGAGACATACGGGTATATTCTTTTATGAAAATTACATATTTTATTTGCCTTGACAGTGCGTAGCGTTCAAGAATTCTTTCGCAGCATCCTTGGCAATGGCAACGCAGTTATTAATAACGTTTAATGTATTTGATCCCTCGACAATTTTTATAAGGAGGAGGTGGACCTGCAATGTGAGCCTGGATAGAATGTCCGGATAGAAGCATGGATAGAATGTCTTTTTCGTAGATAAGTTTTCCCATGCATACTCTGTAGATGTAGATAATGCCTTGGTGTGATTTGGAGTTTGGAACACTGTATGATATGACTTCATGTTCCTGGCCGTCGGTATGAAAGACTAGGTGGCGAGATATTTCTTCAAGCGATCGCAGCTTTCCGTGTTGAGGGTACCTGTGATGGTGGTGGGGTTGATGGTAACGACGTCTTGGCGCAGCTCCACAATGGCTGAAAAGCCGGCTGCTGCAGAGGGAAGCTTGGTGACTTGGAAGTGGCTGAAGTGGGAGGCGCCGAAACGTCCGCGAATACGAAAAATAGCCTTGTATCAGCTTTCAGGTAACTTGAGAGGCCTGATTTTGTTATTCCTGGAGACCATCTGTTTCCATACAGCAGCCTTGGCCGTGGCAGTGATGGCGTCCTTGCGGAATGAGTCTTGATATACGGCGTCGTATATGTGCGAGGCACTGGAAGTCGTAAGGGAATACATCTACTTAGGGCAGGTAGTGACGGCGGATCCGGATCATGAGACGGAAATAATCAGAAGAATAAGAATGGGCTGGAGTGCGTTTGGCAGGCATTCCCAAATCATGAACAGCAGGTTGCCGTTATCCCTCAAGAGAAAAGTATATAATAGCTGTGTCTTACCAGTACTCACCTACAGGGCAGAAACCTGGAGGCTTACGAAAAGAGTTCTACTCAAATTGAGGACGACACAACGAGCTATGGAAAGAAGAATGATAGGTGTAACGTTAAGGGATAAGATAAGAGCAGATTGGGTGAGGGAACAAACGCGAGTTAATGACATCTTAGTTGAAATCAAGAAAAAGAAATGGGCATGGGCAGGACATGTAATCAGGAGGGAAGATAACCGATGGTCATTAAGGGTTACGGACTGGATCCCAAGGGAAGAGAAGCGTAGCCGGGGGCGGCAGAAAATTAGGTGGGCGGATGAGATTAAGAAGTTTGCAGGGACGGCATGGCCACAATTAGTACATGACCGGGGTTGTTGGAGAAGTATGGGAGAGGCCTTTGCCCTGCAGTGGGCGTAACCAGGCTGATGATGATGATGATGATGATGATGATGATGATATGTGCGTTTGTCGCCACTTGAGCATCTCCTCCGGGGATAGATCTGCCCCTTCTACTACCTCAACCTGGTTCATGACGCCCGCACGAGGCGTGTCAACACCTACGGTGTCGGAGAGTCACCAAGCTCTTGTAGGAGAGGAACCACAAAAGTCACAATAGACGGCGTTCTAGTGCACAAACCTCCTCAAAAATAGTCTCAATAGGTCGCGGAAATCCTCACACATGTCGAGTGAAAGAGCCACTAGGATATAACAAAAAAGACTGGCGTTACACCCAAAAACTCACGGGGCCGATGAGAAACGTCCACACGCTGCGACGTCACCTCGAGCTATGAACTCCTCGCGGGCGAGAGAGCGCGTTGAGACGCTTGGCAAGCGCCTCCTAGACAGCGCAGAGCCGGTTCGCTGGCTTAGCGAAGTGGATAAGACACTCAGTTTCTGAGCGTCTGGCCTAGGTTCAAAATTCACCACCAACGTTTCCTTTTCGAATTTATTCTGTTCTTGTGCATTAATTTCTTTATAGCAATTACCGAGGCGAAGCTAGAACGCAGGCGATAGCTTGCACGGAGAAGGAACGTACGGATAACGTACGGTTGCGAATGTGAGGGTGATGTGGTGTCATGGCGATGCTGTGACGAGGCCTGCATGTGACGTGGCGTCGCAGCCAATGTGAAGTTAAGGGCCGCTGCGCTGCTACAGACGCCGGCTTTCTTGCTCAATGGGCCATTTGATGCTTTCGCATTAAAAAAAAAACATGCGTACTCACGGTGAAAGTACCGCTGCAGAAGTGAAAGAACGCAGGCGGTTTGTAATAAATAAAAGCAAATACAAAGCTGTATACAGACAGCATTTTTTTCTAGGTATACGCCTCGTTTGGTCAATGGCAACCGTATACCAGAAAGTCGCTTATTTCCTCATATTTATGGTGGGCTTCAGTTCGTGTATACTGGCCGCTTCATGCTGCCCGTGTGTAGAGAGACTGCTCCACAAATAATTGTCTAAGGCACTTTCTTTGGTGTCTGATCAATCTTTGTGAGCGGAATGTCTGTTGCCTGGGAAGAGGTTCTATTATTGTTTCTTTAAGAAATCGGTTATACAAGAATCGCTAGGATTATGTTACGACACTAGAAAAGTGCATAATACTTCCTACTACTGTCGATTTACTGCGAGCAATAGTCCTAAGCCAATCAATTGTTTCCTGTTTTTTAAAGATTGAGCTTGCCCATTTCTGGGTCTGTAACAGACGTGTTGACAATATATACCGGTAATATTCGGGGATTCCTCATGTAGTCATTTATTTCCCGCGCACCATAAAAGGCTGTCCCTTTGTATGGTGCTTAAAATGAGTGCTCTTTATTCAGTTTACTTCACTTGATTTCCAAACTCGCTTACGCGACATGTTAGTGTCATAAGGCCTTATCAAAATGACAACCCTCACTTCAGTCTCAAGTAATACGCATTGACCTGAAATGCAGTCTCCGTATTTCTGTTGGTTTTCAGGCCTGCCCGTGTACGCCTTAAGCTCTAAGAGCTTGAGTTTCAGCTGCGAACCTCACATCCCGTTTCGGGGAAGACTAATAATATGAACACATTGCCGTGAAAGTGGCCGCAAATATTTGTGATTGTCGTGTTTTTTACTGTTTTGGCCACATGTTTAATATTACTGGGACGGTATTATTGATGCGAAAGCTTCAAATGGCCCATTGACTGAAAAAGCCGGCGTCTGTCGTCTGTAGCAACGAAACGGCACATAAAGCCGCACTGCCATTGGCAGCGACGCCACTTCATCAGCGCGCCTCGAAGGTGCAGGGGAAGGAAAGGTACACCTTTTGCTACGCTGCCACGCCAGTTGTTGAGGAGGCGAAAGGATATTATCGAGACAAATAAATTTAAACAAGAGCGGACACTCCCATAGAGCCCAGCGGCCGAATTGACTGTAGTGCACCACGCGGATGGTATTAACATCTTCCGGTTTGCGTTTTAGCGCGCGCGTTTTGAAGGCCAGTTGGTACACGCCAGGCCGGCTGCGCTGATCGCCGCGGCTTTTATTTTTTTTTTCGCTTCTACAGCTAAACCACGCACGGCTTTGGCGGTGAACTGTTTTATTATTTAGTAGAAATGATTGCGAACGATCTTTACAAGTCTCCGCCGAATATGTGTCACGTGCAATTTCATAAAGAAAACGCAAGACGTCTTCTGAAATTATGAAATGTTTATTTTGCTCTATATAAATGCTTGTTCCGGGCTTCTTGTGCATTCATCCAAAGTTGTGGCACCAGGTAAGCAGCAGACGTTGCCGTACGAAGCTCCACCGGATGCCATCAGCTGAAAAAAAGGAAATTACAAGCATGTATCATTTTGGTATATTGACCTAACAGCAATATTGCGTGTAGCGGCGAAACGTGCGTAAGTGGTGAATGAGCGGCATTACAGATAAATTCACTTTTACATACATTTCGTAGCAAATAGACTCCTCCCAAACACTGCCATAAAATCCAAAGAAAATATCCAATTTTCAAGCATCCCTTCCTTCCCGGGCATTATTTTATGCACTTTAAGAGCACAAATGCATAGGTCACTGCGCGTTTTCAAAGCAACTTGGCCTCAGTGGACGCGATGGCACGCCGAGTACACAGAGGTGGCTACAACACAAGCTCTCAGCCAGACCATGTTACACGTTCCCAGAATGTCTTCCAGTCGCACTAACGACAGAGTCGTGGGTGTAAAGCCTGTTTTCAGTCGCTAAGAAGATATAAATGTCAAGTTTATGAGCTCCTCGGGGTTATCTTTTACGCGTCCTGCCGGCGCAAGCAACACACTCCCGTGTTATCACTCTCGGCAATCGCTCGTCGCGTTTTCGACAAGCGTGAGTACCGAAATAAGGTGTATAATAATAATAATAATAATAATAATAATAATAATAATAATAATAATAATAATAATAATAATAATAATAATAATAATAATAATAATAATAATAATACCTTTATGTTGTTGCGTTATGTTGTTGCTGGGCCATAAAAAGCGTCACAAACTTGTCCCACTAAAATTCAGTACAAGCAAAACTACGCCACTACGCTGAGCGCTGCCACTGTGCTTGAAAAGTACCCCAAGAAGTAGCGAAATTAGTTACAATATTATCTGGGGTCAGAGAAAGCGCCAGAATTTGTCCCGGTAAGATTCAGTACACGCGAAACTGCGTCACACGGCCGAGGTACTTTTCGTCACAAAGCCAGGTGCGGCGAGCGTGCCCAAAAACTACCGAAATAAGTTAGAATAATGCTTGGGCTCATAGAAAGCATCGCAAACATCTCCCAGTACGAGTAATTACCTTAAATTAACTATGCTTGGATGGCGAAGCTGTTTTTCGATAACTGCGTCCATAATAGGTTCAGTTTTGTGAGCTAAGTCTAAGTGTGCCTGAAGTGCGTCGCAGACAGTGAAATAAAATTGCTCACCTTGCTGTAGTCCAGTAGTGCAGCGGTGTCGTGTCGAAAAGCAGACGAAACACAAGGGAACGCCAGGAGCCCCAAAAACGGCCTACATCCAAAACAGGTGAGTCGCCGAGCACGCGAGCTTCACATGCGCGGCCTGCCTCACTCGTTTCTGTGACATGTCTGGCGCATGACGTATGCACGCGCGTCTGGCATCTGGCGTGCCGCTAGCTTGTTGCTGGGCAACGCAAGACAAATAAGTCGCAAAGTATAAGTTCATTTACACGCAAAACTTCTTTAGTTTTAGTGGGAAAGAATAAAATATAAAACGTTGTCTGTAAGTTCATTTCACATTCTTTTTTTTTTTTGATGCTCGCGTCAACTATAACGGATGGAGTTAAAACTAGGCGGGACATGTTTCCTGTTGTCAGTTTTTTCCGAGTGTACCCTCTTGTTGAATTTCTCTCTCTATGGCCGAGACGCCACGTGAACCTCACTCTGGATCTGAGAAGCCTGTCTTATCCGCGCGTTCTGTGCCCCTGCAAGTTCTCGCCTGCGTTCTGACTGCGCCTCGGTAAGTCAAAATCAAAACACGCCAAGCGTCTCAGCGTGCTCGCTTCCACACGAGGAGTTCGTGAACCCGAAGGACCGTTCAGCGGTGTTCAAAATGACATTATTATGCGAAGCATATTAACGTAGGTTTCGGGCCTTCGCGCGACGCCCGGCGGTGGCCACCATTGACCCTGAAGTGGGGTCATGTGACATGGCGTCACGTGATGACGTCACACAGGCTGCAGATGGGGCCTCATATCGCGCCGTCGGTCGCCTCCCGGCGGTGGCCACCATTGACCTTCAAGTGACCTTCAAGTAGGTCACGTGACATGGCATCACGTGATGACGTCACACCGGCTGCAGATGGGGCCTCATATCGCGCCGTCGGACGTCGCCAGGCGGAGGCCATAACGCTTCGGTTCGCGCCGTCACGCGCTACGCGGCGGCGGCGCCACCATCGCTGCATCACGTGATATGTGATGTCACGCCAGGGATGAAGCGGCGCGCGCCCGCCATCGCGTCAGTCTCTGTGCCCGCAACCGCGCCAGCGTCTTTGCGCCGGGCGTGTATGCGGTCAAGATGCCTCCAAACGCTAAGGATACGCTAAGGTTAAGCCCAGTGATAAGCCTCTAATTTTTTGCTATTGCATTCACAACGCATAAGAATAAGAAGTGTTTAGGTGTCCTCGGATTGTTGTAAACGCTATGGCTCCATCTGGAGGCGAGCATTAATAAAGTTTCTTAAGTTGTGTGCAAGACTTCGCAACCTTCTAGTTTCACTGTTCTTCACCCCACTTATACACTTAATTACTCTTCACACAGGTACTTATACATGAGGCTCACAACCACAATATTCAGGTGGCTCATATCGCAATTCTTAGGATTTTCCCACCACACCCAATGGCTCGGCCTTCGGGGACGCACGAAACGGGGAGTAGGATTTACGGCTCGTTGTTGTCGTTAATGTCTGTTTTTTTTAAAGACCTCTCCCGTGCCAGAGGCAGGCAGACGCGACAGTAACCTGATAAGTATATCTCCGTGCGTACGCGACTGGCAGTTTCCTGGTAAGCGATGAAAACTTTTTTTAGACACGTTTTAAATGTTGCTCAAATTCAGCGAAAATATCTCGTGCACATAGCCGCGTTCATACCTGCATGCGTAATGACACGTGTACTTTACCGAGTGACCGCGTTTCATCGTCTAACCATAGGTCTAACGGATAGACGCCGAGGTTGAGCCGAGCAGAGCGGTTGGCTCTTCGTAGAACTCCGCGATTTCCTATCTTTTGACCAGCTTTTCCTATGATGTGCTCAATTTCGTGTAGAACACATGATTCGGGAACATCCACAGACTGTGCACTGTGCAGTGTTAGCGGTGAGCCCTTCGTCTTTTCGTAGATACGGGCCAGGACGTGCCCGCCACACGTGTGCGGATTGCTAACACTTACGCCGACTACGGTGGAGGCGTCGGCTGCTGCGCGGGAGACGCCGTGCGCGCTGCCGCAACAGGTGACGACGGCATCTGCGGCCGGAGCTGCGACGCCCACGGGGGCGACGAACGCTTCGACGAGCATGCCTAAACCAAACTATATTGAAGCTTCAAGCTCGCACGAACCACTAAAAGTACGAGCGACGCTCTCAGGCCTGGACCGGGAACAAATGAACACCCAGACGCCGACGAAAGGTATGGTATCATCCTACAAGACACCGATATGCCCGTCACACGCGTCGGGCAGGAGGAGCACAAAGGAGGAGAGAGGCAAACGGTGTTAACTGTTCGCCAGAAGAAGGCTTTCGCAAGAGTTGGGAGAAAAACCATGGCAGCAGGGCTGCCTACGACTCGTCAAGTCATTATGGCCACACAAAGGAAGGTGAGAGGGGAACACTTCCTGTTACGACTAAAGCCAGGATCAAACATCTTTATCATATCTACCCCTAAACAAGAAGTAGCAGATATAGTCAGGAAGATAACGACACTCGTTATCAACGGCAAACAACACGCACTAAACGCTTACGTGACGGCCGGAGACGACACAAAGAAAGGTGTAGTGCACGGATTGGCACCGCAAACGAGTCCGGAAGCATTCCAATCCAACCTGCGCATCAGAGCGCAAGGAGTGGAGATACTACGAGCACGCACGCTTGCGGAAACAAAGACTACGGTCATTACATTCTATGGCCCCATGGCACCACGCTTTGTCTACTTCGTGGGAGGAGGAATGCCCTGTTACCCGTTCAAGAACACCATACAATTCTGCAACGCCTGCATACAAAGAGGCCACAGGACGGACGCGTGCCCTCAACCTCATATCTCGGTATGCAGCAAATGCGGCACTTATGAGCCAGAGTTGGAGCACGAATGTAAACCCACCTCCTCCACTTGAGGAGAGGAGCATCCTGCCGGATCGAAGGACTGCAAGAAACGGTGCAAACAGTCAAGGCAGAACAACAAAACGCCTAGGAAGTCTTCATCCTGACTAGCCAAGACTGCGATCAAGGAGTTTGTACCAAGGCCACGGTGGTACGACACGGCTGAAACGGACGGCGGCGGATGGCCACCATTAAAGCGCCAAGAAGACCTACAAATGGTGTCGCCACGACGACAGCGATCCCGATCACGAGAGTGACGAAGGCGACATGAGGACTCTTACTCTTCAGACCACCCCACTTTCAACTGCCAGCCCATTCTTACGGGATCCAGGCAAAGATCTCCCACTCCAACAAGGAAGAAGGAACACACCGACAAGGTGAGCTGGGTGGTGATGGTTCATACGACTCCCATAACATCGAACCCGGAATACCAACAGATTGTATAAGAAAATAGGCAACTGAAACGAAGCTTAGAAGAACTTAGGATGGAGATCGCCACACTTAAAAGCAAACTCACAGCCAAGGCGGAACAAGCAAAACCCATAGATGCGGCACAACAAGAACACACGGAAGCGACATCCTCTACGGACAAAACATTACAACTGCTTGTGCAACAGATGCAAAGCATCCAAAATTTCCAAGAACAGCTGTACGCTGATTTACAGGAACTTAAAGGATACGTAGAAGAGACGCTAGCCCGACAAAGACCACTGCGTAAAAGAACGAATAGCAACCCCAGCGCACCGCGGGCTAGAAAAGCTAAGAATGGCGTAATGTCGGACTCGACGGACGTCGAAAGCGTGATCAACAATGGCCAGTAAAACGCCCAGAACCGCAGACACGCTGAGATATGGCACTGGAACTGCCGCTCTTTTTTGGAAAGAGCGGCAGCGTTACAGACATACACGATGCCGACATATATGCCTCCAAGAAGTAGGAAAGGGATCACTGCACAGTTACGAATCAACAGTACCCGCGGGTTGCTACATTAGCGCATAAAGGAATAGCGATGAGCTCACACTATGTCGCTCAATGCGCAACCGAGCACCAAATCATTGAACTACAGACATCGAAGAAAGGGAGAGCAAAGACCTTTATTTGCAACATATACAACCCTTCCAATGAACGTCTACCGGACTTTGCGGCAAATGTTGGATACGCATTAGGTGATCTGGGAGGAAAAGGCAAATTCGTACTGCTAGGCGACTACAATGCTCCCAACACCAATTGGGGATACCGACGATATACCCCGAAAGGGCAACGTAGAAATTACAAATATCATCTAGAACTAGTAACTCTCCCACTAACACCCACTAGATTAGGAAATAGCGTATGTGGGGACACCTAACCCGACTTCACCTTCACGCTAAACGTAGCGGATGGACAGTACAGGAATTTAAACGAAAATCTGGGAAGTGACGACTATGTTATTACAATGAGCAAAATGAGAACAAGGTGAAAGCAGGAGCCAACGTGGACTTGTCTTCTTCATGGCTACGTATGCTTTCCTCGCCACAGTATATATAGGTGGGTTCTTCTAAAGGAGAGAGGGTGTAAGGCGAGTGGGTGCGGCAACGAGGGAAGGTGTGTTAGCGTGTCGGATTGAGAATAAGGGAATACTGAGCACAAAGTCAAGGCCAGGGACTCCCCCCCCCCTCACTCCATTTGTCAACCACGTGTTTTAGCCGGCGTGTGAACTGCGTCTGACACGCCGGTTGAAAAAAAAGGAGGAAAGGAAAGGAAGAAAAAAAAGGAAACGCCAAGAAACCAAACTAAGTGTTGTTGCATATAGCTTAAAATTTAGCATAGCGAATAGAATCTAAAGCTCCCTTTGAAACGTTTATGGCTATTGGTTGCAAAGTCTTGAACTTATGGATACGGTATGATTGTCTGCATTTTCTTTCTCGTTCAGAACGGGAATTTGTAAGATGTAGAGTTTAAGTTTATCAGAGTTATGACCTGCTTGGTTGAAATGCTTGGCGACGGCTTTGGGAAGCTTTTTAGCTGTGTCCGCGCGATGTCCGTTTAATCTGACGTTCATTGATTGTCCTGTTTCCCCGATATAACATTTAAGCATATAAATAACATCCGAACTTGTACAAGTGAAGCTGGATTTGACTTCATGTGTATGACTATTTGCGGTGCTTCTAATTTTAATGTCACTTTGAAGATGCCTGCAGGTTTTGCACCTGGGGCGACAACATGCTTTTATTACGGGGGAATGCTGTTGGCTGAGTTTTGCGTGCCCTAACATGTCTTTAAAGTTCCAGTTTCGGCGATAGGTAACCCTATTCAATGATCACACCCCTGCTTAAACTTCCACCAAAGCAGTCCAGAATTACAAACTGGACGGCGTACAGAAAATATCCAATGTCCATAACACCTCCCAACACAGCTGAGGACTGGGCAAAGGAACTCAAAGTCGCACACGAAGCCACAACAGAAAACATATCCATTAACGTGAAAAGACCTGCAGTCGACCCACACCTTCTGCACCTGTGGGAGGGATGGCGCAGCTTAACCAAGCCTTGGAAAAATCAAAGATAATTTAGGTCAACAATAGCAATGTTATCGGAACAAGCAAATGAGTGTACCAGACAGCTGCAAGCGAAAAATTGGCTCCAATACTGCGATTCACTGAGAGGGACGTTATCCACCGCTAAGACATGGGCTATCTTACGTAGCATGATAGACCCGGACTCTACAAAGACGGCAACAGCGAGAACGATACGCACCCTAGTAGGTGAATACAAAGGTGACACCGATAAACTGATCCAAGTGCTCAGGGTCAAATACATCAAAACAGGGGGCGATAGCTTCGAATCTCTCGGCTACAAAGGGCCGACAAACAAACCTCTAGATGAGCCCGTTACTGTTGCAAAACTATACGCAGCGGCACAGGACATCACACGAAACACAGCACCCGGAGGGGACGGCATCCCCAACGCAATGCTGCGCAACCTCAGCAATGAGCAACTCGGACGACTAGTCGACTACTTCAACAAGGGCTTATGGGAAACTGGAACTATTCCACAGCAAGGAAAGGAAGCCACCATAGTCCTAATCGCTAAACCGGGAAAACAGGAAACTACTCAGAAATTGAGACCAATCTCACTTACGTCATGTCTCGGGAAAAAGTGAAAAAGTTTGAAAAAGTGATACTCACCAGGTTAGCCGATTATTTCGAAAGTCACAAGCTCCTGTCGGTGTACATGTACGGTTTCCGCAAACATCATTCAACACAGTATGTTTTCCTTAGGCTGAGAGACGAAGTAATAAACAACGTGGTAACTGGAGAAGAAATCATAATGGTGGCGTTGGACCTAAAAGCGGCATTACACACCACGTCCCATAAGCTCATCATGGAGGAACTAGAAGAAATGGGATGCGGAAAGATAATGTTTGACTACGTCAAACCCTGCTTAACTGGTAGCACTGCCACGATAGGTTTAGAAGATATACGATCACCCAAGCTCAACCTCCTCAACAAAGGAACTCCACAGGGAGCTACACTCTCACCATTATTGTTTAACATTGGCATGAACAATTTGACAAGAAGGCTGCATCCAATCCAAGATCTCAAATTCGCGCTCTATGGGGATGATATTACCTAATGCATGCACAAAGGATTGTTAGGCCACAAAGAAAGCACCCTACACGAAGCCATCAACACCGTCCAAAACTTCGTGGCAGAACACGGCATGGCGTGTGCACCAGAAAAGTCCGAATGAATCAGAGTCCATGGATGTAACTACCGTAACAGGCCAAACCTACACCTCCAGCTAGAGAACCGCATGCTTCCAGAAAAGACCAAGGTTTGTGTCTTGGGCCTCTGGATACAAAGCAACAGGCGAGCGGAACAAACTATCGCGACCCTGGAAGCGACAACTAAGCAAATAGGAAAACTAGTAGGAATAATTACAACGAAAGGGAGAGGCCTATACGAAAGTAAAAGAATACGAATCGTTTAAGCTATTGTCAAAAACCAGATAACTTATGCTCTACCTTATCAAAACTTAAATCGCGCAGAAATCAAGATGGTGGACCAGATCATACGGTACGCGTACAAGGTGGCGCTAGGATTACCAATGAACACCGTAAATGAAAACCTACATCACACAGGAGTTTACAAAACCTTTGAAGAGCTCAAGGCAGTGGTTATAATAAATCGGACAGAGCGCCTGTGTCTCACACAAGCCGGACAACAACTGCTGACTGAATTAAGATGTTCCGTGAAACCACCATATTGCATTGACCAAATCCACCAGCTATCTGGCCACATCAGGAAGTAAATGCAAGCCACACCGATACCAAAGAACATGAATGCCGAATACCACAAAGGCCGAAAACAAGCCCGAGCCAAGTAACCTAGCAAAAGCTTTGGGAATAATCAAGAATGGCAGTACACGGATGCCGCTCGGACTACTAGAGGACACTTCATAGTAGCAGTTCGCAACAAGCAGCGGAAAAGAGTCGAAATAACGGCCTCAATAAACACAACATTCACAGCCACTGCCGAAGCCTCAGCAATCACGATGGCAATCAAACACAGCAACAGCGCCGGGCACTCGGCACTAGTTATCTCCGACTCTCAAACAGCATGTAGAATGTACATGCAAGGCAGATTGCCATGAATAGCGCTGAGAACCTTAGGCGACGCACTCCAAGAAGAACTTGCATTCATATGGTGTCCAGGACACGAGGGCATCCCAGGCAATGAGAGGGCCCAATCCCTAGCTCGAGAACTCAAAAATCGAGCGGGGAACCACAGCCCCTTCCAAGATAGTCCACTCACACCCAGAGACACCCTCGAACACCAACGTCGCACGAGAGAGCGGCTTGCCCTCGCATCGGGAACTGAGGGTACAAGCCCGCGCATACAGAAGAATACAGACACATATCTATCCCCACTTGGAAAGAGCTCACCATATGAATCCCACACTACATGCCGGCGCTAGTGCATGGTGTGGTGCGTGGCCGTCGCTGCCACATGTGGTGTGGGAATGTACAAAAACACCACTAGAAGCGAACTCTCCTGAGATGCTTACCTACAATAGGGAGCCGTGGGAGATCCTCCTCGCTCGGCCGGCGCTGGGGGCCGAAAGGGTCCTCTTGGACCAGGCGGAGAGAGTAGCCAGGATCACTGGCGCCGGCGAATAGGGACCCACCCAACCGCTTCCCGCCCAGCCTACCCTCTTCCTTATTACCCTCTTCCCTATCAGTAATTAATAAAGCTTTTTCCTCCTCCTCCTCATCGCCTAACAAATGCTATCGCTCAGTGCAGGATGCGTCTACCTGTGTCGGAATTTCCTGAAATGTTATCGATGGTTTTATTGGTTTTCTGCTGTCGCCGAACCTTGTGTAATCTGATTGCATGTATGCGTTACGCGAATGGTGTAGAATTACCTGGAAGACACGCTGGCACTAACGATAACTCCATAGGGAAAGAAATTCAACAAGAGGGGACACTCGGCAAAAACTGGCAACAGGAAACACGTTACACCTAGTTTCAACTCCATCCGTTAGTTGACGCGAACATAAAAAAAAGAATGTAAAATGAACTTATACTTTGCGACCTATTCTTCTTGTGTTGCCTAGCAACAAGCTAGCGGCACGTCAGACGCGCGTGCATGCGTCATGCGCCAGACATGCCACAGGAACGAGCGAGGCCGGCCGCACGTGTGAAGCTCGCGTGCTCGGCGACCCGTATTTTTTGGATATAGCCCATTTTTTGGGTCCTCACGTTCCCTTGTGTGCGGTCATCGCTGCACTACTGGACTACAGCAAGGTGAGGAATCTTGTTTCACGGTCTATGACGCACTTGAAGCACAGTTAGGCTTACCGCACAAAACTGAACCTATATAGGGACTCAGTTATGGCAAAACAGCTTCGCCGTCCAAGCGTAGCGAATTTGAGGTAATTACTCGTACTGGGAAATGTTTGCGGCGTTTCATATGAGCCCGAGCAATATTGTAACTTATTTCGGTAGTTTTGGGGAAGGCTCGCCGCAACCTGGCTTTGTGACGATAAGCACCTCGGCCGTGTGACGCGGTTTCGCGTGTACTGAATCTTACCGGGACAAGCCATGGCGCTTTCTCTGACCCCAGACATTGTTGTAACTAATGTCGCTACTTTTCGGGGTACATTTAAAGTGGCGGAGTTAGCGAAATGCAGCTCGGATGTGTGCCGCAGTTAGTTTCGCGCGTACTGAGTCTTACTGGAAGAAGTTTGCGACAAGTTCTCTGACCCGAAAAATTATTGTCATTCATTTCGTAACATTTTTCGATACTTTTGACGCATGCTTGACGCGTGTGGGGTTGTGAGGCTTTTAGCAAAAAAGCAAGCCGGCCATGGTGAGTCAGTTTGGCGTGTACTGAAATTTAGTGGGACAAGTTTCGGACGCTTTTTACGGTTCTGAAATAACATATTCCTTATTTCGCTACTCCCGCTTGCACACAACGCGACGCGCCATTGCCAAGTGTGATGACACGGGAGTGTGTTGCTTGTGCCGGCAGGACGAGTAAAAGATAACGCCGATGACCCAAAGAATTTGAGATTTCTCTCTTCAGAACGACTGAAAACAGGCTTTGCACCCGCGAATTTTTCTTGAGTGCGACTAGAAGGCATTCTGCGAACGTGTAACGTGGTCTGGCTGAGAGCCTGTGTTGTAGCCACCTCTGTGCATTTGGCGTACCTTCGCGTCGACTGAGGCCGAGTTGTTTTGGAAACGCGCGGTCACCGGTGTATTTGTGCTCTTAAAGTGAAGGAAGTAATGCCCAGGAAGGCAGGGATGCTCGAAAATCGGATGTTTTCTTCATATGTCATGGCATTATTTGGGAGGAGTCTATTTGCTATGAAATGCATGTAAAAGTGAATTTATCTGTAATGCCGCTCATTCACCACTTACGCACGTTTAGCCTCTGCACGCAATATTCCTGTTAGGTCATTATACCCAAATGATACATGCTTGTAATTCACTTCTTTTTAGCTTATGGCATCGAGTGGAGCTTCGTACGGCATTGACTGCTGCTTACCTATTGCCACAACTTAGGATGAATGCACAAGAAGCCCGGAACCAGAATTAATATAGAGCAAAATAAACATTTTATAATTTCACAACACGTCTTGCCTTTTCTTGAAATTGCACGTGACAAAGATTCGGCAGAGGCTTGTAAAGATCGTCCGCACTCATTTTTACTAATTAATAAAACGATTCTGCGGCAAGGCCGAGCGTGGTTCAGCAGTAGAAGAGAAAAATAATAAACGCTGCGCCGATCAGCGAAGCCGGCGTGGTGTGTACCAGCTGGCGTTCATAACGCGCGCGCCGAAAACCGAAACCTGAAGGTGTTAATACCATCTGCTTCGTGCGCAACACTCAATTTGGCCACTGGGCTCTATGGGAGTGTCCGTTCTTGTTGAATCTGTTTCTCTATGATTACACTGGAAAGTTCGATTTCTCATGTGTAAAAACCGGCACGCTTGACCTGCTCATCAGATTTCGACGATCACTGACAGTGTTCGCCGCTATCGTTTTACATTAAGTGTAGCCTGTTTTTGGTGGGCACAGGTTCGGCCAATAAAAGTTTCGTCATTCACAGTATTTCTGCTGTGTTCCTTACCGTTACTATTACGTAGCATCTACTGGAGGTGGTTTGTTTTCATCTACCGGAGGCGCCACAAAGCCGTTACCCAAGCGCGAAATCGAAAGACAAGATCATGGTCGCCAAGAACCAGAGAGGTAGCCGCCGGTGGCAAGGACTGACCCCGTTACAAGGGCATTTGCCTTATACAACGAGGAAGATCGTCGCTAAGTGAACTCCAATGGCAGCCCCAGCGTCGCCCATCCTGATGGAATAGCCCAGGGAACCACCACCCTTCCATGGATCATACCTGGCTTGAGACTAACGAAAGAACCGCCACATTCAACAGCTGGGACTCCGACAACGAACCGCGCCATGTATACTTCACCTTAGGAGACGCAGGCAGAACGTGGTTTGAGAACCGAGAATTCCCTCCGACAATATGGGACCTGTTGCAGACCTTTACGACTGTCATGCGCAAGAAAAATGCCGAAGCTCTGCTGGAAGCCTCAGTGCAACTTGCCAACGGGAGCACTGCGATCTTCACGGAGGAGATGACTCGCCTGTTCAGACCGCCGACCCGACATGCCAGAAGGGAAAAAAGTTTGCTTCTTGATCAGCGGTGTCAAGCAAAGGCTCCTCACCTGGTTGGTGCGCAACCAGCCCAGGTCAGTTGTTGAATTTGCTTTCGAGGCTACAACTATCGAGAAAACAATCCAAATTAGGAACAAGCAGTTCAACCCATGCACGCTTCCAGTGAACTACGCCGATGTTCATCCAGTGGGCGCCGACGACTTGCACGAGAGCATCAGAGTGGTGGTGGAAGAGCAACTATAGAAGCTCTGCTCAAGGTCGCAGCCTCAATAGGCCTCAATCGCCGACATCGTCAAAAAAGAAGTTCAGCGATCACTTGGGCTTACTTAGGTGCAACCGCCATCGCCACAGCCCCAGCCAGAAGCGATGACATACGCCACCGTCACCCGCCGCCAGATTCCGCCTCGTGCCCGCGACCATGACTCCGCGATTCTGTCGCCAGACGCTGCCACCTCGCCCACCTGCCGACCAACGAAACGCCCCAAAACCGCCCGCTTTGCTACAATTGCGGGGAAGCCGGCCATGTGTACCGCCGATGCCCATACCGCGACTTGCGACTGCGACGGGGGTTCGCCATCAACGCGTCGCTCCACCGCTTGGGGAGCGCACACACAACATCGCCGACTACATCATCGGCAGTCAGCGGTTCTCGACTACCATTCTGTTCGCCCTCAACCGCAACGCCAACCATAGACTGGCCCAGCCCGGGGCCTGTCTGCGAGTCCATATCCGGACTCCATGGAGCCGATGGGGGTGTGGTTGCTGTTCGTCGAGCTGACGAAGATCCTGCGCCCCTAACGAAGACGCCTAAAAGTCCGTCTCGACAATACATCAGCGAGAGGCCGCCACCCGGACGAAGCCTAGAAGCAAATATTAGGTCAAAAAAAGAATAACTGATGAGCCGATATTCCAGCCACACGTTAACACCACGTCGTCGTGATCCGACGCCAAGACTCAACTGTGACGTATTACAAAGAACCACCGACTTCGATGTACTTCTCAATGGCTACGCAATCACTTCCTTAGAGGATACAAGAGCCCACTACTCCGTGATGAGTGGACCACTTGCTGCCCAGTTAAAGGAAGTTAAGACTCCATGCGACAGCCCTCAAATCCGGACATCTGGAGAACACATCATAACACTGGCCGGAATCAGCACGGTCAAAATTACCGTTCATGACCACACCTACCCTGCCACTTTCGTAATCCTCCAACAGTGTTCACGAGACGAAATTCTCGGCATGGACTTCCTGAACCAACACGGCGCAGTCATCGACCTGAATTCGAAGTCGATAACGCTATCCGAAAATCAAGATTACCGCCGGGGAGCTCTCGTGGTCATCATGCCTTGAGTGAGCTCGAAACTACAGTCAGCATCCCGCCCCGCTCCAGCATTGTCATTTCCTTCGGCACCGAAACAATTGCAGACGTAGAAGGCCTCATCGAGGGCGACCAGCATTTACTGCTCGACCATGAAATTTGCGTCGCAAGAGGGATCACTCGACTGCACGGAGGAAAAACGAAGGTGTGGCTGACAAACTTCAGCAAGGAGTTCAAGCGCATCAACAAAGGCGTGACGATCGCATACATGGAGGAAATTCTGGAAACCAGCACCGCGTTTGTCCTCTTGGATTCTGCCGCATCTACCTCGACGACCATAGTTCCCGAAAAAAACTTCAACATAAATCCACATTTCCCCATCAGTAAGCAGGAAAAGCTCAGATGTATTCTCCAACGCCACAAAGACTCCTTTTCGAGGTCATCGAGGATTCGAAAAACGCCATCTGCGAAATATCGCATAATAACCGAAGAGTGTGCTTCACCACTCCGCCAGAGCCCATGCCGAGTTGCATCACGAGAACGTGCTGCTATAAAGCAAGAAGTCGACGAGATGCTGCGGGACGACATCATCCAGTCATCGAAAAGCCCGTAGGCATCTCCTGTAGTCTTCGTAAAGAAAAAGGACGGAACCCTACGTTTCTGCATCGATTGTTGTCGATTCAACAATATTACGAAGAAAAAAGTATACCTCCTTTCACGGATAGACGACGCATTTGATCAGCACTGCAACGCCAAATACTTCTCATCAATGGCTCTCAAGACTGGCTACTGGCAAAGAGAAGACTACGAGCGGGATCGCGAATAGACTGCCTTCGTCAATGTCCCTGTTAGTTGAAGGTCATGCCATTCAGACTGTGCTCGGCGCCTGCAGCGTTTCAGTGCGTGATGGACATGGTGTTTGCAGGGTTGAAGTGGCAGACCAGCCTTGTGTCCTTGGATGATGCCGTTTTTTCTGCAAGTTTTGACGAGCACTTGAAGTGCGTTAAAACAGTACTAAAGACAATCAAGTCTTCCGGACTCACTTTGAAACCGGAAAAGCGTCGCTTTGTGTACGAAGAGCTGCTATTCCTGAGACGCGTCATCAGCAAGCCTGAGTACACCCCGAATGCAGAAGTCATCTGCCATCGCAAAGTTCCAGCAGCCCGTTGGTAAAAAGGCAGTACGTAGTTTCCTTGGCATGTGTGCCTACAACAGACGCTTTGTCAAGGACTTTTCGTGCATCGCTGCACCGCTGCCACATCTAGCCCAATGCGATGTCTAGTTCAAGTGGGAAACGCCACACGTTGGCGTATGTCAAGAACTCAAACGACGCATGCATTCGCCACTGTTACTTGCGAAATTCGATGAAGACGCTGATACGGAAATCCACACTGACGCCATTAGCCTAGGCCTCGGCGCCGTCCTTGTCGAGAGAAAAGATGGCCCTGAACATGCGACAGCTTACGCTAGCCGGTTGTTGCCAAAAGCGGAAGGCAAATCTTCTACAACCCAAAAGGAATGCCTTGCCACCATAAGGGCTACAGCAAAATTTCCCTTTTAACTATATGGCAGACCGTTCAAAGCCGTAAGCGACAATCAGGTTTTGTGTTGGCTAGCGACCTTAAAGAACCCTTCAGGACGCCTGACACCGTGGAGCTACAGAATGCAAGAATATGAGATCACTGTAATTTACAAGTGAGGACAAAAACACTCTCATGCCGACTGCCTGCCTCGCACTCCCGTGGACCCTCCGCCCAAGAATGATAAGACGATGACGCCTTTTTAGCAACAATAAGCACAGACGACTTTTCCCAGCAGCCGCGAGAAGACCCCGAGCTAAGAAGCCTTGCTGAGTACATGGAAGGCAAGACCAACTTTGTCCCGAGGACATTTAGGCGCGGATTCTCTTCTGTCTTCTTGCGAAATGACATCCTGGCGATGAACTTTTTCCCAGCCTGTCCAAGCTACTTGATCGTTGTGCCTGTAGCACTCCGGTCAATAGTCCTGCACGCCCTGCACTACGATCAGAAAGCTACGCATCTCGTGTTTTTCCGTACACTCCCAAGAATACAAGAGAAGTATTACTGGCCACGCCTGACCGCCGAAGTCGCCCGTTATGGCAAGTCTTGCCGTGGCTGCCAATGACGCAAGACACCGCCAATGAGGCCAGCGGGATTACTACAGCCGATCAAGCCACCTTGCCGACCGTATCAGCAGATCGTGATGGATTTGTTGGGACCTTTTCCAATGTCAACGTCAGACAAGCCACAGGAGGACAACTGCCTGCCACCCGCAGACGAATGGTCCTACGAAGCGGCTGAACAATACTCTCGCCGACATGCTAGCAATGTACGTCGACGTCGAACACAAGACTTGGGATGCTGACCTGCCGTAAGTTGCCTTCGCTTACAACACGGCAGTGCCAAAAAACAACAGATCACGCCGTTCAAGGTGGTTTACGGAAGGAACCCGACGACGACTCTTGACGACGTGCTGGCGCACGTCACTGACAAAGAAAATGTCGACGTCGCCGCCTATCTCCAGTGCGCCGAAGAAGTCTGACTGCTCGCGCGCCTACGCATCAAGAACCAGCAGAGGACCGGCAGCTGACACTACGCTCTTCAACGACGCTACGTGGAATACCTGCCCGGCGACCATTTTTGGGTTTGGACTCCGATACGCCGACGAGGGCTCAGCGATAACCTATTGCAACGGTATTTCGAACCCTACAATATCACTCATAATGGCAAAGCCTCTAGCGCAATTAAAAAGACAGGGGCGTGACAGAGACGCAGGGCAGCGCTAACTTTTAACTGACGTCTGTTGAAACACAGGGGCAGATATGCACTTGAAGAAAAGAGCGCTACGAAGACGCGGACTAAAAGAAGAACAAGCACGACGGACAATATGCTACTTCCAACTAAATGTTTTTTGAAGAAACATGACTTTAAATAGATACAACCACGAATGGCCCATCGTGACATCACAACCTCCCTATCTTATTAGGAAAGCTATCTCTTTTTCAGTAAGCATCACTGAAGGGCAACTAATGGATGTGCCCTCGGCCTTTGCAATGTAAAAGCTTATAATATCTCCCGTTCTAGTCTATCTCTAGGCCGTACCAGAAACTTGGTGTCGCGAAGATACGGACGGCAATATCGTGGCAATATGGTGGCAATATAGGCAATATAGATATATAGTGAAGCAGGTATGAAAGATATAAAAGATACAAAAATACAAAAGATAAATGACACTCCACGCATGCGCATGCCATTACGGTCAAGGAACGCGATTTCCTTGTCAGAAAGATTAACTGACGATGTACTAACCCAGTCTGCTCCCGTTTTTCGAATCAGCCGGGCTTCGATTATTTCACGCATGCAGCAGTCTTTGCTTCTGGCCTCCACTGTGCATGTGCCAAGCATTGGCTTCCACGTTTTACAGGGACTATCATGGCAATGTTCAGAAAGGATCCCATCCCTTGGTTTTACAACATTTCACATGTGTTCTGCAAGCTTTTCATTGAAGCATCTGCCAGTTTGCTCTTTCTATACCGGGCCGCAAGTTAACGGAATACGGTAAACCACCCCTTGTCCTGTCATGATACCCGTCAGCCTGAGCGAGCAAGCCAGTCGGCTTTCTGTGGCTGGTGATTCCAAAGATGTGCTTGTTTCCGTGACGGAAGGCTTGGTGAAAGAAGAGCAAGAAAAGCCGCAGCGAACAATCCACCGGAAGGGAAAAGACGGCGGTGATTCCGTACATACACGGTATCTCCCATATGCTGAAGTTGTTGCCAATAAGGCGAATACCAAGATGACATGCTCTGCCCCAGACAAACTATCAAAGTTGTGGAAGCTCACGGACCCTTTTTCCAAGCGATCAAGAGGATGTAAAGTGAAGCATAGAAATAAGTTTGTGGAGTGCCCGAAAGGGGTCGTTTACCGTATTCCGTTAATTTGTGGTCGGGTATACATAGGGCAAACTGGCAGATGCCTCAATGAAAGGCTTGCAGAACACACACAAAATGTGGCAACACCAAGGGACGGGAACCTTTCGGAAAATTGCCATGATTGTCCCGGCAAAACGTGCAAGCCGATGTTCGGCGCATGCACAGTAGATGCTAGAAGCAACGACGGTTGCATGCGTGAAACAATGGAAGCCCGGCTGATTCGAAAAAAAAAAGGGAGCGGACTGTGTAGGTACATCGCCAGTTAAACTTTCTCACAACGAAATCACGTTCCTGGACGGTGATGATGTGCGCATGCGTAGAGTATGCTTTCTCATTTGTATTTTTGTATCTTTTGTGTCTTTCATACCTCCTTGGCTTTAAATCTGCTTCTGTATTTCAATAAACGTCAGCTGAATTTACCGCTGTCCTGCGTCTCTGTCACGTCCCTGTCTTTTTGAATTGCGCTAAAGGCTTGGCCGTTATGAGTAAACCGTACCAACTAGCCCAATAATCAGTCTTGTTGACCTTCAAGATCATCCGACGTATTGGCACACTGGACTATGAGGTCGTGCCAGACGGCATTTCCCAATCACAGCGGCGCCGCGCATGATGTCAAGTGGTCTACGTGGTTTGTCTTAAGCCCTTTTACGCACGCGGACGAAGTTCGTTATTTTGTTGTTCTACTATGGGTGTTTTTGTTTATTACTTTCGTTTAATTGCAGCCTCGGCCGGATGCTTTTTTAAAGAGAGGGGAGTTGACACGTGTACTTCTTTTATCGAGTGAACGTGTTTCATCGTGTAACGAATGTTATCGCTCAGCGCAGGACGTGCCTACATGTATCGGAGGTATCTGGAATGTTATCGGTGGTTTTTTCCGCTGTCTGTGGTCATCGAAACTTTTGTAATCTGATTGCGCGTATGCGCGACGTGAATAGTGTCGAATAGTCGAAGACACACGGGCACTAGTGATTACTCTGGAACGTTCGATGGCTCATGTATAAAAGACTACGCGCTTGACCTGGTAATCAGATTTCGACGATCGCCGACTGTGTTCACCGCTATCGTTGTGCTTCAAGTGTAGCCTGTTTTTCTTGGCACAGGTTTGCCGAATAAAAGTTGGTTTCGTCACTCACAGTATCGTTGCTGTGTTTTTTACCGTCACTACAATATGACAGTATGTGAAATTCCGGAACCATGATGTTAAAACTATTGAGATAATACTACATTATGACATCTATCGCGAAAGGAAAACCCGTCTATCGCGGAGAAATCAAGGGAGATTTTAGGCATGTCAGATTTACGAGAAGGGATTGGACTTACGCTAGGGACATTTTACTGAAAACTCTACAAATAATACGAAAAGTACAAATTCTTGGCATCTGTCTTAGTATTCATCCATCGGGTATAAATGCTGAGATGGCCTTGTTGTTAATCCCTTCGTAAGCATACACACATAAGAGTTTTCTTATGCATACCTCACACACGTATTCGGGGAACTTAATGCGTGAATAGATGCATAAATCAACGTAGATTTTAGGCATGTGGGCTCCGCTGGGCTGGACTTCTCAGAGATAACGGGGCCTCGCCGCCTACAGTATTATCTGATTCAGCTATCTCGGTTGCTTGGTTGCCAACTTCAGGAGTTCGAATCCTCGGTTATTTTTTTAATCTGAAGGTGGTAATCTCGAATTCGCTTCCTCCAGTGCACTACATCTCTAGGCTTCGAGTGGCGTCTGACGCCGGCAAAAGATGCCGAGGCCCAGTGGGCCTATACTAATCCAGGTACAACCAAATTAGGAACACCCACTAAGCTTCCACAAAATACAATCCCTCACCAGTACAGGAATTGGCCTCCCTGGTGCAGTATTCGGTCACTCGCTCGCAAATAACTCATTCGATCAGCCAATGGCCCACAGTCCCCAGCAGCTGCGCAGCACCTGACCAACGCTGTGGTTAGAGCTGTGGTGCAGAAGAGGATGCTATGAATTTCGGTACCTGGACAGCCCGCCAAAGAAAACTGACCCTCGCAACGTGTAACACCTTAGCTCTCGAGTGATGCTAGCTTAGGAGGACTTTTTTAGGAGCTATCAGGCATTGTTTGGAGTATCATTGGCCTTAGTGAGGTTAGAAGAACTGGTGAGGCTTATACAGTACTGACTTATGACCACATACTCTTCTGTAGAGGGGTCCCAGATAGGAAGCTATACGGCGTAGGATATCATTAAGGACATAGCGGGCAACATTGACGAATTCTCAACCAACAATGAGAGAGTAGAAGTAGTAGCAATAAAACTTAGTAAGAGGTATAGAATAAAGGTAGTAGAAATCTACCCTCCCACCTCCAGTCATTATAATAATGAAATAGATTAGTTTTATGAAGATGTTGAATTACCCAAGAGAAAAGTGCAAACTCAGTACAGTGTAGTGATGGGCGACTTCAATGTAAAAGTGGGGGAAAAATAGGTTGATGAGCAAGCAACTGACAACTACGGCATCGATTCTAGAAACACTATAGGAGCGATGCCAGCAGAATTCGCGGAAAGGAATAAGCTGCGGCTAATGAACACCTTCTGTAGGAAGAGTAGCAGCAGAAGGTGTAGTTGGAAAAACCCTAATGGTGGAACAAGGCAATCAAATAGATTCATGCTTTCTACCGATCCCAGCATAGTGCAAGATGTAGAAGTGTTAGGTATGGTTGCGTGCAGTGAACATAGTTTAGCGAGGTCTAGGATTCACCTCGATTTGAAGAAAGAAAGAGTAAAATCGGTCAGAAAAAAAACAGGCCAACCTAGACTGAATAAGGGTAAAAGCGGACAAATTCAGGCAGGTCCTGGCAAACAAATATGGAGCCTTAGAACAGAGAGATGAAGATGACATAGAGGTAATGAATGAAACGGTAACAAGGCTGGCTTCAGAAGTGGCATTTGAAGTGGGAGTTAACGCACCAATGCAAACAGTGGGTAAGCTCTCCCATGTAACAAAGGACACAATAAAGAAACCACAAAGAATGAAAGGGTCCAACTCAAGAGATGAGATAGAATTCGCGGAACTGTCAGAACTGATCAACAAGGAGAAAGTAAGGAATACTTGAAATTATAACGTGAGTAAGACTGAGGAAGCAGTAAAAAATGGACGCAGCATGAAATCAGTGAGAATCAGGCAAAATACAAACCAAGATGTATGCACTGAAAGATAAGCAGGGTAATGTCATCAGCAATCTCGAATATATAGTAAAAGCAGCGGAAGAATAGTACACTGGCCTGTACAGTACCCAGAACAGCCCCAACACCTCCACTCGAAGTAGCATTGAAGAGGTCATAGAGGCTCCTTGTATCATTAGTGATGAAGTTAGAAGGGCCTTGAAAGACATGAAAAGGGAAAAGGCTGCAGTAGACGATAGAATAACTCTAAATTGGAAAGTTGGGCGAGTTGGTATACATTCATAACGGGAACAGCGCGAACAAGACGACGATGGAGCGAAAGGACACAGGACGGGCGCTGACTTACAACTACGTTTACTGAAGCACACATCAGGTATATAGCGACACAAGTAATCACATGGTCATTCGAGGAACGCACAACCGGGCAACGTGTATACAGGGCATCTGTTACCGTATCGAGCTATCTAGGTACGTCAATTCCTGCTGAGAAAGCGCGATCGAAGGCTAGCTAATGCACCACGTGTCCTTTTGGTCAATGTGGGCTGCTTCCACACTAATCTGATGGATGCATGAGTATGCTTAGGGCCCGTGGTGCATTAGCCATCCTTCGATCGCGCTTTCTCAGCAAAAATTAACGTACCTAGACAGCTCGATACGATAACATTTGCTTGGTATACACGTGTCCCGGTTTTGCGTTCCTCGATTGACCATGTGATCGCTTGTGTCGCTATATACCTGATGGGTGCTTCAGTAAACGTAGTTGTGAGTCAACGCTCGTCCTGTGTCCTTTCACTCCGTCGTCGTCTTGTTCGCGCTGTTCCCATTATGAATAGGATAACAGCCGATTTATTCTAAGATTGAGGAGACATAATGCTTGGAAAACTGGTAGCCCTTGATACGAACTGTCTCACGAGTTCAAGGCTGCCAGAGAACTGGAACAATACAAACATTATACTAATCCTCAAGAAAGTAGAAAAAGAATTTAACTATTATAGGTCTATTAGCTTGCTTCCAGTATTATATAAAATGTTGCCACATCCTATATGGTCGACGCGGGTATGTGCCAGGCGATGATAACGACGCTGGAGTAGAACGCGGGTAGAAAAAGAAACAGAAGACAACGACGTCGTGTTGACTGCTCTGATAAAGTGCTTTTATACGTCCTCTACACCGGCTTTCCCGTCTTCTACTAGTGACACTGGTGGAGGTGAGGGGTAGGATTGCCTCATGGTTGGCACTCCTTCACGGAGCCATACATCGAACGCGGCATCACCTTCGTTCGTCAAAACCCCTGTTCACCGGTGCAGTCGCCACCTGCTAGGCCTGACCACCGAGTTCAATCTTTTGCAGGACCCTGCAGGAACGCGTCTACCTACTTCCGCCATGGCCACTGCAACTACATTGTAGCTTACACCGCAGAATCCTAAGATCCCAGAAAGTTTCCATGGTGATGCTTTTGAAGATGTCCAAGATTGGTTGGACCAATTCCAGCGTGTCCCCAGTTATAATGACTGAGGCTCCCAGAAAAAGCTGGCTAATGTCTATTTTGCTCTTCAGGACAGTGCGTGGACGTGGTTAGCTAACCGGGAGAGGAGTTTCACCACATGGGATGGCTTCCGCAACCAGCTGCTAGACACATTCACTAGTAGCACCAGAAGAGAGAACGTGCAGCGCCTTCTCGAATCCCGTATTCAAGAACCAGACGAGAGCGTTGCCATTTTTGCAGAAGATATGGCCCGCGTTTTCCGCAGAGCAGACCCTTAGATGGCTGAAGAAAAGAAGTTACGCTATATCTTGCACGGAGTGAAGGAGGAACTGTTTGCCGGACTCGTGAGGAATCCACCGACGACAATGGCCGAATTCCCTAAGGCGCCCAACGCTATCGAACGCGCACTACAGCAGCGGTACCGCCAACATGACCGCAAGAACTCTTCGAGGAATGCTTCAATGCTACCTGAGAACTGCGGCACGTCTCTGCGTGAAGTCATCCGAGAAACTGTACGAGAGGAGATCAGGCAGCTCGGAATTTCTCCCAAGGCCCCAGCGGTGGCTTCTGTCGCTGAAATTGTTCAGAAGGAAGTTCGACAGGCCTTTTCGTCGCCGGAATAGCAGGTGGAATAGCAGCGCAGAAGCTGTTTGTCGTGCACCTCCCGCCATTTCGATGCTGCTGACACCGTCAACCACTACGATGCAGCCATCACCGCCACCACCGACCCTATTCGACAGCCTCCGCCAGCTACGGCATATCGCCAATAGCCGATCACTCCGCCTGGGTCTTACGGCGAATCCCCTGCCGTCTACCCGCTTCGAAAAGACCGAGTTTCGGCACACTGCTGACCGCCGCCTCCTATGCTTCCATGGGTGGCGAAGCAGGATATATTTGCCACGCGTGTCACTACCGCGCAGCCGGGTATCCAAGATTTCCCAACTGCAATTACCCTCTTTTTGATGCTGCACGTACCTGTGACAGCAATTCTACGAACTCCCGGCCGGAAGATTCAACGACGCCTTGATCGCGTTCGCCATTTTCGGCTCGTTACACCCCACCGATCCCTCGCGATTTTCCTCACGCCTCTAGGGGCGTGGTCCCCTAGCCCGCGCCGGGAAGACTAGAAGGCAGCGATCTGCGGGGATGAGGTTGCAAACCGCCTAGCTTTCCAAGAGCCCCCATCGGCGACGATCGACGACTATAAAACTCCGACGACTCCAACCGCACCCCCTTGTAACCGACGCTGTGAGTGCTGATCTTGTCGCCCGCACTGACGGCCACCAAGTGGCCGCCCTCGTCGATACTGGTCCACATTATTCGAAAAGTCTAAAGCTGGCCAACAGGTTGAGAAAAGTGAAGACGCTGTGGACCGGGCCCAACATCAGAACTGCCGGCGGCCAATTGATGACGCCGATTCGAAAATGCACAGCCAGAATAGTAATCGCCAGTTCAGCCTTCGTCGCCACCCTCGTCCTTCTCTTTGAGTGCTGCAAGGAAATTATATTGGGAATGGATTTTTTGAGACAGTATAGTACAGTGATTAACGTCCAAAACCTCGTCATTACATATTCTACGAGCTCAGACGACGTCGACCCTACGGAACACCAGGGACCCCGTTTATGTTTCGCCGACGACGACGTCCCGCTACCACCGCGAAGCTGTTCCCTCGTGCCTGTAATCTGCGACAACTTTCACACAGGGTCTGGCGACGCTGAACACATCGACGCACTGGCACTGAGTCAAAACGTTCTCATCGGCAGGGCCGCAATTAATGTTATCGATGGACATGCTGAACTCCTACTGACGAATTTTAGCAGGGAACGTCGACACATCGTTAAAGGCGCGGCTGTTGCTTACTTAGAGAAATTTCCCCCAATACAAGACAGCCTCTCAGTGCAGCATGCGGCGTCCACCTTGGCTATGCCTGCCCCTGTAGCCGATGTCAGTCCCACCTTATCACCCGTCGAACGCAACAGCCTTCATGAGCTCATCGATGAGTTCAAGAGCTGCTTCCCATTTACGGCACGAGTTAGCCAGACGCCGCCCCCTAAGCACTGTATTGTCACCGAAGTCAACACCAGACCAATTCGGTATAGTCCTTATGGTGTAGCGCTGAAAGAGCGCGAGGCAATACAAACACAAGTGAAGACGACGCTTCAGGACGGGGTTATTTGGCCATCCAAGACTCCTTGGGCATCACCTGTCGTATTGGTGAAAAATAAGGACGGTAGCCTGCGCTTCTGCGTCGGCTATCGAAGATTCAACCATTTCACAAAGAAAGACGTTTATCCGCTACCGCGTATCGATGATTCACTCGACAGGCTACGAAACGCACGTTACGTTTCATCGATGGACTTGAAAAGCGGCTACTGGAAAACAGAAGTTGATGAGAGAGACCGTGAGAACACCGCTTTTGTGATGCCCGACAGACTTTAGGATTTCAGGTGTTCCTTTCGGTTTATGTTCTGCGCCAACAACGTTTCAACGACTAATGGACACGGTACTCTCAGGCCTCAAATGGCAAACCTCCCTAGTGTACCCTGACGACGTGATTGTCTTCCCCGCCACGTTCGAGGAACACTTGCAAAGACTAAAGGCGGTATTTGAAGCAATACTCTGAGCTGGTCTAAACTTGAAATCTGAAAAAGTGCAATTTTTGTTTTGAAGAACTTCAATTCGTCGATCATAATGTTAGCTGTGAATGTGTCCGAGCTGACCCTGATAAAATCTCTGCCGTCCCTAATTTCCCAACATCATCCGATAAAAAGGCCGTGTGACGTTCTCTGCGCCTTTGCGCCTACTACCGGCGGTTTATTGCGGAATTTTCGCGCATCGCATGGCCATTAACTCATCTTACCAGAGAAGATGTTCCCCTCGTGTTGGGCAAAGACCAGCAACGGGCATTTCGCGACCTACGGCAACGGCTGCCAGAAGCCTCCTGTGCTCGCACACTTTCATGAAGACGCTCCGACGATTCTTCATGCCGATGCGAGTAATGTCGGCCTTGGCGCAGTGCTTGTACAGCTGCAGGACGGCACCGAAAGAGTGATTGCTTACGCCATCAGGACGTTATCAAGAACGGAGGCTAACTACTGCGCTACAGAAAAGAATGTCTCGCACTGGTATGGGCCGTCTTGAAATTTCGCCCATATTTGTATGGTCGGTCTTTCACCGTTGTCAGTGATGACAACGGTGAAACAACGGTGTCAGTGATGAGTTTCACGCCAGCAACGCGAGGACGCAGAACTGTTTCTTCTTATCAGTTACTTAGAGGGAAGGACCAGCATCGTGCCAAGGTTATTTGCCAGATAGCTGCCTTCATTTAGCTTGCGCCACGACGTTCCCTATAAAATGAATTATTCAATAAGTGGCGCCAGATACCTACTCGTCAATCCCGTATTTCTTCGTGACGAAGTCCTACATGCCTGTCCCAACGAGCCAACCTGTGCTCACTTTGGCTACGCCCACACATTGGCAAGAATTAGGCTAAACTGCTACTGGCAGAGACTTGCCGCGGTCGTGAAACGTTACATCCAGACTTGCGGCCAGCGCCGCAAAGCCCTACCCGGCAAGGCCGCTGGACTGCTGCATCCTGTTCAGACCCCGCAAGCGCCGTTAAAGCAAATAGGCTTAGACCTTGTAGGTCCGATTTCACTGTCTGCTGTCGGTAATAGAAAGATAACCGTTGTCACAGATTATCTTACTGGATACGCCGAAACAGGTGCTATTGAACGGGTAACGGCAGCAGAAGCAGCGGGATTTTTTGTCGAAACCGCCATCCTAAGGCATAGCGCTTCCGCAGATGTCATAACAGACAGAGGTACTGCGTTCACGGCCGCGCTTCTGGATACCGTTTTGCGACTAAGACCACGGCTTGTCATCCCCAAACCAATGGGCTGACAGAACGTTATAATAAGAATAAGACTCTGGCAGACATGATGAGTATGTACATCGACGTCGACCACAAGAACAGGGAGGAGATTGTACCAAATTGTCGCGTATACCCTGCTGGAGTATACAAGCTGAATCAATATACAGGCGGTTGCACTTTACGGGCAGTGCAAGGCAAGGCGCGAGAGTGCGTCAGCGTGTTGTTGTATGCGGCCCGACTTGTACACGATGGTCACGTCGTACTCCTGCAAACGTAAGCTCCACCGTTCCAATCGTCCAGTAGGGTCCCGTAGATTTGCACGCCAGCATAACGAGTGATGATCAGTTACAACTTTGAATGGGTGGCCGTAAAGTTAAGGTCGAAATTTGGTCAGCGCCCATACAACGGCAAGACACTCTTTCTCCGTGGTGGCGTAGTTGGTCTCTGCACGCGATAGTGTGCGACTTGCGTAGGCGATCACTCTTTCAATACCTTCCTGCCGTTGTACAAGCACCGCACCAAGACCAACGTTACTGGCGTCTGTATGAACTTCCGTGTCCGCCTCCTCGTCAAAGTGGGCCAAAACTGGTGCTCACACCAGACGCTGTCGAAGCTCGGTGAAAGCAGTCTCTTGCTCTGAGGACCAGACAAACGATACATCGTCCCTCGTGAGGCAAATCAGCGGCTCCGCCATCTCCGAAAAATTTTCTATGAAACGCCGGTAGTATGCGCAAAGGCCCAGGAAGCGTCGGAAACCTTCATTGTCAGTCGGTGTTGCCCTTTGTGTTCAGAAAGTGATGCAGCGCTCGCGGAGGTCAATAATGACGCCATATTCCCGGAGGAAGTCCATCCCAAGGATTAAATCGCGGGAACACTTGCGTAGAACCAGACAAGTGGCGAGAAAAGCCGCACCGCGAATTTCTTCTCTGGCCGTGCACAGGCCAAACGGTGTGACGACGTGGCCACCTGCCGTACGAACTGGTGGCGCGTTCCAGGGCAAGGTAACTTTTTTCAGAACGCTCGCCAGTTTTCCACTAAGAATAGAGTAATCGGCGCCGGTATCTACAAGTTCGGCCGTCGATCAACACAGGTATGTCCAGTGAAATCTTGTTCGCGGAAACTGGTTCTGGCGTCATCGTGTTTTCGTTATTCTGCGGTCGGCACGATACGAGGTCTTGAGCGCGACGAGTATCAGCGGCCTCGCCTCGCAAGGCCGCTGACATCAGTTTCCCCGGCTTGGACTTGGTGATCGCGCTTGCGTCGTCCTCGAGGTGGTATCGCGAGCAGGGAAATATCGCCGCGTTGAGGGTGAGCGTGACTGCCGCTGCGATGAGCCCGGTATGCGCTGCTGTTCGAGGAATTATGCGATGTCGGGTGGTCTTTGGCCGAGCCTAGGTCGAGGTGAATCGATAGAAAAAACCCACAGTCTGAGTCGTCGGTAGGGGCACTCCCGATACACATTATCAGCTTCGCCGCTGTGGTAGCACAGCGGTCGTCGACCGGGTGCTCGCGAAACCTCTGATTTCCTCGCGCGTCTTCGGCGGTCGTCGAAATACGGTGGCGAGGTTGTCGGAGCGGCTTGCGCCGATCGCCACACCATGTGGCAATATGTTACATTTGCGTATAACACGGCTCGCCAAGAGACAACTCGCGTGACACCTTTGAACTTTGTTTACGGCCGGGAACTGACAACAATGTTGGAGGCGATGCTGCAACACGGGTGCGGTGACGACTAGACTGCTGCCGAGGAGTTTACGCAACGCGCAGAGGAAGCCAGAAAGTTTGCGTGTTTGCCAATCCAAGAACAAGAGGACTACGATGCCAGGCACTACAATCTTCAGCACAGACCCGTCACGTACAACGTCGGTGTTGAGGTGTGGGTCTCGATTCCTATTCGTCGTCGGGGGCTACGTGAGAAGCTCCTGCTTCAATACTTCGGGCAGTACACTTTTCTGCGCCGCATCAGTGATGTGAATTATGAAGTTGTCTCCGACAGTCATAACTGCGCCAAACGCCGGCGGCATCTGCCCGAGGTTGTGCACGTGCTTCCTATGAATCCATACTTTTGCTAATGGCTTCAACTTTGCACCATCTGTGCACTGCCTGCGGAGGTTGTGGCATCGGGACGATGCCTTTTTTTAAAAGGCGGGGCAAATGCCACATGCTACATGGTCGCCGCGGGTATGTACCAGGCGATGAAAACGACGCTGAAGTAGCGCGCGGGTAGGAAAACAGACGACAACGACATCGCGTTCACTGCTCTGATAAAGTACTTTTATACATCCTCTACACCGGCTTTCCCGTCTCCGACTAGGCCGTGACAATGTTCACGAACATCATTTTCAATTAAATAAGGGCAACACTGGAATTCAGTCAACTAAGGCAATAGACTGGCTTCAGGAAGGGATCATCTACAATGCATAACATCCATGTGATCAATCAGGTAATTGAGAATTCCGCAGATAGCATTCAGCCTCTCTATATGGCTCTCATAGATTACGCACAGGCATTTCATTCAGTACAAATACCACCAGTGATAAGGGCATTACGTAATCAAGGAGTACAGGGCACTTATGTAAATATATTGGGAAATATCTACAGAGATTCCACAGCTACCATATTCCTCCACAAAAAAGTAGGAAGATTGTTATAAAGAAATGAGCCAAACAAGGAGATAAAATTTCCAATGCTATTCACGGCGTACTTGTAAGAAGTATTCAAGCTATTAAACAGCGAAGGCTTAGTAGTCAGCCTCAACGGCGAATATCTCAGCAACCTTCGGTTTCCGGATGACATTGTCCTGTTCGGCAACACTGGGGACGAGATACAACAAATGATTGAGGACCTTAATAGAGAGTGTGTAAGAGTGGGGTTGAATTATTATGCAAAAAAGAAAGTTAATAAATAGCCTAGCAAGGAAACAAGAAATCAGGATCGCCAGTCAGCCTGTAGAGTCTGTGAAGGAGTAGCTTACCTAGATTAATTACAGGGGATCCCCACCATGAGAAGGAAATTCACAGAATAAAAATGGTTTGGAGTGCATACGGAATACATTCTCAGATCCTGACTGGAATCTTATTATTATCATTGAAACAAAGGTGTACAATCAGTGAATTTTACCGATGCTGACATATGGGGCAGAAACTTCGAGACTGAAAAAGAAGCTCGAGAACAAGTTAAGGACCGTTCAAAGGGCGATGAAACGAAGAATGTTAGGCTTAATGTTAAGAGCCTGGGAGAGAATGGGGTGGATCAGAAAGCATACGGGGATAGCCAACATTCTTATTGACATTAAGAGAAAAATAGATCTGGGCAGGTAACGTGTAAGTAAGATAACCGGTGGACCATTACGTTTGCAGAATTGGCTCCAAGGGAACTGCACTCGAAGAAGGCAAAAGACGAAGTCTGGCGATGGAATTGGGAAATTTGCGTCCTCCAGTGGGCATACAATAGACTGATGCATGTTTTCACTTTGTACAGGTCGTTAACACAAATCATTCAATGTAACATCACGCCGTGTTGCTTGTCATAAATGAAAAGCCGAAGCAGCATATCATGTAGACTGATTAGATGAAGCCAAGGGATGCTTGTATGGTATTCGTTATTGTCAAGCGAGAGAGGCAGCTAGTTAACGTATTTTTACTATAGCAATAGCGCTGCACCGCGACTCTTCGTTGACAAAGTGTTGATCGCGTTTTCTATTTCAGCGTATGCCTTCGTTCACGCATGGGCGAAATTCAGGTATGGTGTGTTCGAAGAGTATGGCAGCATCTATGACGACGACTATCCTTTTACCTACTGCACGCCTGACGGAAAGGTTGGTGGCAATCTTTTGACTTAATTTGTGCGCGCTTTGAAGGCGATAACGTTGCACTCAATTCTTTTATATAAAGATTCGACAAGTCCTCTTAAGTTATGACTAGACAAAGAGAATCACAAAAATACGGATACATTCACGGATTAACGCTTGCGACACAAGGAATTCGCGACGTGTAGTCTTTGCAATGAAATCGAGCTTTGGTAAGTACAGGAACGGTGCATCGGAAAGAAGATACTAAAGGGCGAAATGCTCAAAATTCCTTTGAGCAAAGGGAATTATGTGCACCAATCGAAAACATGGAAATTTCTTTGTTTTGATCTGTCTAATGCGCTGTTTATTGACCTAAACACGGCCGCTTGATAGAAATGCACGTCGAGCTGCCGTGTCTGTACAAGACACAATTTAGGCTCACCTTATTACAAACCCAACCGTCTTGCAGTGTCGTGCAGCGTAAAATAAGGACATTTTTCGACAGAATCATTATAGATGTAGTGTGCGCTAGAATTTGCCAGGACGGCGTGGATGGATGGATGGATGGATGGATGGATGGATGGATGGATGGATCGATCAATGGAAATCTTTACTGTGGTCCATTAGGTCGCACTAGCTTCCTAGACCGATGCGGGCCACTCCCAAGTTGGGACCGAAAGGCCAAGCCTATGGGCGGCTTCGCGGACCCGTTGGAATGCCCGTAGCTGTTCTTCGAATGTGAGAATGCGTAGAGCTGCGCCCCACCACGCTTCAGTGTTGTCTTGTCACAGCGTAACTCGGAGCAATGTCAGAGCATGAGATTAACATCTGTGGTGTTGTTACATTGATAGCGTGTCGTAGGTGTAGAGAACTTGGGATAGATCTTGTTGATTAGAAGCGGTTTCGGATAGGGTCTTGTTTGCAATAGCCTTAGCGGAATGACCTGAGCTCTATTAAGTTTACTGTGTGGAGGGGTGAAGACCCTGCGTCCTACGTAGGAGTGCTTGGTTAGCTCGTTGTACGTGAATAGGTTATTCCTGCAATCTGGAACCTCAGAATCTTCTTGCCTTGTGGCTGCGCGGTTGGCAATTCCTCATGCAGCAGTGCGGGGAGATTCGTTGAGATTCGTGGGAGCACCGGCGATTTCTCACATATGAGCAGGAAACCAGATGATCGTGTGGAGTTTGACGACCTTTGCGTCGAGAATGGCTAGGGCCTGTGTCGATATGACTCCTTTGGCAAATGTTCGGACTACTGCCCAAGGATCGCTGTAGATGCTGGATCTCTTTGGGTCTAAAATCGCCAATGCGATGGCTACCACTTCTGCAATTTCTTGTTCTGTGGTGCACGTGGAAGCCGAGTTGACTTCACCTTTGCCGTTCCGAAGGACCACTATGAAGGCTCGTCCATTTGACACGAAAGCCGCGTCGACGAAGAAGCATTCTTCTGTCTGATTTTCAGCTTTCGGTAGTAGGGCGTTGGCTCTGGCTTGCTTTCAGCTTTGTTCCGCAGGTCTTCGAGAATTTCTCTAGGTTTACTACGTAGTTATGTAATTCGTATACCAATCTGTTTGGGGATGTTTAATGAACTGGGCTCTTTTTTGTGCCTCGCCTATTTCCTCCAGTGTATTGTGCAGCCCTAGTTGCATGAATATTTCAGTTTCTGTGTATATAGGTAACCCAAAACCTACCTTAATTATCTTCCTTAACAATGCATTGAGCTTGACTCTTTCAGATCTCTGCCACTAGTACATGGCTCCATAGGCGAAGTGATGTAGCACAAAGGTGTGAACTAGTCTGATGACGTTGTCTTCTCCAAGCCCATGCCGGTGGTTAGTTACTGGTTTGGTGAGCCTCTGATTGCATTGTCCATTTCCTTAGCGATACGTACAATCGTTTGATTATTGGACCCGTTGGCTTCTATCACCCAGCCCAGAACGCGCATGGAGCCCACCCTTGGGATGACGCTTTCGCTGCTGCTATAGAGCATTGTGTCGTCCTCCCTACGATCAAGCCATCCCCTCGGTTTGCGGCCTGGTTGCTTAAGTCGGTCTAGTAGGAGTTGCGATTTCTTGGGTAAGCATCGGAGTCCGATTGGAACGAGGTGCTCTTCAGTGACGCTTCCATAGTCTTGGAACATTTCTTCTACTTCTCCGTCGCTGTATCCAGTACACCATATTGTGTCGTCTCCGCGTAGCTCATGTATTCTGTGCCTTCGATGTCTTCGAGTCTTCTGGTGAGACCCATCGTTGAGATATTGAAAAAAGTGGGTGACATGACCGCTCCTTGGGGTGTGCCTCGGTTGGCTAGCTTCATTGTCTGTGATGCTAGGTCCCCAGCTTTGAGCGTGGCAATCCTTCCACTGAGAAAGGCTTCGACATATTGATGAAAGTGAATACGCAGACCGAGGTTCAAAATGGTTTGAGTGTAAACGTTGGGATATTATCAAAAGCTTTATCCATACTTAGTCCCAGTATTGCTATCGTGTGCCTAGTCTTGTGGCTCATTATTTTATCCTTGAGTCGGTGCGTGGCATCATGCATAGATAGACCAGGTTTGAAGCCGATCGTCGTGTGAGGGCAAATATCGTGCTCTTGCAGGTACCGAGCTAATCGGTTGAGTATTGCATGTTCAGCAACCTTTCCTACGCACGATATGAGTGAGATTGGTCATAGATTCTCGAGGCCAAGCGGCTTGCCCAGTTTGGGGATTAAAATAGTGTGGACAGTCTTCCATTTGCCAGGAGCGTCATCGCCCCTCCACATGTCATTAATTAGTTGTGTCAAGTACTCATTGAGTCGTCATCCACATGGCGGAGCATTTTGTTATACTGACAGTACCATGAGGCAGATCTTACGTTGACGCCCTGTAAAGCCACCCTAACATCTTCTACTGTAAACTCAGCATCTGAAGTTGGGATGCTTGTTCCTATATATTCCAATCGAGGAGGGGGCGCTGCTGCGTGTCATCGGCGGATAGGTGATAGGATAGGATAGGGCTAGCTGTGCAATGACTTCTGACTAGGATAAGTCATTCTGCGCCACGCGCAAGATTTTACTTAACGCGTAGCGTTGATTCGATTTTGTGCCGCTTTCACCTAGTAGGTGCTTCAGTAGATTCCAGGTTCCTGCTTCGCTTTCCGCCATCTACAGAGTTGCAAACCTCATGCCACTGTTGCTTAGAGAGGTTTTTGCAGTGCCCTTCTATAGCTCGATTGGTGTCGGCAAGTTTCTTTCTCAGCCTACGATTGATTGTCTGAGCCTTCCATCTGTCGAGTAGGGATTGTTTAGCTTCCATGAGGTGCGCCAATCGGCGGTACATCTTGTCGATAGGGAGATCCGTTAGCACCTCTTTAGTCGCGGCGCCAACGTCCTTCCTTAGTTGTACGGTCCAGATGTGCGGTTTACTTCGCCAATTACCATTTTCTTTCTGATTTTACGGAATTCATCCTAGTGTACGACCGGGAATTAGCCTGGTCTCTTGTGTCCAATCTGTAACGCGATTGTTATTATATTATGAGTGCTACCCAAGTCACGGTGCAAGTTAGCCCAGATGGGTTCCGAAACGTTGCGAACAAAAGTGAGGTCAGCTGTCGTATCTCGACATGTCTATGAGCCACATCTAGTTGGGAATACTGGGTCTGTGAGGAGCCATTTCGCAGCGGCTGAGTTTGAAGTCATTGCCTCGAATTAGGATCAGCCTGATCTTTTAGTACTTGTCCGCGTTGTGTGCTAGGAATCATGATATTCGGCTGATAGTTGGGGCATATTACGTCATCGCTAGTCCGCGATGGGTTAAGCCCGACCGCTTCAACGATGGCCCTCCCGATGACGGTGGGCCCAGTCTTGGTTATATTAGGCCCTCCCCTTGGTCGGAGCACAATTTTAATGTCTTCCTTCGGCATCAGTGGCCATGCCGGAGTGCGCTCACTCTCCGGTTCTTCCATTTGTCCCCACTGGTCTTCAACCTGGACGACCCGCTGATGCAGTGGCCAGCCAGACTCGAAGTGCGTACGTTGCGGTCTACTCGGCCAGCTACGGCACTCGATCTCTTTGAAGGTGCTGTTTTCCAGCCATTTTCCTCAGTAAACACTCCGGGGGGTAAACCGTCCCCTTCCACAATCATATCCGCCATCTCCGGCCCTTCCAGCGGCAGCGCCGTTTGGCTCGTAGTCGACGTTAAGCCTAGCAGAGCGGCGGTGCAGTCCGATCACAGAAATTTTCAGAAAATGGGAAATTGTCCACCCACCGTGAAAATCTTGGTACCGGAGTAATCCACGGCAATTTACACGTCGATTGGTACATGTTTTCGGAGGATCGGAGGTTATTTCACGGGTGAAAACATTTGAGAAATATGAGCCCATGTTTCCCCATCTGCATTGCTCGGCGCTTCTTTTTCTTCCCCAACGGCGTGGAGGCTGCATAGTTGGCACGCCCTGGAAGAGACGCTGGCTACAACGATGTGCACAGGCGCGAACTGGTTGGTGGGGGCGATACACTGGTTCTTGATGGAGTTCGCTGGCGCGAAAAGGAACCTCGGCTGGCTCCACATGATTTGCACTTGTGTAATTGTAAAATTCGGCGGAAGAAAGAAGCCAGTATAGTGAAAAATAAAATAATTGATTCGATGTTACTAGAGGCAGCGGACCATTCTCCAAAGTAACGATACATTTTGAGGCTCCGTATGTGCGTGTCGCTTCACAAATGTGAACGTGCACTTAGCCGCGATATTCCCGCTATGCACGCTACGACACTAACCATCAGTTTCGTTTCTGACGCGCTTTTGACTCTGCGCAGCATTGCGTTATTGAACGAGAATGCTCAAATCCGGCTAATGTATCATGTTTTTTTTTCTTTTAGGCTTGTGGCAATGGGGAGAACCGCAATGCATGTACACCTTTTCTCGCTCATTCACCATATTTATGTCAGTGTCACATCTATGGTGCGTTGCTCGTAATTCTTATGTAATGGCGTTTTGGAAAATTGGGGGAGTTGACGCCACCGACGACTGCGAATTATTAGAATGATGTGATGATGGCGCTATTAGGAAGCTCGACACAATATTTCAAAAAGACCCCGAGAAGCCGGCCACTGCACGCAATCATCGTACTAAGAAACCAGCTGAAGCAAGTGTTGCGTTTTCACTTGGTTCATTTTAGTGAAACATGAATAGTATTGTAGCACCCACTAATGCCGCTACGCGCGGACGCAGAGCTCGGCGCTCTCTGTCGTCCCTGAAGAAATGGCAAAAATAAAATAGGGTAGCGCGTGCTCGCGGCGCAAGCACGGGACGTGCTAGTCCGTTATAAGAGCCTGCTACGCTGGTCCTCTGGTTTTAACGCTCCGCTGCAACCCCTCGGTTCCTGACGTTGGTGATTCCGGACTACGAGATGACCGAACCCAGCTACCTATCGCCCTCCCGCAACGTTGCGCCTGACGCTACCTCGTGCCCTCAGGACGTCGCAGCTCTACAGCATCGCCAGCCCACGTTCTGGCGCAACAACCCACAAAATATGTTCACCCAGGTTGAAGCGTCCTTCGATCTACACGGCATTACCTCGGAGACTTCTCGATATCACCGCTTACTTGCCAACCTGTCTTCTGAGATTGCTCAGGAGGTGGTGGACGTCATCGCTGCTCGTTTGGGGGATGCCGCATACAAGCAACTGAAGCCGAATATGTTGTACCGCACCTTCGAGAAGCTTTGAGATCGCCGCCCTTCCAGTTGCTCAATAGCATGTGACGACTCCTTGACTCCAGCAACATCGACGGGTACAGTGCGCTGTTGAAGGAGCTCTACCTGCAGTGCTTGCCGCAGTCACCCACCTTGTGTTGGCTGCTGCAGCAGACTTGACCCTTGACCGTCTCGTCGAGCCCGCTGTTCGAGTCCACGGCGCGACTTTTATTTTTGTCGCCACCCTCTTCAGTACCAGAATCATCTATCATGGCCCGCTTGGAGCCCCGGATCAACCAGTTCGCCGTCTCCATCATCACCCTTTTGGCGTCCTGTGATGACCAGTGCGGCTCCTCCTCACGTTCCAGCCGCTGTCTCTCTTCTCTGTAGAGTCCCTGCTCATGCTGTTGTCAAAGTTCCCCTTCTTGCTGGTATCTTTGCACTTTCCAGTACCGCGCCCGCCAGTGCAAGTCCCCATGCCAGTGGTCGGAAAATGCACTGTGAGATCACTGACGGCGGCATGTGACCTCGGCTTACAACCCGACACCCTTTTCATCCTCATGGATCGTATTTCCGGCCTGCGTTTCCTTGTAGACACGGGTGCCGAGGTCCGCGTGCTGCTGCCCACCAAACGTGACAGCCCTTCTAAGTGGTCCTACGCTCTGCGCGGCAAACTTTATCGCCACGCACGGTCTATGGTCCCTCACTCTCAACGTTGGCCTGCGTTGCACGTTCCGGTGGGTTTTCATCATAGCCGACGTCAATCAGCGTATCCTCGTCTCGGACTTCTTAACCCATTTCGGCCTCGACGGCAGCATGCGCCTCCGTCGCCTGATTGACAGCAAAAGGGGACTCTCCATCTCTGGAGTCTTGTCTGCTGTCTCTCCCACTGGCATACGCACGCTGATTCTACCATGCCTGTACGCTGGCATCATCGATGACTTTCCTGAGGTGACGAGGCCCTGCACTTGAAATAAGCCACCCAAGCTCAGCGTAACCCACCAAATTGTCATGGGTGGTCCAACCGTCGCAGCTCGTCTGCACTACCTCTTCGGTGAGCGCCTGGTCATTGCTAAACGGGAATTCGAGCGCATGCTCCAGATGAGTATTATCCGCCCTTCCTCCAGTAGTTAGGCCTCCCACTCCACCTGGTGCCCAAGAAAGAACCAGGTGACCGGCGTCCATTTGGCGACTACCGGGTGCTCAATGCTCACACGGTCCACGATAGCTATCGCCTTCCACACATCCAAGATTTCACAGGCCACTTCTAAGGATGCAAAATATTTAGTAAAGTGGACCTTGTGAAGGTCCGTCACCGAATCCCCGTTAAGCCTGCCGATATTTCGGAAACAACCATTACTGCACCCTTTGTCCTGTTTGAGTATGCGCGCATGCCATTTGGGCTAGGCAACGCTGCTCAAACGTCTCAAAGACTCCTTGCTGAGGTAGTACGTGGACTCCTGGCTGTATTTGCGTAGGCCGACGACATCCTCGTCATGAGTGCTAATCCACAAAATCATGAACTTCACCTCCGGTAGCTTTTTCAACGCCTTCAACAATTTGCGTTGGTTCTCAACCCCAGAAATGCATCTCCACGTCTTCCGAGCTTGTATTCCTGGGTCACCACATCTCGGCTCTCGGATTTTGTCGATTGCCTTCCCACGTCCAGGTCATGCATCACTTCCCGACGCCCATTGCCCTAAGTCATCTGCGTGAGTTCCTTGGCCTGCTGAATTGATCCCGACGCTTTATTCCGGACTGAGCTGAGCTGCTGTTCCCATTGACTGACCTTCTTCGCACGACCAAGGGCTGCTCGTCCGCGATTTCCTCGTCTCCAGAATGTGAAGCTGTTTACGGGGCTGGTAAGCAAGCCGACGCTGATTCGGTGCTTCTCATACACCCGAGAACTGATGTGGCTACTCGCATCATGGTGGATGCTGCCAGTGTGGGCATTGGCGCTGTTCCCCAGCAGCAAATAGGCTCCGAGTGGCGTCAACTGAGCCGCTCACTATCTACTCCACCATGCAGCACTTCCGGCACTCTAGGAACGCCAATGAATTCATGTTCCAACGGGGCATAAACCTGTGGTTTATGTTTTCCGTACAAACTCTTCTAAGTACGTCGCACGTGGACTTCGTGAATTCATCTATATATCTGAGTTCACTACGGATATCCGGCCCATCAAAGGCACCGAAAATTAAGCAAATGATGTTCTCTCCCGCATCAACTGTGAACTGGCAACGTCTAGTTCGGGCCTACATGGACGACCGTGACCTGCAAGCGCTGCGTGATCATCTCTGTTCTCTCTGTCTGCAACTCGTTCATCAACCGTTTGTACCTGGCTCACTCTGGTGTGTCGTGTCAACGGCTGCAGCTCACCCTTCATTCCGGCTACCTTCCAACGTGCGGTGTTCTAATTTTTTCGCCATAACCGTCACGTAGCGCCTCGTTACAAAGCGCTACGTCTGACCAAGCATTAACGACGGACGATGTTCGCCAGTGGGCACGTTCGTGCCTCACGTGCCAGACAGCCAAAGTGACCCACCACACGAAGACTCCCACAAAGTATCTTTTGCCACCTGGCTGTCGTTTTGACTACGTCCATCTTCATTTGCCTAGGCCACTTCCTCCCTGTCATGACTGCAGGTACATTTTAACAATGATTGACCGCTTCAACCGTTGGTCCGAAGCCGTGCCCATTCTGATTATCACTGCGGAAACAGTGGCCAAGCCTTCGTTTCAGCATTGGTTTTCCTGTTCGGCTGCCCCAGCATCGTGACCACTTATCGCGGCCGGCAATTTGACTATTGCGTCTTCAGTTCTCTTCGCCGCGTCCTCAGCGCTAAACACTGCCATACCACTACATATTCTCCCGTGCCAGTGGTTTGGTTGAACGACGCCACCGTCAGATCAAGGCGGCCCTCACTGCGCGCCTGGATCTGGAGCAGTGGGTCGCCCACCTACATATGGCGCTTCTCGGCCTACACCCTGTCCTTCATGCCGACCTCAATTGGATGCTCTCCGGCCGAACTCGTCTATGGTACACCTCTGTGGCTTCCGAGAAACTTGTTGGTTGAACCCTCTTCCCAGCCGCTGCAGTACTTTTAATGCCTACAGGACTGCATTAAGCAACTGCGTCCTGTACCGCCTCTAAGGACCATCTTTGTGGATACGGATCTTGTGTCTTCGACCCTCGTTTTTCAGACGAAATGCTGTAAAGGCACCTCTTCTACCCTTCTACGATGGGCCGTACCTTGTCCTCCGCAAGACACCGAAGACTGCCACCATCATATTGCTGAACGCGTAACTTAGCGCTATAAAAACCACAGATTCAAGAAATGTGTGCAAAGGCAAGCGCTACTGACAACTGTTTAACGCAAGTACAGAATTTCCCATATATCCTATTGTTACGCATGCGCATACCGAGCAATCAAACCGGGCACATGTGCATCAAAGGCGGTTGCGTAAGAAGTCACATTCAGCATCAAGTAATTAGATAGAAGGCTTACCTATACGCCGATCTCTGTTCTTGATGAGGAAGGCCTCGAGTACAAGTCTAAAAGAAGTGTTACCACTCCGGCTTAGAAAGGTGGTCTCACAAAATCAAGCGCCACACCCACCCGCGGTAATATGAGCCGCCATATGTGCTCTCTTAGCCTCCTTCTTACTTTTTTGCGCACGTTCCTTTACACGGTCATTCACGCAACTCCTGGTTTGTCTGACGTACAGCTGCCCGCAATAGTGCAAGGGGATGACATAAACAACCTCTCTAGAGCACTTCACTGAGAGCTTCATATTTTTTTTGTGGCCAACATGCTTTCGAAGCTATGCTCTCGTCAGCTGTGAGAGCAGGCGGGGCTGCCGCACTGAAGCGCTTTGTTACGGGCTCCAACGGGGTTGTGTATTCCATCTCCTTGCACCAATGTGGGCAGCTGTACATCGGTTAACCCAAGCGCTGCGTGAACGACCATTCAAGAAAACATGCGCAAGAAATAAACAAAAGGAGGATAAGGGCGCACAAATGGTGATTCATGTTAACACGTGTGCGCGTGATGCTAGATTTTCTAAGATTACTATTCTGGGCAAGTGCAGTAGGGCCTCTTCTAGACTTCCACTCAAGACCTTCTTTATCGAGAAGAACAGATATCGGCGTATAAGTGAGCCTCATATCTCAATACTCGATGCTTAATCGGACTTCTTGCGCAACCGCCTTTAATGTACATATACCCTGTTTTATTGCTCGGTGTGCGCATGCGTGACCACAGGATATATATGCACAACTATTTCCTTCGAATAAACAATTGTCAGTAGCGCTTGTTTTTGTCCACCTTTCTTGTATCTGTGGTTTTTATTGGGCTAAGCTACTTGTACAGCTGTGGAAAACCAACTAGCCCATCAATCAACTCTTCTAGAATACTATCGTATGGTCTCGAAGAGGTGGTCTCATTAGACAGCACCAAACCGGCCTCCCTCCGGACGCCTTCCACGAAACTACCCGGGGATGTCGGCGGTGTATCCGCGGATCTGCATGGAACCAAGACAGCACCTTCTCCACTTGGGCGACGAGTAGCGCCCACCGATGCCACTACGTGCGGACGCTAAAGGTCGGCACTGCAAAAGATGGCGAAAATGAAGTTGGGCGGAGCGTGCTCGCGGCACAAGTGCAGCACGCGCTAGTCCGTTCTAAGAGTTTGCTACGCTGGTCCTCTGGTCCTGGCCCTCCGCTGCAACCTCTCTGTTCCCGACAGTATCAAGTCTATGAAGCTCCAATGCACGCCAAGAAGAATCGTAAATGGACACGTTGGTAGTAATGGTCCATCTTTATGGCAGTACATTAACTGAGAGAGAATGCAAGAAAGACACAATGCGATGGACATAGATTTATGCGATATTCTAAATGCGCGATTTTACACAAAGGATAGTACACGAGAGTGCTATCAGCCATTGTCGGCAGAATAGGCGTGGTTAAAGCTGTACTATTCACTTCTGCTGCAGGTTTAACCTAGAGCACCGGTCAAGTCCATTGGTACGAACAGGGCAACATGTTTCAAGAATAGACAGTTCTTACAAGGAGTAATGGCTCTAAAGTTCTACTTTCATGTCAAAGGTTTTATGCAAGCATTTACTTCTTGTCTCTACGGTGTCCACACATAAAATCTGCAACACCGATGCGACACCCTGTTAACATACATGCCATTGCCATGCCCGCAAGCCACACTAACCGACAGTTCTCTTAAGATGTAACTACTTGGATGTGTCGATCGGCACGCATCCTGATATTAAAATATTGATTTCGTCAGGTGGATTGCGTTAGCCTTTTTTCCAAACAAGCAGAAAGTTATGGGACTTTCGAAAGAGCGGCGTGTCAGAGCTGGCATCGGCGCTTCTACGAGAAAACACTACACTGAGCATTCATGTAGGCTTTGTTTCTATATTGTTGCTCTACTGAACAAAAAAAGTATATCCATGTCGTTTGGCACAGCCGAGAGAACCAGCTACAGAAATGGGTAGCAGTATCCTAACCAGCGTCCGTGATTAGCGTGGTCCTTCTCTGGTTTTATGCTGAAACACAAGCACCCCACTCCCCCCGCAAAAAACAAAAAAATCTGTTTTTTACTTGACTGCGTGCATTTCAATAATGATATAAACGTGCTCGTGGTGGCAAAAGCTTTAACTCTGGTCGAGAAATTCGAGAAAATTTCGGGCTTAGATAACGCAAGCTATGTAGCGTTGAAGGGGTCTACTAGTTTTGCAATGCATATATACGCTGTGTCGATAAATTTTGCCTAAAAAGAATATCTGCGAATTCAACCCGCGATGTTGTGTATGATGCTCAGCTAAACACTTAACATTCCCTTAGTACTTAGCTATGAGGGATATTGCATTTTTACATGGAAGAAAAATCTTATCTGGTGTCGACATTATTCCGCGATAAGGCACTGCGCAGCGAAGCTTTCGTCATTATTCTTATTACTGTTGCGAGTTGTTCTAGTTAAATAAGGCCGCTTTATTATTGCGTCAAACGAAGAGCTAGGCGCGTTTTGCACGAAAAAGCTTGCTACTATACTTTCTCCAGTCTCTAAAACAGGCACCCAGAAAGCGCATTGATCATGGTGGTTAACACGACGGTGGGTCATCCAATTGCTTCACGAATATTATAACAGCGATCACCTGAGAGAAAAGTTTCGCAATTAAGATCAAGAGCTAATCAACGGGCGCTAAGTATGTCTATCATAGTGGCCTTCATAGTTGCCCTCAGTAGCCTTTATCGACAATATGACATACCTCTCAAGCGACGCAAGCAACCGACTGTCGTTATGGTGAGGCACGCTTTTTTTCGCGAAATCCATCATTTCCCTACAACTTCGAATTGAAACCCTGGTGCAGCTTTTTTACAATGCCAATTGCAGTGCCTTAGCTATGCTCGAGGCACTACAGCGCAGCATAGGCTGCCAAGAATAGCAAAATTCGAACACATTGTGCCTCACCACGTCTCGAACGTGCGTTATTTGAGTATACAAACTGAGAACTATTCATTTCGTGAGTACACCAAAGAGGACCTCGCGTACCCGCCTCATCAGACGCCACAGGCCTCACATGAATTCTCTTGATTTTTGACCACCGCGCATTCACGATATGTTCAATATTTTCCCTTTACTACTAGTAAATGAGGCTTCCGTTTCATTCTGGCTGCGGTCATGCGACGGAAAAGACATTGCAATCAAATTTGGACCAAGCAGCTTGTGTCAGTTTGTTAGACAGATGCGTCATGTCGGTTCCTCAAGCAACAAGCCCCAGTAAATTACATAAGTGAGTTGAACGTGTAGCACAGAAAAGGGAATAAATATTGGTATCTTTCTTTATGTACGTTGCAAACAGCTGTAAGCCTCAATTAGCTTTACATGAAATTACCGCCGCCTAATATCGGTGAAGAAAGGCCTAATTGTGAGAAAGGGTTAAAGAAGTGGTGATGGTAGAACCTAAATAGCAATGTGACTCTTGTACTTAATAAAAAAGAACAACCACTATATGATAAGTCCTCGGGCTGCTGCAGAGCGCTACTGTGAAAATAATACCTTGAACTGTTTGTAGTGACCAAACATATTTAAGCGGGCGAAAATCAAAGTAAATGCTGTAGAAGTCATATATCGCCAGCGTTTCTGAGATGCTTGTTCATCACGGCTGGTATGATGTCTTAACTGGATTCTTATCTGCTATGTTATGCATTTATGCTTTTATTATTAACCTGAGCACCGGCCGCAATATGTATAACCGCACCTAAAAAAAGCCGCAGTGGGCTGGTTTCGGCTCCTTCAGCTCGTACTGTAGCGTTACCTTTGAGCAATCTATTGTCATCAAGGAAGTAGACTCTTTTAATAAATTTTCGCTAATAAATGCGTCACCAAAAAATATTCGAGACGACCGTCATAAGTATAAAAGCACAGGTAACGAGAGTAAGCAAACGGAAACACTGCAGAAGGCGCCCGGACACCGCCCGAACGGCAGCAAACGACAGGGGAGCAGGCGATCGCTAAAGCTCGCGCCTCATCAGACGCCATCCGACGGAAGCAAGGAGCAGCAACCCGCCCTTCCGCGGTCGTACAACCTGGGTTGTCATTCAGGGACGCGCTCAGCGGTCGCGGCGCCCAGCCGGCGGGGCAAGCGCAGACTCAACAGCCTACTACCTCCGCCACCTCCGATCCAAAGGATGCAGTTATTGCGGCCCTCGCAGCAGCACTGCGCGTTCTCATAGAGACAGCAGCGATGGACGACACCACTCGGCAAATGTGCGTCGCGGCCCTTGCAGCCCAGCAACCCTACCCCAGCATGGATAGGCGATCTCCAAAACGTCGGCCGCGCATCCTCCAGTGGAATGTCCGCTCCATGCGCTGCCGCCACGCACAACTCGCCGAGCACTTCTCACTACACGAATACGACGTGCTCGCGCTACAAGAAACTTACGCGCGTCCCGGCGAGTTTAACCTCCCCGGATTTGTGGCCTATCACAGTGCCACCGAATGCCAGTCGCAGACCTGCAAAAAGACTCATTGCTGTGACCCACTCCATTCGCCTGGACGGTCCCGCGCATCTCTGTATGTTCGCGCATGTCTCGCGCAAGCCGACGTAAATGTCACAGACATCGTGACCAGTGGCATCGAATGCGTGGCCGTGACTGTGCGTGTTGGGGGTGCCGACACCTGTGTCGCCAGTGTTTATGTTCGGCCCTTGCGTCGGTGGGACAGTTCGTTCGTGGTTGCGCTTGTCGCTCGCATCGGGGTTGATTGTGTGGTATTGGGTAACTTCAACAGTCACCACACAACATGGGGGTGCCCGCACACCGAGCCGCGAGGTAGGGACTTGCTGAAATCCATCCTTTCTGCGGGCCTCCTACTTCTCAACACCGGCAGCCCCACATTCGTGCGCCGGGGCGCGCGGAAGAGCGCCATCGACTTGTCGCTTGTAAGCGAAGGTTGCCACTACGAGTGGCGACGCAGCCCCGACACTCAGGGCTCCGATCATTACCCGATCTCCCTCGAGCCGCACGCTGCAGCCCATGGACCGCGGCGCTCCTACCGTGTCACCGACTGGACACAGTTTAGGAAACTCTGTGCCACGCCCCGTACTGCGAACATAAATTTCCTGATTCACGTGACACGGAGTGTCGACGCCGCCACGAGATGCTGTTCTGCGCCTGCGGGAACGCCGGTGCCCGACATCAAGCTGCTTAACCTTCGAGCTGTCCGGCGCCGCGCTGAACATCGAGCCATCAAGTGTGACAGGAAAGAGGATTGGACTCTCTACAATCGCCTTGATGCGGCTTGCCGCCGTTATGCCAGGTAGCGGCGCAATCAGAGCTGGAACAGTTTGTGTGTGTCGCTCGACGATACGCTCAACAGATCGCGCCCGTGGCGCATTCTCGGCGCTCTCCTTTGACCATAGGTCCCTCGCTGTCCTGCGCTTTCCGTCGTGGTCGCCCAGGGCTTGAGCGCAGCGCAGCTCGCGGACGCGTTCGCCGCTGCCTTTGCACCGCCGCCACCGTTGCTTCCGCCGGATGGTCCAGTTTTCGAGCATCCCGAGCTTCCTGAGCACAACAAAGCCGCTCTCCTCGCGCCGCTGCGCTACTTCCCGACGAACGGAATTCAGCAGCAGGTGAAGGCGCTGTGCACGGAGGACTTCACCTTGAGCGAGCTTGGCATCGTGCTCAACGCTCGGAGGCGACGTTCTGCGCCGGGCGCAGATGGAATCACCTACCAGACGCTGCGAAACATCGACAACGAGCAGCTCCCATCGCTGTTGGAGGTGTACAACCGCGTCTGGCGCACCGGGGTCGTCCCTGCCGAGTGGAAAGAAGCAACCGTGGTACCTCTCCTCACGAGTGGCAAACCGCGAAGCAGCGTGAGCTCCTACCGGCCGGTTTCACTCACGTCTGTCACCGGTAAGACACTCGAAGCCATGGCACTTCGTCGTCTGGAGTGGATTGCGGCGGCACTCGACGCATTCGCTCCCTTGCAGAGCGGCTTCCGCCGGCTACGCGCAAGGACTAACGCCCTGTCCGAGGTTGTCGCTACTTTGGAGCAGGCGGCGGGCCGTCGCGAGGCCGGCTACCTCGTCCTTCTTGATGTACAGGACGCCTTCTATAGGTTGCCGCATTCTACGATCGTCAGTGTGCTGCACGAGCTCGGCATCACCGACAGGCTACTCGGCTACGTAGGAGCCTTCTTGTCTGATTGCACGCTTCGGGTGCGGGTTGGAGGTGCGCTCAGCCGGCCGCGCAGTGGGTTTTCTGGTGTTCCACACGGCAGCGTTTTGAGCCCCTTTTTGTTTAATCTTGCCCTCGCGCGACTTCTGGACTACATCCCAAAAGCGATGCCGCACGAAGTACGGGTGGCCATCTACACTGACGACATCGGCCTCTTTGCGACTGGCCCTACTGAAGTCGGCTATCAGGTGCGTGCATCCGTCCAGACTGCAATTGACGCGGTGGACCAGTACATGGGAAGCATCGGCTTCCAGCTGTCGGCGACCAAAACAAAGGCACTACTGGTACACCCACGAGGAACGCGAGCACGTTCCCAAACGCCACCACTGACTCTGCGCCGTTGCCCTCTCCCGTGGCGCAAGAGCGTCCATTACCTCGGCCTGCAGATCGACTGCCGCGTCAACTTCAATGCGGCCCTCTCCCACATCTGCAAGCAATCAAGGAAAGTCGCCAGCGCCGCGCGCTCTCTTCTCGCGCGTGGACACGGATGCACGCCGCAACTCGCACTGCGCGTGTAGAACTCTGTGGCCCCATCGAGGGCACAGAGTTGTACGCCACAGCTGCACTGCAGGTGCAGCGGTGGCGTAGCGGTAGAACACGCGCCTCGCGTGCAAGAGGTCCGTGGTTCGAATCCCGGTGCCGGCAATTTTCCACCGGATTAAAAAAAAATCGGCGTGTTGATAAAATTGCATAAACAGGCCTGGAGTGTAGCCTGATCGCGGTGACCAGAACCGGTAACGCACTCCCTCACCAGAGCAGGATTGGCCACCCTGGTGCAGTACTTGGCCACAACCTCCTATATGAACACAGTAATTAAACCCCGGCCCTCAGTCCCCGGCAGCTGCGAAGCAACTGACCCCGGCGGCGGTCAGACCTGCGACGCAGCAGAAGGTGCTAAGAATCACTGGCTCCGGACAGGCCGCCATTGGAATATGAACCAGGCAACGTTTAACGCTAGAATGTTATGTATTAGGGCGAGTCTAGCAGTGCTATTGGAGGAATTAGGGGGCAGTAAATGGGATATAATAGGGATGAGTGAAGTTAGGAGGACAAAAGAAGCATATACAGTGCTAAAAAAAGCGGGCACGTCCTGTACTACCGGGGCTTAGCGGAGAGACGAGAACTAGGAGTTGGATTCCTGATCAAGATCAGTGATAGGCCAAAATAGAATCCTGGGACGTATCCTAGTACGGATTCTATCCTGGCAGGCTCGCCAATTTGTGTCTCGTGTCCCTGATCTACGGGCCGTGCGGATGTTAGGAGAGATGGAGACGCAGGGCAACACTGCAAACAGATCTCAATTTATCCAAACTAAAAACTCAATTGGCCAAAAGAAAACTCCACACTTTTGTATCTTAAATATGTCCTTATCCTCGCCTACGTTATTCCTTAGCGGTTCCTAGGCGAAAGTGAGGCAACCCTAACCTATGGCTGCGCACGACCAGAAAGGAGCGTCCTTGCAGCATCTTGTCGTCACCTGTGTCCTCTGAGTCCGATGCCAGTCAGATCTTCCCCATCGCCGACGCGGTAGGCGTAGCTGCCTTGATGTCGGCCAGTCCACCTGTCCATCTTTTCATGCCGGTGTCCCGAACCCTGTCGGTGACGTGGCACCACAGCCTCGCTGCCTAGGCCTAGCGCTGGGTTCCGCCGCTACTTCTTCGTGTGCTGACGAGACGCCCCAGGGACTATCGTACATGCTGGTCCGCCTCTGAAAGGGGATCCTTCTTTGAATGCGCGGCACTACTGTGAGAGGTTGCAGCAGGTCCAAGGAGCCTCGCTCGAACGTCGTCGAGGTTGACGGCCACAGCCTGGATCGCCAGCGTCATGGGCTTGACCGAACCTCCATGGCTCCCGTAGCCAGTGCAATGCTGATGCTCCAACGTTCTTGGTCCAGAGCAACGTCGATAATGCCAGCTCAGCGCCGCTTCTCTCCCGATCACAGCTCGGGACAGAACCTTGAGGGCTCGTTCCGTTCGGACGGATCCGCAGGCACCGTCCTCTTCGTTTCTTTTTTCGCTGCATGGCTCTTACTTATGACACGCACTGCCTCGACTCTGCAACGCTAAATAGTTCCCTTCGATAGATCACAAGTCTGACTACTAGCGAATAGAAGTCGGCGAGAGAGATCGCAAAAAGACCACCTTCATCACGCTAGACGGCCTCTTTATATTCAAGGTTATACCATTTGGACTCTGCTCGGCACCTGCGACGTACCAAGGCGTTGATGGACACGGTTTCAGCAGGATTGTGGTGGCAGACCTGTGTTGTTTACTTGGACGACGTCGTCGTCTTCGCCGCTAATTCCGACAATCACCTTAGGCGGTTTGCGACAGTACTAGAGGCCATCAAACCATTGTTGGGACCCTTTCCAAAGTCAACATCCGGAAATAAGCGGATCGTCGGGGCGATGGACTACCTGACTCGCTTCGCTGAAACGAAAGTTCTGCCGAAAGGTAGCGCAGCTGAAATGGCGAAATTCTTCGTCGAGAACATCCTGCTGCGACATGGCGCTCCAGGAGTCATCATCATCGACAGAGGAACGGCCTTTACAGCGGCGCTTACCCGAGCCATTTTTGTGGGCAGAAGTTCGCCCAATAAAAGTTAGTTTCGTCATTCAGACATTGGGCGCTGCGATTAACCGTCACTACTGCGTGACAATATGCATATTCAACTCTGACGAATTGCTTCCAAATTCACAAGATTACTCACCCTCCTCAACCTTTTCTGTACCGCGTGCGCTCAAACTGGTCCAGACTGACGTTATTGTTTTTTTTTCTTTGCAATGTGTTCTTAGGTGAAAATGGCTACTGCGTCATAAGTTTCTTTGCGAAGTCCCGTTCTTGGGCTGCTTACTGTTTTATGTTGTTATACCAATAAGCCAGCAAAACCCAAATTTACGAATTTTTCCTCTGAAGTAAAACTATTTGGGTCTCGAACTTGAGACTGCGGCTCGCGCTTACTTCTGTCGAGTCGCTTGCTGAAAACTTGGCTTTCGCATTGTTCTGGTGAAAGCGCGCTGTTATCACATTCTCTCTGTTTTACACAAGCATGTCTCATAAGCGGATTTGAGGTGTTTTGTTCTGTCTCAGAGTGAAGCTTTGAGGACAAAGGCAAGTTCACATTGCTTAGATATATTTTTATTTATTTATTTATTTATTTATTTATTTATTTATTTATTTATTTATAGATACTCCGATCTTGTACAAGATCTTAGCAGGGTGGGATCATACAAGTACATACATGCAAGCATACAGTTCAAGGAATCATGCCGACGCTTGGATTCAAGATGGCAAAAGGACAAAATGCATATTTTCAATATATATATATATATATATACATATATATATATGTGTGGATAATATATGCAAACTTTCAGAATGTGTTTGTTTTCTTTTTACTACTTTCCTTTTTGTGTTGCACTGTTTCAGGTCACCTTGAACTCGTGCTCAGGCAAAATTTTATTTAGTGTTGAAGGAACATGCAAGATCCGGGAAAACTGCCAGTTTACCGACCACTGCCAAGTGGTGCTCTTCCAAGGAACTGACAACCCTGTCGATTCGTCCATTATGTTTATGCCTTATCTCCATAATGCAAGTATTTCTGTAATATGGGCCTCTTCTCGTACGCATGTCGTTCATGTCTACCACAGATTCATTATGCTTTTGAGTGCCTGCAGAGAATGCGGTATTGTGAAAGAAGTCTTTTAAACTTATTTTATGAGATCAGAATTTTTCTTTGCACTGCTGAGTTTTTATTTTGCTACCAGTGGATCGCGTGGTGAAATGGTCCCCTCAAAATTATGCTTCTTTAACCTTAGCAGTTGAACGAGTCTCAGAATATTGAAGTAACATTGCGAAGAAAAAGGCTATGTGCCTGAAATGCAAATTCGTTCCAGCTCAGTACATGAATAAACGATGTGAAAATGGGCAATATTTCGGGACTATGTTTTGTGACAACCTGAACGACATCGTATTGCGCTGCGCAAATTCAATAAAAGCTATCATTTATATTTATTCGCTTTTCAAATGAATATTTATTGAAGTTTATAGAAACTAAAAGAAATCCGCAGAATGTCAAAGAGCACTTGCGTTGGAAGGCGTTGGAACCATCTCCGACGCTTTACTTTGTATACTGCAATTATTCACTGGACTAGCGTTTTCAAGTATACATTAAAATGCAAAAACCCGATTGCAGTGTAACGTGTTTCACATATATTCTTCCACTAATGATGAGCACGAAGCAGAACTTCCATAGAAGCCCTGCTTAAAGCTGTTATACCGGTTCTGGAAAATGCTATCGTCTCACTGTGTTGATATAATAAATATGCTAAATAAAATGATCAGTCAATCAGTAATTATTATACCTTACCCACGACCAAACCTGATGCTTGAATGTTAGCGCACACGTTAGGTAAAATGTTTTTTTAATATGAAAAGAAGAGGAAAAGGACAGAACAACTGGACATAGTGTGCATGACTAAACACATTAAGTATGTACAAATACACCGACAACAAAATATCTATGTTCAATAGAAAATCGGGGAGAAAATGACGAATAATATAATGAACCATACTGCAAAAGCGCCAAGCTCGCAAGAAACAATGCGTAGTTCAAGCAAACTGGCCGCATAACTATATTGTATTGTGTGGACAGCTGAGCATTGACTATGACAGGCGGGAACATGGAAAGGTATAACGGCCTGGTGGTTTTGCGTTGCAATTAAAAGTCGATACAACTGAACAGTTCAGGTTGGGCAAGGACAGCGCAAAGGCGATGAAAACAGAAAATTAAGGTAATTCCAATATCATTGGCAATGAAGTAATGGCGGTGAAAATAATCCAACAGTGATAACAATATTGACACGTATACTTAAGCAATCCGTTTCTCGGGGACTGCATTTCACCCACTAAGAACTTAAACTTATCGCTCAGAGCAAGACCCACCTAAATAATTATAACTTGCTGAAACGTTATCGTTGGTTCTATGCGTTGTCTGTGGTCACCGAAGCTTGTGTAATCTGGTTGCTTGCGTGACGCGAATTTTCTGGTACTTTCTAAAAGATAATTGGGTGCCGGCAATTTCTCGGGAAATTCCGACGATTCCTGCAGAAGAGCCGACGCTCTTGACCGGCAGTTCAGATTTTCAACGATCGTTGACTGTGCTGGTCGCTATCCTTGAACTTTGGGTGTAACTTGCTTTTGTGGGCACAGGTTCGCCGAATAAGAAGTTAGTCAAGCTATTGACAGTCTCGCCGCTGCGTTTTTTGGTAGTCACTACCGCGTGACACCTGGTGAAGGTGCTAGTGCGTTCATGTACCGAATGCCCCCGCAAAGCCGCGATACAAACCCGACACCTGAGGACAAGTGCAACGTCCTCGAAGACCGCCCAGCTAGCCGTAGGCAGCAAGGACTGTTACCAGTATACGGACTGCTACCTGAAAATACCAGGAAGTGCCCGGTCACGACAGCAGCTACATTAGAAGCGCCAGCATCGCCAACATACATCCTGCTGCAGCTTCCCAGGGAACCGTCAACGTTCCGCGGATCAAGATTTGAGGACCCAGAAAGCTTGCTGGAGACGTATGAGAAGGTCACTACGTTTAACACCTGGAAGAAACACCTGGAAGAGCAATGCGACATGTCTATTTCGCATTGGACGTGGTTCGCGAGGACGTGGTTCGCCAGGACGTGGTTCGAGAACCTAGACACCACGTTAACAACGTAGGACCTGTTGCGCAGCGGCTTCCTCCAGACATTCAGAAGCGTCGTGCGCAAAGGGCGAGCCGAAGCTCTACTACAAATCCGAGTGCAGCTGCCCAATGAGGCTATCACGAATTTCATGGAAGAGAGTGCCGTCTTTTAGTGTCGGAGGAGAAGAAAGATCGCTCCTTGATGCGGGACATCAAGGAAGAACTTTTTGCCGGACTAATCCGCAACCCGCCGAAGAACGACAGTCCCCCTCTGCGGCGTGCCTCACAATCACATCGTGGTATTGGCACGTAAAACACCATAATTTAATCGATCATTTTTGCACCTCTGCAAATGCGCACTAGGCAATATTACCACCAAGTGCACACGCAGCAGTGCGCCATCCAAGGACTGGGCTCCTACGAGCTCCAAAAGACCACCAGGGCCATTGTGTGCGAAGAACTGCGCAAGATCTTGCCTTCATCGCAACCTCAGGCGGCCTCGGTCTCTGACATGCTCTACAAGCAACTACAGCGATCACTTGGAGTTCCTCAGGTGCTACCGCCATCGCCGCGACCCCAGCCAGAAACGATCACAAACACCGCCGTGGCTCGCCTCCATAGTTCCCCTCCGTGCCCGCGCCAGGGCCCCACAGCACCGTAATTCCGTCGTTCACATCCACCGTCCGCTCTGCTATCACTGCCGAGAAACGGGTCATGTCTACTGCGTGTACCCATACCATGAAATGGTTCTACGAGGGTTCTCTGTCAACCATCTGCGCCCGCAGCAAGGTGAACGCCTGCGCGATATCGCCGACTACCTCGCCGCCACTCAGTGGAGCCCTCGACGACGATATCATTTGGCGTAACCAGGCCGCTACCTGTCGCTGAAGCGCCAACCATACAATGGCGGAGCCTGGGGCCGGTCCGTCAGCCCATATCCAGAAAACTAAAAGCAGGATCTGATAGAGGTGCGGTTCCGGTTCGTCGAACTGACGGAGATCCCCCGCCGACAACGAAGACGCCCAAAAGAGTATCTTGACGACACATCAACGACATGCAGCCATCCCGACGAAGCCTAGAAGAAAAAAAAAACGCCGACAAGAAAGATCTGATGGCGCGACGTTCCAGTGACAGGTCAATTCGACGCAGCCGTGATCGAGCGCCAAGACCTAACTGTAACGCAAGATAAAGAACCAGTGACCTCGACGTGCTTCTCGACGGCCACGAAGTCATCGGGCTTCTAGACAATGGAGCCAACCATTCCTTCCTCAATGGATTATTCGCCGCCAAGTTGAAGAAAGTCAAGACTGCATGGGAAGGCCCTCAAATTCTGCCTATGGAGGACACCTAATAAGGCTGAATGGAATCTGCATGGCAAGAATTACGGTTCTTGCCACCTTCGTTATCCTCCAACAGTGTTCACGAAACATTATTCTCAGCATGGACGCATGGCGCAATCATCAACCTGAAGTCGACGTCGATGATGCTGTCCGAAGTTGAAGCGATACCGCTGGAGAGATCTCGTAGTCGCCATACCTTCAATGTGCTCGAAGATCAAGTGAGCATCCCACCTCGCTCCAGCATTCTCATTTCCGTTGCCACCAAAACATCCGCAAACCCTAGAAGGTGCCATAGAGAGCGTTCATCGTCTACTGCTCGATCATGAAATTTGTGTCGCAAGAGGGATCACCTGACTGTATGGAGGAAAAGCGAAAGTGATGCTGACCAACTCCAGCCAGGAGTTCGAGCAAGTCAAAAAGGAAACGCGATCGCATACCTCGAGGAAATTGTGGAAAACAGCAATGCGTTTCTCCTCTCCAATTCTGCCACATCCACCTCGACTACCATAGTTGCCGAAACAGTCTTCGAAATAAATCCAAGCCTCCCCGTGACGTAAGCCACAATAGCTGGAAAGTATTCTCCGACAATAAAATGACTGCTTTTCCTCGCCATCAGACTCGGCAAACGCCCCTTGCAAAGCATCGCATAATAACCTAAGAATCTAATCGACCACTCCACTAGAGAAGATGCCGCGTGTCGTCGAGAGAATGAGAAGCTATAAGGCAACAATTCAACGAAATGGTGCGTGACATCATGTAGCTTTCGAAAAGCCAGTGGGCGTCTCCTGTGGTATTGTTGAAGAATATGGATGTAACTCTGCCCTTCTGCGTCGATTATCGCCGCTTGGACAAGATCACCAAGAAAGATGTACACCCCGTTCCACGCATAGATGACCCATTAGACCGACTCTGCAGAATTACTCTGTATGCTAAGTACTTTTCGTCAATGGACCTCGAGCCTGGTACTCGCAAATTGAAGTCGACGAAAGGGATCGAGAGAAGACCGCTTTTATCACGCCAGGCAGTATATTCAAGTTTAAGGTGATGCCATACGGACTTTGCGCCTGCAATGTTCCATCGCGTAATGGTCAGTCTTGGCAGGACTGAAGTGGCCGACTTGTCTTGTCTGCTTGCATGACGTTGTAGTCTCTGCCACTAATTTCGAAGCTCACCTGAGGCGGCATCAGACAGTAGTGGGCGCTATCAAGTCATCTGGACTCACCCAGAAGCCGGAAAAGTGCCTATTCGCTTGAGATGACCTTCCCATCCATTATTCGATGAACGCCTTCCCAGGAACAATAACTGCAGACGACTTCGCTGAGCAGCAACGAGTGGACCCGGAGTTACGAAGCCTTGCGGAGTGCTCAGAAGGAAACACCGACGTTGTCCTTAGGGTATTTCAGCGTGGACTGTCTTCGTTTTCCTTGCGCAACGACGTCCTCGTAAAAAGAACGCCCCAGTCCACGCAAGCGACCCTCTCCTTGTTCCAGCAGCACTTTGGCCCGAAGTCTTGCACGCCCTGCATGACGATCCGATTGCCGGGCACATTGGGATTTCCTTGTATGCTTGTAAGATTACAAGAGAAGTACTACTCGCCGCTTCTGACCACCTACGTCGCCTGTTAGCTGAAGACATGCCGAGACTCTTAGCTACTCAAGACACTACCTACAAGTCTAGCTAGTTTACTACAGCCGATCGAGCTACCTTACCTACCGTTTGAGCAGATGAGGATGAATTTGTTGGGTGCCATTCCGACGTCTACCTTTGGAAACAAGTGTATCGTCGTGGCTTCCGACTATCTTACCGGCTACGCCGAAACGAAATCCTTGCCCAAAGGTAGTGCAGCGTAATTAGCCAACTTTTTCATCGAGAACCTTTCGATGAGACATGGGGCGCCAGAAGTTCTGATTACTGACAGAGGAACGTCTTTCACAGCTGAGCTGACTCGAGCCATACTGCAGTGTAGTCAGACAGGTCACCGGATTACCACTGCCTACCACCCGCAACCGAAGAGCCTAACGGAACATCTGAAGAAGACGCTCACCGACATGTTAGCGATGTACGTCGACAATGAGCACAGATTATGGAATTTCGCCCTGCCGTACGCAACCTTCGCTCACAACACGGCGGTGAAAAAAATAGCGCAGATCACGCCGTTAAAGCTGGTTTACGGCAAAAACTCTTCGAAGACTCTCGACGCCATGCTGCCATACGTTACCGACGAAGAGAATCTCGACGTCGCCGCCTATTTCCTGCTCGCCGAAGGAGCGCGACATATCGCCCGCCTGCGGATCAAAAACCAGTATAGGAGCGACAGCCGACGCTACCATCTTGGACGACGCTACGTCGAATACCAGCCCAGCGACCGTTTTCGTGTTTGGACTCCAGTATACCGTCGATTGCTTAGCGAGAAGCTTTCGCGATGGTACTTCGCACCCTACAAGGTCATCCGACATATTGCCGCGCTGTAGTTTGAAGTCGTGCGAGACGGCATTTCGCAATCGCAGTGGCGCCTCTTACGGCCTGAAATAGTCCATGTTCTGCGCGTTGAACCCTTCTACCAACGCTAGCTAGGGACTTCGTTTCTTTATTTCACTTCACTGTATGTGCCTTAGTTTCTTGTGCTCTTGGTTGTAGCATCGGAATCATGATTTTTAAGAGGGGGGGGGGCGTTGACACGTGTGGTTATTTATCCTTTCTTTTCTCGGGGACTGTATTTCACTCAATAACAACTCGTTAACGCTCGTTAACGCTCAGCGCAAGACACGCCTGCATGATTGGAACTTGCTGGAATCATAGAGAAAGGAATACGCGGACACTCCCATAGAGCCCAGTGGCCGAATTGACTGCAGCGCACCAAGCCGTGGGCGTTAATACCTGAAGCACACTTCCGGTTTCTGTTTTGGGCGCGCGCGTTTTGAACACTAGCTATTGCGCGTCACGCCGGCTCCATTGGTTTTATTTTTTGCAGCAAATATTTATTAATATATTTGTTTTTTTTATTTATTAAATGTGTATTTGCAAATCATTTTATTGATAAGTAAATTTGATTGCTAACGATCTTCGCAAGCCTCCACTGAACATGTGCCACGTACAATTTCATAAAAACGCAAGACACCTTGTGAAATGAGGAAATGGTTATTTTATTCTTTACAAATGCTCGTCGCGGGCTTTTTGTGCATTCATCCAACGTTGTGGCACCAGGTAAGCAGCAGTAGTTTCCGCAGGAAGCTCCACCAGACGGTATTTTGGTATTAACATGTAAGAATAATGCCTGTATGGGCGAAGCACGCGAAAGTGGTGAACGGACATCATTACAAACAAAAGGAGTTCGTATTTACACACACGGCGTAGAAAATACCCGACTCCCCCCCCCCCTCCCCAGCAATACCGTACATACCACAAACACATCCTAATTCCAAGCATTCCCCTCTTCCCAAGACTTATTTCCTGCACTTTAATGGACCGAATGCGCGGGCTCCGGCGCGTTTCGCGAACTTGGCTACAACGGACGCGATAGTACGCTACGAATATACAGAGGTGGGCACAACACAGGCTCTCAACCAGAGCATGCTGGACGCTCGCAGAATTCCTTCTACTCGCACTCAAGACAAATGCATGGGTGCCATTCAGAAGACAGAATTTCCGAGTTACTAGTTCCTGGCGTTTGAGCTCCTTGGCTTATGTCTTGTGCGTTCTGCAGGCGCAAGCAACGCACTCCCGTGTTATCACTCTTGACGATTGCGCGTCGAGTTTTCGACAAGCGTGGGTACCGAAAGAAGGCTTAAATTGTTGCGGGGACACAAAAATTACCACAAACTTGTCTCAGTAAGATTCAGTACGCGCCTAACTAACTTTGTCACCACGGCTGAGCTGCTCTTCGCTGCGTCACAACAGGCGTGGCGAGCGGCCCTCATAAAAGTACCGAAAATAATTTTCAGCAATGTTGGGCGTCAGAGAAAGGGCCATGAACTTGTCAGTGCATTAAAGCGCGAAACCGCGCACCACGGCCGAGCTGATTTTCGCTAACTGCGTCACAGCGCCAGGCGTGCCCACTGCGCTCGAAAGGTACCCCAAAAAGTAATGAAATTTGTTTCAATAATGTTGGCACTCAGAGAAAGCGCAAAAACTTGTCGCAGTAAAATTCAGTACACGCGAAACTGCGTCACAGCACCCTGTGCGACTAGCATGCCCAAAAACTACAGAAATTAGTTAAAATAATATTGGGGCTCATAGAAAGCGTCGCAAACAGCTTCCAGTACGATTAATTAATTCAAATTAACTGCCCCACGACGGCCACGCTGCGTTTCTGAGTGGCCGTCGCCACAAGTTTAGCCTAGGTGTCGGGCAATAAGCCTGATTGCTTGAAGTGCGTCGCAGACTATCGAACAAAGTTTCTCACCTAGCCGTAGTCCAATAGTGCAGTGGCGCCATGTCGAAGTTGCGAAGGAACGCAATAATTCGCCGGGAGGCCGCCAAACCAGGCTAAATCGCAAAAGAGAAAAACAGGCAGACGCGTGCCCGAACAATCTAACGCTCAGATGCGTGGCCGGTCTTTCGCGCTTCGGCGGTGTGTCTGACGAATGACGCAAACATCTGGCTCGTCATTCACCGGTTCGCCTGTCGCTAGGCAACGGAAGTAAGCCGCAAAGTTTAATTTTATTTATACGCAGATATTTTTACTTTCTCCGGGAAAGAATAAAAATATAAAACAATGTCTGTTAATCTCATTTCACATTCTTTTTATTTCGATGCTCGCGGCCCCAATTCATCGGCGTTAAGTGACGCGTTTCCTGTTTCCAATTTTCGCCGAGTGTCCGCTCTTGTTATATTCCTTTCTCTATGCTGGAATGCTATCGATGGTTCTATGCCTTGTAGGTTGTCGCCAGGGTTTCTGTAATCTGATTGTATGAGCGAAGCGAATGGTGTGGTACTTGCTGGAAAGCACGTGGGCACCGGCAGTTACTCTGGAAACTTCCATGACTTATGTATAAAAGCCGACGCGCTTGACCGGCAGTTCAGATTTTCGACGATCGCCAACTGTGTTAGCGGTCATCGTTGCGGTTTGAGTGCAACTTGCCTTTGTGGGCACACGTTCGCCCAATAAAAAGATTAGTCAAACTATTGACAGTTCTGCTGCTGTGCTTCTTGACCGTCACTACCACGTGCCAATATTGTTACGACGCAACCAAGAGTGGCGCCAGTCAGAAGAAGACGATTTAACGTGTGTTGGCGGAATCGGCCTCGACAGCCGTCTTATTTATGCATCGTTGTCTCACTTGTAAATATTGTAAATACATTTTTATTATGTGTGCCTTAGGCAACGTAACAAAATGTTGCAGGGCTGGTGTTAGGAAAGCAAAATGCCATATGCCAATTTTATTCTGGACCCTCTTTACAATTTCAGTAGTATTTAAAGGTGTCATTCCGTAGTCCACTTATTGAAGTTAAGGATAACACATTGTTGCGTACAATTGGTGAAGAATTGTATTTTTTTATAGTCTGCAAGCAGAACCCACATAGCGTTTAGTCCGAGCAGAAAACTGAACGTTGCAGCAAGGAGTTCGCGAATATTTTTAAGCATAAAGGCCTCACACAGCGGCACAGAATCTGCAGAATCAGGAAACGTGATACTTGCTGTTTCACGAGAAAAACTCACAGCTCTGCTCTAAACAGCGATGAACATGAGGTTAATGATATTACACCATTCAGAAAAATAAAACTCGCACTGCAAGGCACGAGTAACTAACAACGTAAATTTTAATGAGAATCGGCCTATAAGAGACGGAACGAAATCCAAGTGGAATAGACACTATTTAAGAAGTGAACAAGTGATTTAACAAGGACCCCGTTGCAGTCATTGACCTTGGGACTGTCGTCCGCATACTATCTCTTATATATTCATTGCTATTTTTTGCTGTTGAATGGAGAATAAACTCAAACAAACTGAACTGAATCCTAGTACTGACACGAGACACGCCGCTAGCTCGCAAATTATTCCAAGATAACATAAGCTGTCAATATGATAGCAACATAAAAGTATGGCAGCTGGAAATTTTATAGCAAAATGCGTTAACTTGAGCAGAAGCATGAATTGAGAATGTCAAAAGCTTTACTGAATCACAGTGAATGGTACCAACTTGCATTATTTTATTTACCAGCGGGTCTTGAAACTTGCGAGAGATTTCCTAAACTGTGACTGAAATGGGAAAATAAAGGAAGTGTCTAATTTTCCTTTGTGCCTCTTTATTGATAACCTACGCGTTGATAATCCTTTCTCGGTCAGATCTTCGTCATGTATTCCAAACAGACCAACGTTTTCTTTCAGACGCGACACAAACTTGAGTGCTATTTAATATTCGTGAATTTTTAGCTATTATTAGACGCTGTAATATGGCGCCTGCTGTTATATTACAGATAAGTCATTTTTGTGAAGGCAAGAATGGAAGCCACCCGCACAACCGTTTTGCGCCGAACCTGCATAACAAGATGTGCGATGGTGCTTCAACTTGGGAGGTCATCAGCAAGAATGATGACTTCAAAGAGTACGTGGAATCTTTCTTTTTAATAAACTGACAGCTTTCTGCTTCCACACCTCTTTCGCCATCTTAAGGCGATCGACGGATGTTTCCTCCCAGTGAGCTCACCCTGAAATGCATGGGTACTAGTTGTTGAATTTGCAGAGCAGGTAACATAATTGAGTTATTAGGGCTTGAAGGCTGCTTCAGGTGAAGTGATGAATGATCTAAAACTAACATCACACTGTGGAAGAAAAGTGCCAGTGGTGTATGCTTTTATAGAGTCCTGTTTGTGTTGGTATGAACCAAAAAATTAAAATGTATGAATGCCTCTGCTGAGCCATAAAACGCCTTTTTGGAATAATTTAGATTTTTAATGTATGGGGATTATAATGATTTATGTCAAAGTGTAAAACAGTGTTGCACTCTGCCATCATAAGAATACGCGAAGCAGTTCTGACTGCAAATCAACGCCTGTCTTTTACGTTTGACGCCATGTACACTTTCGGTAGAGGCTGCACAGCTTGAAGTTTGACATAACTGTTGATTCTTTTCTAAGCTCAGGAAAAAGTTGTTGTTACGATGCATAACGCCGACATAAATAATCAAAACATAGTTTGCCACTTCTCGTTGTTAATTTAGGAGACTATAGTTTCACAAGAGCTATTTATTCTAGCAGATTCTGGCGACCTTCAGCACTATCATCTACAGAATATTTTTAGTGCCATTGAACTACGACACAGCATAGAACACACTCGTTTTTTTGGCTGATGAGAATAATATTCACAATAAGTATAACCAATTCGCAGATGTTCATTTATAAGCACGAATTCGTTAGCCATGAATATACAGTTCTGGCTTATACCGGGTGCTCGTTTGGCAGTACATCAGTTACATATTATTTATGTAATTAGTTTATGCAAACTACTACCCATAAACAGAAACTTCATGCAGCATATTTCCGACACCTTTCTAGCGGCTGAACTTCGCATGTCGTTGCGTGATTTTAGCGCCATACCAATGGTAAAACGAACTTGGCCATTAGGACTCCCATTCAACTGCTAACAGTTGATGTCAACAGCATGGGTTCATATGGCTAAAACAAAAACAAGCAAAAAAACCGCCACTTGCGCAGAAAAGCAGACAGCCTGTGAAAAGAGTTCTCATACCTTTTGGAATATTTACACTAAACATTAATGGGAAAATAGAAAAATCACAGAAGCGTTCTTACAAAGAAATGTAATTCAATGGAAGACCGATATTTCATTTTTTAAGGAATCACTTCTTTCTCTGTAAGGTCCAAGACAGAATTTTGCTTCATTCTAAGAAAATTGGTGTCCAAAGTGTATGTGAAAATTTTGTCCTCGCTACTGAGAGCGAAATTAGATTTTTTTCCTTTCTTCAATATCTTCGGTTACCACTTGTGTGCAGCTTAACCAGTCAGGCAAGTCTCGGCCAAGATATCTCGCTTAACTTGAGGCAGAGCACAACAAAGCACGAAGATAACAGAAGGGAACGAAGGCACAGCGCTCGTATGCCTGAGTAAATTGGTCTGTTTCAAAACAAGATACTGTTGCAATTGTGCTGAGTCACGCGGCCCAGAGCATGCCTATATGAGCTGGAACAGAGTGGATATTTGGATGTGTCGCGTAGCGCGGCTGAAGGGTGGCTGCTTTGGGCTGCTTGATGAAACATTATTTAGTCAAGAAAAATTGTTTTATTGAGCAAAATGCAGGTAGAATATGATAAGGCGACAAGAGTACGTTCTTTCCTGTCGCCTTCTTTTTTCCTTTTTGCATTTTGCGCAATAAAAAAGATTTCTCTTTCTAAGGAGCGTAGTGCGCATTTCTTGGTGCAAGCTGTCTGGGCAGGGGGTCACACCTCATATGTTCCTGTAGCGTTCTTAGCTGTACATGTAAAATGTAATAGTTCTGCGGAAACACGCAAGGTGGTGAGAAGTAATTAATAAAGGGGAAAATGAGACATACAGCCAAACGTAGCCAAGTGCTGCAAATGAAACCCATACGGGTTCCTCGAAACACTTGGCTCGCTACTCCTTGTCTTAGTTCCTCCTATGTAGCACTTGCGATCGATCAGGTGCCATGAAAGGTCAAATCATAGATTCAGCTGATGCTGAAGACAAGTTGCTACATCTATATCTCCGTTGCGTTATCAGGTTGGTGTTCATACACTGGGCTCAACATGGCAGTAGTGGTTAATTGCATTTGCCCTCGCAGCTGTATTACAAAGGAAACATTTTGCAATGTGTTGCCACTTCAAAGGGAATTTTATTGTGCTGCGCTGAGCATAGGGAGGTTTAGCCTTCGAGCCATTACTGTCATTGCAAGTTGACAGCTGCCTATTTGTCAGAACTCCTAAAGGTACATGGTACGATGCTATGTGGGCCTGGAGGGCAAATCGTATTTGGAAGACCACTCTCTTGCTGGCTAGCTTGAGCACCCTAAACATGAAAAAAGGACAGAAACTTTTCAACTATGCAAACACATAGCTTACTACTTACCCCGCATTCAGATATGCATGTTTACTTGAAGCTTATGATTGATTTAGTCAGTATATCGACAGGAGTGGACGTTGCAAAGATAATCATTGCCTTTCCTTAGACGCGTTCATGACGGGCTTTATCTTGACCAAATCACGTGTGGGCTTCAAGTTAAGGCACGTTTCAAAATGCAGGGGTAAGGTATACGAAGTAGCCTGAGACGCCTAAAGTGACCGGTTTTTAGCTTCTCTACATGCAGTGATTGGGATAAAATCCAAGAGTAGATATCAACAGCTATAGCATCTGCTGTATCATTGTAGCAGACCTAAGGCATCTGCTTAAATAGTACCACTGGCAATGAAATCTGTCCTTACAAGCAGTAGAGCACAGCGAAGCTTTATGTAATGTGCAAAAATATTGACTGTTCAAGAACACGTGGCAGTATATAGCTTGTGCCTACAAACGATGCAAGCACGTAATAGTGCACGCTGTACAAAGGAACTATGTAAACATACAGAAGAGCAACAAAGCGTGCAAAAGATCACTTAGCTCTACAGACAGCCCTTATTACAAAAGCCCTCCACCAGCACACAGAAAAAAAGCAATGCATAAATGGTGACTATCTTACAACATCGAGCACCACTATCGAAAACGTGTGCCGGAACCATTGAAACCATTGTGCCGTTGTGCAAAAAAACCTGTGGACGGGGAGAATCACAGCACAAGAAAGACGAAGGCGGGCATGAGAAGCTGCACTGAAACACGGGAAAGCGGGAGACAGACAGGTAGGTCGCTTGTCTATCGCCATTTGTTTTGGGTTGCAGTTCAGCTATTCAAACTCGTCTTCGCCATGCATCAATTGGGTCAGTTTATTACTATCCCGACGAGAAACACCGGCGATATGCCTTGAAGTGTACTGCCGAAACCATTCTGTATTTGCGTTGTGCACGAGCCTTTTTCCAGCCCAGCCCAAACTCATGAGCAGCATAAAAGAAAAGAAAGTACAAAAAGAACCCCGCCAAAATACCTTGAAAAACGTGTGCCTGCTGACGACTGCACACCACGGCAGACATGGCGAGAATAAGAATTGAAGCGTCACAGCATCAGGAGGCACCGCAACATGAAAGTGGTTCGACGTAATAGTTCTGCGGAAAACCGCAATGTGGACAGCAGTAGTTAATGAAGAGAAAATGAGGCACCCTCCGAATTGTAGCAATTGCTAAAAAAGAAACCCATACGGGTTCCTCAAAAAAAAAAAAAAGCCTCGCAGGTGAAGAAAAATTCGTCCTGGTCCGGCACTCTAACCCATGACTACCCCCTTTCTGGGAGAGACGCTCTACTATCTGAGGTATCCGGGCAAAGTTGAATCTGTCAACCACTCGAAGCAAAGGCAAGAATTTGATTTTCCGTTTCGAATCCCGGAACAGGGCGAATTTTTCCTCAACTGCCAGGCTTTTCTTTCGAGGAACCCGTATGGGTTTCGTTTGCAGCAATTGCTACAGTTTAGTGGGTGTCTAATTTTGCGTTCATCAATTACTTCTATCCACCTTGCGGGTTTCCACCTAACTATTACATCAAACTCTTACGGTTGCTTCGAACTATGCCCTCGCTGTTCCTCGTATTATCTGTAGACACCTGTCTTGGCACCCCTTCTTAGTAAGTGACAAGCTTTCATTTGCATTCAGGCTGCCCCCACCCAACATGTCCAAACTCATCCAGGTGGATTTTGAAGAAGTTCAGCAAAAACCTAAAACGATCCAGCGAATTGTTTTTGCTCTGGACGTTTCCCGTAGCATGTCGGTAAGTTTTTTCAGCTTCTTGCGCTGTTTGTTATTACTAACCTTCCGCAACATTCCACACATTTGAAACTCTGGCCTGGCATAAGCTGTTAAGCGATTACTGAGCATTCATTGCAAATTACTGAATACCTAGCGCATTAACCAGCTCATGTAGACAAGAATTTTGTACCGACTTGTTTTTTAAGTGCATTTATAAAACAGGCTTCGTAAAAGAAACTTAATAAATTTCTGCAGAGGGCAGTAAGCCACGATGTTGTTAACGTAGTTTGGAAACTTTATTATTTTAGAGGTTGTCACAGTATCATTTAGCCCGGCAAATGAGCAGTTCTCAACGAGACAAGAAATGAATTAAACACTCAAGGTACAGCGTTCCTGAAATATTCGCGGTGAGCCGTAGCCACATGATCTTCCCTTGAAATTCAAGCGAAGAGCAGCGGCGTTGTCTATAGTACTGCAGAATATTGCGCTCCAACAAAAATGAAAAATAATTGCTCGTCACCTTCCACACGCACTCCCGCTCTGACCGAAAGCTCTGAAATAATATTAAGCTCCTGAAAGGGAAGATAATGTTATCCACCCGAATGTAGCGCGAATATTAAGCTCCTGGAGGATCCCGGAAACGCGTGGCTGTACTGTATTGCACGGCGTAGAAGAATGTATCAACGGACGGCACATACTATTCAAGAGCCTATAAACGGAAGACGCCAAAATAAGACACCTTCCTCCACAACACATGTTGCTTAGTCATTCGAATGGCCTCCCAGAATCTCTCTACAGTCTGCACTATAAATAGCCTAAGTCTATCCAAGAATCTTTTTGGAAAGTGATGAGGCTCAAAAGCAGGGCTTAAGGAAACTCCTAAACACAGCTACGCAAACAGCTCCTGAACGTCAATTTGCATCTAAAAAGATTACCGTCAGCATAAATTCAAAAGCCAGCATTTCTAAATAGGCTTGACGGGATTCATGGTGTATTTTTGTGCAGCGCTCACAATTCCACGAAGGGCGAAGCAGAAACACACATGCGTTGAATCTCAGCTGACATTCATTTTGAAAAACATCGAGGAAGAGAGCAATCCGTAGTCTTTGGACACGCGATGAACCACGGCCGAAGCGTTGCTGCCTTATTGGTGCATACCCAGATTTGGAGCCCGTCGTCGGCTCCTATGTGACTCTGCCTCGCGTGCTAGTCCGACATTCAAATTCCTTGTCCCATAGCCGAATTGACGGTTGACCGACAGCCCCTTTTCTTCTGATGTGAAGTGCTTCAATTATTTCACGCATGTGTGTTTCCGCTTCGTACTTTGTCGAATTGTGAGCGCTGCACAAAAATGCGTCGTCATGAATGCTTACCAACTTGCTCGCTTTTCTATGCTAATGCAGCCAACCGGGTTCTTATGAGACGTTCATTTGGGGGATCAACAGCTGTCTGCGTGCAAGCGCGAGTAAGAGCGGGCGCAAGAGAGAAAATCTGGGTGCTTTTGCTCCTTGAATTTATTACTCTGCATAGGCACTACGGAGGAGGTTTCAATGCAGGCGTTTGTCCCTAGGCATGCGGGCGTTGCGGAGTGGGGTCGTTCGTTTGCGTTCGGACGCTGGCTGCTGGCGCAGTAAATTAGGTGAAGCAACGGGCACTGACGGCTGATTTGGTGACCGTTGCGTCGGACAGACTGTCTCTCACCTGCGGCGCTCGTGCTAACTCAATCGTGGCGGATCATAGCTTTGTCGCGCCTTCCGGCAATGTACCTTGTAAATAACACTACAGAAGTTTCTGTGGGAACAGTAGCGACCGTAGTAGAGCCCTGACCGCATATGTTGAAAATCTAGAAGGCAGAGTGCCTTAGCAATCACGCTTGAATTGAGTGAAAGGCCGCCAATAACGATGACTGACTCAGCACCCGCGCCGCAGACGCGATAAAATATGTCCGGCGTACCTTCAGAGGCGAAGTCCTGACTGATGTTGCAGGAGTCGTGGGGTAGTGTAGTGCTGAACTTAGCGTCACTAGTTACTGAATCGTGTTTTTTTACTAATTATAACAACGTGTTGTTATTTCACATTATTGATGGCACCTCCAGGACACCAAAGTGGCAACAGAGACACCATGCAAAGCTGGAACCTGGACTGGTCCGTCGGTTGGCGCTTTCCGGGGCTGCACGTGCGAAAGAGCGGCTGTCCGCTGTCGCGGACAGCCAATTTTTTATGCGAACACGCCCTGGCACGGTTCGGCCTCAGCAACCCCAACCCACAGGCCGCCGTGCTTCTAGCTTTGATACCCACTCTACGCCTTGGGTGCCCTGGGTATCCTGCGCCGTCTGCTTTAATATAAGCTCAAGTGCCCTCCTGAGGCCTCCGTTTGCCGGTTACATGTGCACTCCTTGAGCAGTGCTTGTAAAAAATCCAATCTATCATCGCGACGAAAACAGCAACCCCTGATTTAAACAACACCAGTCAGAACCTTGCCCCTTCAGACGCAGCAATCACCAAATGGGGCGTCCGTGCCTACTGTCTCACCGCGCGGGCAACCAGCGGTGGAGCGTAAACAAACTAGACCGCAGTATAAATTGGGCTGTCCGCTCTCGCGGACCTGCGAGCCCCAACCCACGGACCAGTCCGGGTTCTAGCTTTGATGTCCCCGTTGCCGCTTTGGTGTCCTGGAGGCGCCACCAATAGTGCGAAATAATGGCACGTTGTTTGAATTAGTAAAAAACACGATTGAATAAATATATTTGCGTCAAGCCACCCACTTGCGGTGCTAAGTTCAGCACTACCACGCCCCATTACTTCTGCCGGCACGCCCAGGGACAAGGGCATACAACACGCGCTAAGAAACTCCAACGTAGAGCCTACACACTAAACATTTTAACACCCTTAAGGGTGTAAATCAGTTCGTCGCCAGACGAACACCCTAAGGGTGCTGTTGTCTACACCCTACAGTTGGGGTGCCATTATAGCACCCTAGAGGCAGGGTGTCCAGCAAAATAAATTTAGGGTGTGGGGGTCCAAGTCCATATTAACACCCATCTATGTGGGTGTTGGAAGGGTGTACCCCTTTTATTTCTAGTGTGTATGGAAGGCAGGTTCGGCAGTACACGCCTTCAATTACTACTATGTACAGCGATCCACGCGTAACTCTCGCGTGTGTCCGAAGGTTCAAGTTCGGCTACCAAATGCACCATCGAACAGCCGGCCTTGAAGCTTCTATGGGCACACACAGACCTACACGTGTGGATCACATTACATATTAGTAATTCACGGTGTATATTGCAAAATCTGTCTTCGCTGCACAAATACAACCTAGCAAATGTCACTTTTGAGCACATATATCAACACCAACGGTTATCACGATTTCCAGATCCACATAACATGCAACACAGACTGGTATGATATATGCTGCATTTTCAAGAAAAATGGAAATATATTTATTGCATGCTGCAATACAGAGTACAAGATATACATAAATCACAGGAAATATAAACATGCACAATCACCAAACACATCGGTAACTACAAGAACATGTACATTTCCCACAAAGGTATGTAAAATATATGTATTGATCGAATCTGTTATTAGAGAAGAAACTATGTATAGCGGCACTGAAAGAGCCTGAGTTGACCTCGCAGTGTTTCGGGCCACATAAAGGAATAAATTTTCAGTATAAGGCTCAATGAAAGAAAATTCAAGTTTTGATGCCTTGAAAAAAAAGGGATATTGCAAAGGTGAATTAGGGAAGCAATTGAAATGCAGAGCAAACGCACAAGACTCCTGTTATTTTGTAAGCTAATGTAATCGCAAAGCATTATGAAAAGTTTGGAAAGTCAATATAAGCATAACTGGCCAACATTTTTCGAACTGAAACAATACTTTCCAAGCGTAGACGTGCTTTAAGTGAGGCTTAAGCCAGCAGCATTATTGCTAATTTTCTCTTTCTAACAAGATTACTTGAGCACGAAAAATATGTAGAATTTTTTAGTGCCTACATAGTTTGCCCTCTTTTGTGAAACGAGAGTTCTCTCTGCTTAAGGTGCTGTGTAGCAGATTTTTTAACTACAATTCCAGTTTCTATAAATTTTTGTCTTGTAACCCGAAGGCACTGGTACGTATACAATATGTAGTTTGAAAATAGGTTCTTTTCTTACTATAAATCAAGAGTGAATATTCCACATTTGCTATTGTGTGGGTGCAAAGTGCAGTAGAAGGCCTGATAAAAGCAAACCACTGTTGAGTAAACGATTTTGCTGAGCACGAAAGGTGGACAGTGTTTTAAAATACATAGTACATTTCTAAATTATTTCCACTTAGATGCAATAATACAAGATTAGGGCTTGCTGTAGCATGTGAGTATGCAAATTAGCAAATATGGTTTAATAAATTAGCCATACTCTGGTTACTAAAAGAACACAGGCAGTCATGTAAAAGATCAAGTTAAATATCACACTGTTAACATTTGCCAGCAAACGGTCGTATCAAACATTATAAATATACTGAAAAAGGTGCTTTCTTGGGATAGTTGTCAATTAATGAGAAAAAATTACGTACAGCGTGAATTACAAGGTCTGCGAGAGACGACAGACTGCGCTGACTTCCAATAATATTTTATTGCGTTGCCACATTGTGTGTATGTATACAAGAGCGGGCATGCGCAGAAAATCAGTCACAAGGGGCGTCTAACAGCAAGTCATTGTACTAAGCACGTGGTCACCTGAAAAAAAAAAAACAATTTCTATCATGAAATACAATACTTCACTAGGGTCAGCGTGATAGAGGGGGCACTAACGCACACACTACCCAGTTTTCTGGTGAAATTTGCTTCTATAATTTCCCGGATGACCTGTGTCTCGCAAAAACTTCCGTATCTTCGAAGAGGGGCACGCAGCCAGTTCCAGGGCAATGGATGCCGAAGTGGCCTTGAACAGTGTTATGGACGTTATAGTGCACTCTTAAACGATCATTTAGGCACCCGCCTGTCCATCCAACGTATTTAATGCCTCAAAATAGGGGAATATGGTAAACCAAATTCGTTGCGCGTATCTCAAAACATTTTCTGTGCCCGACAGCAAGAACTCTGACGCGATCCAGGCGCGTTTACACACTTACAGAGCTTTGCAGCTTTTCCGGGGTTGAGAAAAGGACTGTGATTCCTGGAGGTTGCCGAATCTTTTTTAGCCTATCGGAGACATCATGCACATACGGTGGCACTGCGAACCGATGTCTTTCAACCGGCTGGTTCCTTGACTGAGCAGGCTCATCACAGTTTGTGCCCCTCAGAAGCTGTTCCGCTATGGCTGAAATTAAGGCCAAAGGGTAGTCAACTCTAGAAAGGCGATCAACCTGTGCAGCAAGACTATGTTGCATCTCGTGTGAGCAAGATTTATTGAGGCTGTTAAGGATGCAAAACTTTTAATACCTCATTTAACGAGGTTTGAGTGTGCAGAGTTAAAGGGCAAGAGTGACTTCTTACTTCTCGGTTCGAAGCACCAGCCTCAGATCTACAAAGCGCGAGGAATCATCAATGGGGACCTCATGCGCTAGTTGTAGAGGCTTTCTTAAACATCTCCAAGACTCCCGAAGCAGCAGGCTCGAAAGCGTGATCAGTGCAATCAATAAATACCAGGTAGCCATTTACAAACCTGCACACTTTGACAGGAGATGCACTAGGTGACCTTCAATATCGAAATCATGAGCTAGATAAATATCACATAGTTGCGGCGTGAGGCATGATCCTATACAAACACCATTTATTTGTATATTGTGAAGGATCATGCTTGGCGCCGCCACTGATATTTATCTAGCTAATCATGATTGAAACATTCAAGGTCACCTGGATGCGTCTCATGTTGTCAAAGTGTGCAGGTTTGTGGACGACTACTTCGTATTTATTGATTGCACTGATCACGCTTTAGAGCCTGCTGCTTTGGGAGACTTGGAGATCTTTAAGAGCTGCAGCCTCTAGAACTAACAAATGAGGTCCCCATTGATTCTTTGCGCTTTCTAGATCTCAGGCAGTGCCTTGAAAACAAACAGGTGTGCTAGTACTTTGAACCGAGAAGTAAGAAGTCACTCTTGCCCTTTAACTCTGCACATTCAAAGCTTGTTAAACGAGGTATTGTGAAGTTTTGCCTCATTAACAGCCTCAATAAATCTTGCTTACATGAAATGCAAGATAGTATAGCTGCACAGGTTGATCACCTTTCTTGGGTTGGCTACCCTTTGGCCTTAATTTCAGCCATAGCGGAACAGCTTCTGAAGGGCACAAAACGTGATGAGCACAGTCAAGGAACCAGCCGGTTGGAAGACACAGGTTCGCAGTGCTACCGTATGTGCATGATGTCTCCGATAGGCTAAAAAAGGATTCGGCAACCTCCAGGAATCCCAGTCCTTTTCTCAGCCCCGGAAAAGCTGGCAAAGCTCTGTAAGCATGCAAACGCGCCTAAATCGCGTCAAGAGTTCTTGCTCTGTCAGGCACAGAAAAGATTTTGCGATATGTGCACCGAATGTGGTTTACCATATTCCCCTGTTTTGAGGCAGTAAATACGTTGGACGGACAGGCAGGTGCCTAAATGATCGTTTAAGAGTGCACTATAACGTCCATAACACTGTTCAAGGCCACTTGGACATTCATTGCCGGGACTGCCGCTGCATGCCCCTCTTTGAAGATACGCAAGTTCTAGCGAGACACAGCTCACCCGGTACATTATTGAAGCTGATTGCACCAGGAAATTGGGTAGTGTGTGCGTTAGTTCCCCCTCTATCACGCTGACCCCTAGTGAAGTCTTGTATCTCCACAGATAGAGATTGTGATTTTTTTTTCGTGACCATGTTCTTAGTACATTTACTTGCTGTTAGAACACCCCTTGTGACTGCCTTTCATTTTCTGCGCCCCCCATGACCCCTCTTGTGTATAAACACACTATGTGGCAACGCAATAAAATATTGTTGGAAGTCAGCGCAGTGTATGTCATCTCTCGCAGTCCTTGTCCTTCCCACTGTACATCATTTTTTATTCTGCACAGTGAATATTAATTGATTCAAAATTAGAAAAATATACTACACATCTGAGCTGCAAAAATGCAATTGATGCAGCAAATGACGTTTAGCTTGCCAAAAGAAAAAAATGTTCACGGTTAACCACGAGGTGCAGGGACTCCATTCTCTGAGCATCTTGACCAATAAATGCAGCGCATGGCATTGCTGGAATCTTGCGTCCTGCATTAGCAAAATAAGAAGAGAATCATGAGAGTTCAGTCTGTGCAATTACACATGTACACTGTGGAAAATTTGATAAGGCAACAAGCTCCTGAAAGTAACAAACTTAATTAATGTGACTGGGAACAATGCACAGCTCAAGCAACTGGGCAAGACAGGTGAAAGGTAGGAGAAATTTTTATTTTGCAAATTTAGGAATTGCATTTACTGTGAACACTAAACCACTATGTCACTTTGAATACGAGGCACATACAGCAGCAAAAGCAAATAAATTTACAGTAGCCTTTTCACCATAGAAAATAAGAGTGAACTAAATTTAATGACACTACCAATGACATCTCTCAACAGACATTTGTCCAAGAGTGTGTATGTGACCTTAATATAAATTGACATGAAATCTGCAATATATCCCTGCATTACACTTTATAAGTACTGCAGCTGAGAACCTTACGGGATATGGCACATTAAGACTGACATGCACAAGACATTAAAAATGGCTGTTTTTACACAACATTATTACACTAGGAGACGAAGAGTAGTTTTACAGAGAGTGCACACAAAATGAAAATGAGCGAACCCCCACTGGCATTCTCATTTGCCCTGCAATATCTGCATCCGGCCCAACAATCTCCAACTCTCCAATGCAGTTTATTAGACCATTTCTGTATACTGAAATTTATTGTGTATTTCTTATTTAATAATTTAGTAAGAACTGACATTTCGGCATACTTTACTTGAAAATTTAGCATGGGTTAACTATTTTCCTTAGAGCAGGCCCCTTTCTTTCAATGGGTTAGCTTGGCGATATGGTGACAAGTAGTATTCCCAAAGATCATAAGTTTAAATAAACTTATGACCTTTGGGAATTGTATATAAGTGTTCATATTCAATGAACCTCACAGCCACAACCATTTCTCATCCTGTGTTGCCACTACCCGCATGAGTCGCTATGGTTGCAAATTGGCTACCCACCCTCTCCCGCCTAAAAGTACGTTTTTCCACATGGAAAATCACCACAGCATTGCATTTGATTGAATGAGTCCTTCTGTGCAAGTTTTTTTTTCTTGTCTTGTAATGGCTAGGTTCAACATGGTCAAGTTGTCTGAAAACTGCCAAGCCCAAACCAATACTTTGTGTAGATTCAAAATTATGAAACATTTATTTTTCAAGACTTGTCCCAAATTAAGCATGAGGCAGATTTTCATGATGCAAATGAGGAAAGGTTGTGCTTAGTGACAATGATAGGCCTACTATATCATGCAAAACTGTGTGAAATGACATATGCTTGCAATATTCATGAGCAGCTAGCTCAGTACAAGAAATAGGCGCAATGCCTGCGGAAATGTTTTTTAACACCCATGAGAGGTCCTAGTTTCTTGTAATTTCTTCAAATCCCTTGCAGTCTAGATTGCAATCCGGCGCATTTTGATATTGTATTTGAAATAAAAACAGCTGAAATTTTAAGGTTTTGAGAATTATACGGGATTAAATTAAAGGTAGCAGAGTAATGCAACGAGCAAATAACAAGCTCATTGCATAGAGTAAAGAAATATTCCTTTCCTGCAAAAACATTGGTAGCAGGAAGGTCATACGAAATTAGCACTGAATGCACAATAAAGAATATCATGCTGGAATGCTCCAGTCTGTGAATATTCTTGCACAAAGAAAATCGTAATTATGAAAGGCCATCAAGAAAATGCAAGTGTATGCTTTGGATCAGCAGTCATACCTGCAGTATGCAGTACAATCGGCAATATTTAAAAACACACACAACTGCACATAATATCAAGCTTAGGCCGCCAAGGAGCCTCAGAGTTTTAAATTATAACTTGACTTACTATATTAAACTTCACACCTATATCTACTTACAATGTTGTCTTCCCAACTGCTTCCTAGAAGACATCAACCATCTATCTGCCTGAAGGCGAACGCAAGTGGCTTGCTCTTGATGGAGGGCACTAAGGCTGGGCATTGTGAAATTGCTGCTATCATCTGCATGACCTGCGAGAAACAACGCTCTAAGTTCAAGATAAACAACTGCTAATAGAATGAAAGACAAGATCACTGGCAATGAGCCTCGCTTTGATTTGCACGAGAAAAGCAAAAAATGTGGACTTTGTGCTGCTTACTGAAAAAGAAGCAAGCTTCCTTCCAGATGTTGCAGTCATGCATTAACATTGTCACACAGCTGCACGTTTGTATGCTTATATGCTGCTGTTGCTACACTGCCAGCATGCTTTGCATAGCTTATTATTTCAAGTTATATTGATCATTGTGTTTTCTTCCCAATTTTTGGCAAATAGCACCAGCAAAGAAGTAGCTCACTTACACACACACTCCCTTGTGAGGAGCGAATTGACATACACGCACGCATGCATGCGCGCGCGCGCACACACACACACGCACACACAACAAACACACAAGCCTCTGCCACATTAGCAGCTTCCCACGCTTGACACACTGCATTTTTTATCCTTTGACACTCCTACTGCTAAGGCATAAAAAAGCCTTCGTGTGACTAACCCCAAACTCCTCAACCTACACTTCCAGCTTCAACACTTTCTCGAGAGCCAGTACAAGCCTTCCAGCTTCCCCAGTTCTCCAAACTGTAGTTACGCATTTCAATAGGGCTATAGGCGACAGCTCTCGAAGGGCATGCAAACTACCAGGAAAGACCTAAAGCTTGCATATGATACCTCTAAAGCACAACAACAACACTCCAAATTTTCAAAATTCATTGGAGCTCCTGAGGACAATTGCTATAAACGTAGGACGTCTCGAATAACCTGCTGTTCACAATTTCAGCGGTTGTCTGTATCAACGGAAATGTGGGCTAATGGGAAATTCACGTCTTTAAGATCAGAATTTGTGTAATGGTGAAACACACTACCAGATTTCTTATTCATTTATTTATGCTCTGGATGTAACGTTCCCTTTAGAATAACAATCAAGGATATCAATTCATCAGGGCAGAGGAGGGAAAAAGGAGGAAGCGTATACCTGACGCCTTCCCACTGATCCTCCTGAGAAACGGCGCCTCATACAGCAGTTGTCCAGGTTGGCTTGAAATCAAACTCGGGTTTCAGGCGGCAACACTCGCTGCACCAAATTGGAAGAGTTTCATTGCGAGTAAAACTCTACCGGCCTTATGCAATACATATGCACGCACACAAAACGCACTTGCGCGCACACAAATATACGCACTCTCAAAGCGCAGACACAAAAGCACGCACGCGCACATTGATAAACACAAACAAGCACACATACATGCAGGCAGGCACGCTATCACGTGCACGCACACACAGCGACCCACACAGAAACAAGCTCACAAAACACGTACGCACTAGACACACGCAAGCACGCCGGCCCATACAAACCGGCATGTACAGCACGCGCGCGCGCGCGCGCGCGCGCGCGCACACACACACACACGCACGCACACAAAGCGAGCTGAGCGCACGCGCACACACGAATCGAGCCGAGCGCGAGCACGCACACACGCACAGACAAAACGAGCCGAAAACATGCTAAAGGCGCCCGGCAAGCAGCAACAGCAGCACGCGACTGCATCAGGGAGAACCAATACCGCGCCAGTTCTTTCGAAAGGTGGCAAAGTCAGTCGTCCTTTTTCTACGCGACGCAAAAGTGGTCGACCACATTACAAGAAGCCACGCTGAACGCACAAAAGAATCACATCTACGAACGTTCAAGCGCTGAGAAACAAAGCGTAACTATGCAGGCGCACCGCGCCCGATATAAGAAGGGGCGCGATGGTAGTTAACTTGCCCTACTAGGAGTGCAGCTGCTCTTGCTCTTACATTAGTGAATTATGCTACGAGATCACAGTAAGAAACTTCTAGAGCGAACAAAAACACGTAACCCACCAAAGAAATACCAAATAAATGGGCGTTTCCCTGAAAATTCCCATTATGGCAGTACTACCGACCGCCGACACAGGGCACATTGCAACTGCTCGTCTCAGCGTCCGTGGATCCATCTTCCAGTGCGTACGAACGCTTTGCTTTGAAGTGGAGCACGAGTAACACACAAAGCGCGGGCCACACCTTTTTCTACACCGCGCACAAAACTAATCACACGTGTAAAATTATTTCGCACAGCGCGAGACGCGAACGCATTTCATATAGCGAGAGAATGCAATAATGGCGTAGCTTCCGCCTTCCCGTCCTGCCACGCGCCGAAGTGACGGCATGTGACTGTACAGCGTCCTCCCGTCACTTCCGGTCGCTTTTCATTGGGCAGGGGGCGGCCGCGCAAATTGAACGTTTATTCTGACAGGTTTGCTTGCTCGTATGGCCGCCTGTTTGCTGCTCATAGAATTTCTCACTACATTACCTAGAGGGGAATCTGGCGCTGCTGCGCTGTGGTATGCATGGGAATGCCGGTATATTGTGGATTCGGATTGGCATCGTTCTCGCAGAGACAGGACACCTTGAAGACGCGCTTGGCAAGTACCGTTCCGTCTGTCACAATGATTCATTTTCTACTAGAACAGCACGTAAAAAGCTGTTTAAGCTTTATTATTACGCGAAAACATGTTTTGTTTAACTATGAGAACTTGTTATTCTGTGTACGACTACATGTTACGTAAAAAGTATCAGCGGGCCGCTAAAGTTGGAGGACAGACGACAAGGTTCGCGCCCGCTTTGAAACAGTTGGTCGTCTGTTCTTGCATTTCTTCGCTTGGTCATGCATCGTGGGTGAGTAAAGATGTAATATGCGTGAATGGAAACATTTTATGAAGATTTTACTTTGAGAACGCGTTATTTGCGTAGCCATATCCACGTTTTAGACGAAGCCTCTTACAACACCAGCCAACACGAGCCTCGCAGACACATATACCGCGATTCCATGACGGCACGGTGCCCCCTTAAGAAACTCCCATAGACGGTGGCGCCAGATTACCCTCTAGGTGTTATAGTGAGAAACTCTATGTTGTTGCTGCTTCGTTCTGGTTCCCAACTTGAGCGGTGAGGCGGGTAGTTGTTACTACGTTTTGTGCCGAGCATTTTTTTTTGGGGGGGGGGCGCAGTCTGTGCTGCATGACTAAGGGTACAGTACAAAAATGGGGACCGTGAGCGAGACGATCGGCGCTCTTCTGCTGGTGCGATTAGATTATTTGCTGCGTCCGAACGAAGGAACCTTGCGAGCTCACAGCGTAGTTACAGCGATATCCTGGCTCGATAAAGACCCTCACATCTTGGTCGTGCGACAGCGACGCGTAAGCATTCATGAGGCGACTAAAGAATGTGTTTGTAAGAGCGTATGCTGTGGATAAGCAATTACAGCTTTGACGACACCAGCCCCTAATATATAGGCTGAGCCTTACAAACTGTGTCCGAGGATGCGCTTAGAAAGCAGACCAGCAGCTTAGTAAAACTCTGAATAACTTAGGCAAGGTACGTGGAGATTCGGATTTGAGAACTTCCAGCGTGATCTCGCCGCTTTAAATGTCTTCGTTATGGCTTCACCAAGCAAATTGTGCGTTGATGCCATTGTACAGCAGAGGCTCGTCTAACAGCACGTCCCTGTTTGTTCAGCAATGTATCCACACAGCCTCTTTAATTTCGCCACTTTTTGTTGGGCTTTTAAGGACACCGAAACATTCGTGCAGAATTGTGCAGGTTGCTCGCGCGTTTTCATTCTGCTATTGCAGTTTGTCTTAGAAGTGTTTAATTGCATGATAATATAATTGTGAGCACAAAATATAGTGATAATTAAATTGTAAGTGAAAGTGCGTACATTTTCTCAATGATACATTTTGGAGTGGCTGTCATGCCAGTAACATCAGAATCCTAGAAAAAGATGGGCAGTCACTTAGGAACTTAATGACTTCATGGATGTACACTTGCAATTACCACGTGACCGTGATACGTCCTACATTGTCACGTGTCCTTTACAATTCTACCTTCATCTGCCGCAATCCACCTTGCTACAGTTTGTACGAACCTTAACCGAATTTATTCCACCCTAATACACATTATTGACCCATAATTGCTCATAATTAACGTTGTTCTATTTACTACCTTCTGTATCACTACTGACGTCATACAAGACGCTGATGACGTCACATTTTATTGCTTTATTTTACATACTTTCAAGGCCTAGTAGATACAACAGAAAGAAGGGATGAAAGTATACAATATTTGCAGTGCAGGGTAAGAATAGAAAATCAAACTGTAAGACACTTTGAACAGCGATGTTGAATTAGTGGTGTCACAAATTGAGACTGTGGAGGCGGAAAGGCGGTTCCATTCAGTGGCTGTTCTTGGCAAAAAGGAAGAATTGCACATGAATTTTGTGTTGATGGTCCATGCTAGACGAGATATAACTTGGTGGGGTGAAAATATTTTAAGAGAAGGGTTGAAGTACCATATTCTATGAAAAATACAGAGAAGAAGGTACCTACGACGTAACCAAAGGTCAGATTGACCTATTGTTCTTTTCATGGACGTGACGCTAGAATGACGTAAATAATTTGAGAGAATAAAAGTCGGCGCGGTTCTGAATGCTTTCAAGGGAAATGACAACATTGGCATGAGCAGGGTCCCGTATGGATGGTTGTTGCGGAGAACGCCATCTTTCCTACCTGAAAGTCCATAAAATGCTTTCGCATTAAAAATGCAACACATACACGCCTTGCTCAATGCGTGGACGTGTACACGTTACTTAGGTTTATGCATCAATGCGTTCAACACCCTTCAGTCGCTGATTTAACACCCTTCTTCTAGCAAAGTCGCACCTTATGTGTGGTATACACCCTTGTGATAGGGTGTTTTGACCGAAAAGGGCGCTAAGAGGGTGTGGACGTGGGTGTAAATGCAGAAAGCACCCATCCCAACACCCATAAGGGTGTAAAAATGTTTAGTGTGTAGGTAGAGTCGTATATTAAACGAGCAAAAATCCCCTCATTTCCTCTTTCGCACCCGCTCTTACTCGCGTATGCGCGCAAACGTCCGTCGTCTCCGCAAATTCACACCCCGCTGTACTTACTATAGCAATTGGAAATACGCGTGCGGGTTCTCTTGCTCTCACGTTTGCCAGCGCACATGTTATATGCAGAATGTATACGCCGTATGGATATTAAGCGGCCGCTTCTCCTTACGCAAAATGGCATCAAGGCATCTAGCACGCCGTAGTGATGTGAATTTATGTTAAAAGGCTATTACATTTTGCGTTTGTCTTGTTCTTTATTCGAACATTGGGAATGGTGCATGATATACGTGGCCTCAAAATGCCCACTGCGCCAGTATCGGAGGCAGCCCTTGGGCCGATACTGTTTTCCTCAAGATCGCGAGATGGAGGCCTGACTGATTATTTAAGCTCATATTATAATAGTACAAAGCCTCTAAAAAGATGTGCCAGTGGTAGTAATATTTTTCTTGCCGTGGGAGGGGGCAGGGCGAAAATCCACAACCTGTTTAAAATATTTGATTCAATAACTCGATATTATCTAATAATAAAACTTGACTAATAAAACGGGCACCTCGGTTAGCCCGCTTTCTTCTCTATATATTCTGGATAGGTTTATTACAAGTGGAATTGAAAATATAAATATTTGCGCTTCAGAATATCAGAGAGTCGTTTCAGAGGACGTCGCAGGGGAGGGTTCTGCGATTATTTCTGCCATCCATGGGGCGTTACATGCACATAAATGACGCTCAACGCTTTTTTTTCACTCGGCACCCATCAGACTGCATCAATTCTCGCGTACGTAATGCGCATACATGTTAAAGAGACTGTCTACCGTTTTTCAAGGACCTTCTATCTTATAGCACAATAGAAATCCCTCCATTTGGAGTGTCTCAATGTGCAATGTTTTCTGCGGTAAGTGAGTAGAAATTTTTACAATAGAATTTTTGTATCTCCATAGCTTCCCCTTAAAAGTGTGTACGGATAGCGGCGATAGTAATTATTGGACGCGATGGCAATCTCAGAGACCACGTGTCGATGCATTACTCCAATCACTGTGGCTCCATTCATTTTCACAAGCGGTGGAAATTTCCGACATGCGTAACATGAAACATGAAAGAAATACCTCTCTCGTGTTAAGTTAGCAGGACAAGATGAAATTCAAGTTCAGGCAATTGATACAATATTGCATCTAAGTAAGAAAACTCTTCCTGCACAATTTTTTGTTACGTGACGGTGCAGTGGTTCCATACACTTTTTCACTGTCGAGCGACGTCACATGCATGTGATGCTTGCACCACTTTCACAGCCAAATTAAAGATAATATATCTTGTTTATCAGATACGAGCATGCTCGTGTCCCTCTATATAACGCGCAATCTTCTCTATTCTCACTACAATCTAAACACATGTTCCGAGTGCCACTGTTTGTTTAAATGATCTCTAGAATGCAGCGGCCGGGAATTGTTCCAACTACCCCGTCTCCTTCTCAGTAAGAAGTCGCTGGTGCGATTCCTAGAGCCCCCAGAACGCTGCATAGCTGTTAAGTCAAAATGGGGGGTCTTCATTTTCGCGTTCGGACTGAGTTTCCCATCATACGTTGCGTAAGGTTTAGTGAAATTGCCCAATCGACTGTTTAGACCGAATGAAGTTCATGGTATATTAAAACGTGTATGTGTGTTGACTCCGAAAAAAACACCGTGCCATAGATTGTTTTGGGATCTTGCCAATTTGAAATAATGTTGCTAATTATAATTTTCAAATGTGATACCTGCGTTTTGTGAATTCTAACGCTTTTTTTATTCAAGGAGCAACATAAAAAATTGGTTCTGTAAATACACATTAGATCGATCTTGTGTCAGATGTCGCACTGTGTTAAACGAGTTGTCTATGCAGCGTCTTCTAGTGAAATATTTAAAACTAACAATGTCTCTTTAGTCGATTACTTGTCCCGCTTTCTCCTTAACTTGTGGCACGCCAGTGCCATGACCACACCACTCCACACAAGGCGCAACATTTTTACTCCCGCCTTGCTATTCTGGACTATGTCTGCACTGTATGCCTTCCATATTGCAGAGACACAAGCGACTGCAAATGGTGAAGAATGCAGTTGTTGGCTTCCTCCTGAGCTTACTCGACGACTCGATCCGGCTCGCCATCGTCAAGTTCAGCAGGGTGGCAGAGGTGCAGCACCCGATGACGGCTGTGAATAAAGCAACCGTGGGAGGCTTTCGCGTTGCTGTGAACAACATGTCAACGGCAGGCGGCACCTGTTTTGGTTGCGCTCTGGAGAAGGCGCTTGAGGTACGCTATATCGTGAAAATTTTATTACCAACCCTTTAAAAAAGCATCTGTATTGTCGCGCTGTCCTGGTTGTGAAGAATCAGAACTAGGAATGTCGCAAAACAAACCTTTTTTCTCGGGCAATCTTGTGCGTACAAACGCAAGTTGAACCCCCGTGCTCGCCACAAGCGTTGCGTTCATCGCCGAAATTTGATGTGCGGGTCAAACGCATCGGTAATAAATAAGTGGCTTGTATACATCCCAGCGTATTTGTCGGTGCACTGCTAATGTTTGCTGTGCTTTGCCTTGGAATTGCGCAGATAATTTTCTTGCCGCCTCTGTGCAACCTTATTCTGATGCTCGGCATGTGGTTTATCATACTAGGTTTCTCTATGTTTGGTTTTGCACGGCAGCCATCCCCCCCTCCCCTTCCCCTTTTGTAGCAATGACGCTGCACGCTTATCGAGAGGATGGTTTGAAAAATAAATTGTGCGTTTAAAGAAAAACGAGTCAGATATAATTTAATGGAGGCGGTTATGGGGCGCTGTATGAACCTTCTAAATTGCCGTCCCAGATTTGAGCAGTCAGTTATATTATGTAATAGTTGCAGTAAGAAAAAGAGTGTGTCTGCGGAAAAAATGAGTTATTCGAAACACACGTGCATGGCGGCATTTGTTCAAGAAACATAAGTATTACTTCAACATACTTGAGTGTGAGTGCTCCGATATTCAAGGATGGGTGTGCCTGTGCAGACGCTGTGTCCCTCATGTGAGAGCTTATCATCCTTGTGTAATCTCTAGCTGCTTTTATGTTCATCCACCCATTATTTTGTTTCTCACTTAAAGAAATTGTTTTTCATTCACAGAGAAAGGGGGAAATCTGAGCTTAAATCGGTATTTACAGTACACGAGCCTTTCGGCGCGCTACACGAATACGATAAGAGAATGATTGTACATAGAAATGGGCAGAAAGCTTTTACCTGATGTGGCAATATATTTTTATTTGCTGTGCCGCCAAATGATCTAGGTCCAAGACCGATACAATATTCCGGCAAGGGTACAACTTAAATATAAGTAGAACCTCGTTCATACGTTTTCGGGAAAAACCGCGAGAAAAAATGTACTTACCGGGTAAACGTACAATCCGAATAACAAAAAAAAATTGACAGACTCAACTTTTGTTGACATCTACATAATGCGAAGCCTAGCGCGGATTGTTACGGCACGAGACGCCGACACGCGTCGAGCTGGTGATGCTCCTGAGGCCTGAGACGCGTTTTGTTGTTTTGTTCTTGCGCGGTATTTTAAGAGGGCGAGGGGGATTCTAAACAAAATCGCGCTGGTGGGTGACACCGGTTGCCGGTGACGCGAAGCGTGATGCCCACATCACGTGGCCTGCAGCAGGGAAGGGCGCTGCGTTCGGATTATCGCCTACTAAAAGCGTGCAGTACGCTAGTAATGACACTACGCACCACGCGCTGCAAAATAGCCAGGTGAATATGCTTATTGCAATAGGTTTGGCGGTGATAGCTGTGAATTCGGCGTGTGACGACCCACGCGGAGATTCGCTTTGACCGGAATAAGGAACTGCGCGCGCCGTAGTTTTCCAGTGAGACAGGCGGCTATATACCGTGCTCGATCACCTGCGCAGCTAGCGCCTTTTCTTGTTCACGTGGGATCTAGCGGCCGGAAAACGTATTATACGATCGCCGTTTGGCGATGCACTAAACGTCGGTGCCGAAAATGTGTGTTTTCCGGGAACGTATGATCCTGCAAAAAATGAGCGTAACTCTGTTATGTAATTTTATGTGCTCTCGAATGTGAACGTTGGCGCCGGAAGAACGAACGTAGCGGAAATGTATCAACCAGGTTCTACTGTATCATCAGTGTCATTACGAATGGTATTATTACATCCCTAGTATATTGATTCCATCTTTCTTGTGTGCAGGTGCTGCGTTCTGTTGACGAGACTCCAGAGGGCGCAGTTATAGTGGCTTTGACCGACGGCTCAGAGAATGAACACCCCTACATTGACGACGTCTTGCCGCAACTCTTAGAGGAAAAGGTCCAAGTTCTGGCTATGGCAATAGGAGACAAGGCTGAAGACAAGCTTGAGAAAACTGCTACAGCAACAAAAGGGAAGACCTTCTTTTTTCCAGACATCCATGGGAACACGCCGAAGGCCTACATCGAAGCTACCGAAAGTCCAGAGCACGGGCACACTAGACAGCGTTTGGTCAGTACCCTGTTATCGCAGAGTAGACCATAGATATATACTTAATTGCAGCTCCTGTTGCTTCAACGCCTTCGTGCATTGTTTTCGCCTTATCGAAATCAAAAGGTACATCGAGTTTCAGAAATTTCCATAAAGTCCATAGAGGTCATAAAGGTCGACAGGTCCATAGAGCCGCTTTATATTTTACCTTTGACTGATATTTGCACTTTCACCCAAAGAGGAAACACAGCAAGTGAGAAAAAAGGCTTAGCGTTGCGCTCGAGCTCCTCGGACGGAGTGTTAACAATACACAGCGATGACACATTGTCTTGTCACGCTATAAGGAACCATTGCTGCGAAGCAGAAACGTCGCCCTTGCGTCCAACAGGCATGTCTATACTCTTCGCATGCATAACGTCTATATAAAGTGCACTTCCTGACAATTTTATGCGACTATAAATTATTATAAGTTACTGAGCAATCTTAGCTCAAGTAATCTTCAATAAAGGGCAATAACCTCACAATATTCTGCACCTATAAATACATGTTACATACTAATCTTTAATAAAGGGGCCCATTCTCACAAACTTGTGCACCTATATATTAAAATGCACATGGTAATATTTATAGGTAAGCTTCAGAACAGGCGCAACTAACCCATTTTACCTTCGCGGTTGCTGTAGCGGATTTATAATCGTAGCCTTTCGTATTGGCATAACACCTTGCAATTCCTCCCCCGCGTATCCTTCCATGCTTGCCCATGAATTGCAGCCATTGCTCCTTCGGCCATCCGTTAAACATGCCACAACGCACTAGCGTAGCTCACTGAGAAATACTTTATAAGACTAACATGTGAATAGACTAACCGAATTTAAACAACTTTCAGTTATCAATTACTCTCTTCTGATAAGGTAGGCATCTACGGTACTTAGTCTAAACTTCTTTGCTGCGTTGTAGCAGCATTTTGGTCAGGACTAAAACACTACTATAACACAGCAGGGAAGTTACGACTAACTGCCGTAAAAGCGTATGTTATCAGACAAATCTGTTTTTGGGCACTGCGAACTGAAATTGTTGCGTTTCGGCCGATATATTTAAATATCAATTTTCGAAGGTGCTGTTGATAGAGTTACTCTAGTGCATTGTGGTGAAATGCGACGTATGGACGACGAAGCAATGTCGAAATTTCGTAGGCATGTCCCGAAGGACGCTGCAGAGGACTAGATGCATTTATGAAATGTGCTTATACTGAAAGGGACAAAAACACGTCCAGGAATTCTGGACTTTATCCTTCGGAACTCACAGCAACGCACAAGCGTAACTCAATGGGAATTTTTTTTTTCAAAATTATATTTCAGAATATCGGGAGAGGGTCAAAAAGCTTCAACTGACTACAACAACAGAGTAGCCCGTTCTAACAACATATGTATTTTGGCACTTAGAACATTGGGGGTGCGTTAACGCAGGCAAAGCAGGTCAGGTAGAGCAGGTGAAGTCCCACTACAGGAGGAAATGGTTTTGCACCATCCCGCCAGAGGGCACATTGACTTGAAGAAGCGCCAAATTTGAACCGTAAAGCGGTTTATTCCAGTTGGCATTGAGAAGGTAATGGTAGAGGGAGTGTTATGCAGCCTATTAGCACGTGCAGGTTTTTGAGAAGCAGCCGAGATGGTACAGAGTGGTTATGTGTGTGCATGTCTTGAGCGTGCCTTGGTAGGGTTCTATGCGCGTGTGCGCTCTGTGTATGAGTGTGTGGGCGTGTGTCTCCGTATTTGCGTTTGCATGCGCGCGAGTGCGTGCATGGGTGTGTAAGCGTTCGCGGTGCGTGTGCGTGCCTGCGTGTGCGGGCGCGTGTGCGCGCGCTTGCCGTGCACGCGTGGGCGCGTGTGAACGTGTACGCGTGCCAACGTGTTTTGGAACTTTAGCATGCACGATTGCGAAAAAATGTGTGCGTGTTTGTGTGCGCATGGGTGCCTGTGTGTGCGTGTAGTGTGTGCGTGCGTGCGTGTGTGTGTGTGTGTGTGTGTGTGTGTGTGTGTGTGTGTGTGTGTGTGTGTGTGTGTGTGTGTGTGTGTGTGTGTATGACGGATGGAGAGAGAGTACATGCGCGTGACGGAGAGTGCGCCTCTATGCGGGGGAGACAGAGAGAGTGCGTGTGTGCGAGGGAGAGAGAGCTTGTGCATGCGCGAGGGAGAGACAGACTGTGCGTGTGTGTCCGTGCGAAGCGAGCGTGTGTGCGCGGGCTAGTGCCTCCGTATTTGCGTATGCTTGCATGCGAGTGCGTGTATGCATGTGTAAGCGTTCGCGGCGTGTGTGCGTGCCTGCATCTGCGTATTAGTGCATAAGTGTGAGCGCTTGCGTGTTTGCGGCGCATGCATGGCGACGTGTGAATGTGCACGTGAGCGACCGTGCGTGTTCGTCTTTCAGCATGCATGCCTGCGGGCAAAAGTGTGCGTGTTTGTGTGCGCATGGATATCTGTGCGTGTGATGGAGAGAGCGTGTGAGTGCTTGTGAGGAAGAGAGTGTGTGCTCGTGCGAGGGAGAGACAGTGCGTGTGTGTGCGTGCGAGGGTGTGTGTGTTTTCAGGTGTGAGCGAATATTTTCCTCCTTACACCTGCTCTTGGAAACAAAGGCAATGCGGAGACCATTAAAAGCCGTGTTTAAATTTTCCAGACAAGAACAAATGACACTGCATTTGTAGCATTATCTCTTTGTTAAAGCGAAATCAACAAAAAAAAGCGCCTGTGACGTCAGTATTGCCGCTCTTGGCTGGCACAGCCTCGTAACAAGCTGCCAATCAGTTCAACTTCTTTATCTTGCTTCCGTCGGTGGCAGCTCAACGTCCTGAGGGCAATGACGCGCTAAATCTGCACTATCATTTAATTGTGTATCGTTTCTGTGACCAAGGAAGCTTTCGGCAGCGCACGTTCGTTGCTACATTGAAATTTCTACTTAAAACGACTTGGCTTCGGAAAAACGATGTAAATAAATATCGACAGTCGTCTGGCCGCAAGTAACATGCTCACGGAGCTGTGCCATTCATGACAATATCTCGAAAGGCTGGAAGCGGTCAGGTCGATGTTACGCACGATCTTTTTCCGCATCAGTTAGGCTTTCAGAGAACGCCTAATTGCAAAATTTGTTCTTAGCTCTTACAGAAGCATGATTAATAAGCATATATTCGCTCAACTACACAATGTGAAAGACAGGCTCGAAACTACGGATTTGCTTTAGCCACCCAAAATCAATTATTTGAAAGATAACATACCTTCGTAAATTACGCACACAACTGCTCAACTTTCTCCGTATCCGGAGGTTACCATCTGAACACTCGAATGACAACAATTATTTCAGGATGATTTACATTGATCTATTTCTTAAAATTTGGTGCGGCTAAAATGACCGCCTGTATATTGATGGTGCAGTAGGCAGCTAATAAAGCGAATATTTGGACAGGTTTTATTGACGCAATTCAAGTTGAAGAACTTAGAACACATGCCCTCAACCGTGCACCTCTCTCTTTACAATGTATTATCCTACATTGTACATTAAACGCCTCAGCCCCACGGTACATCAAAAAGGTGTGCGGGAGCATTATTTGCTTTCCCTAATAGCTTTCTGAGCGTTCGTGGCATCAGGCTTGGTTTCCTCGCGCCATCAAGAATGGAGGAGCACACACCTAGGGGCCCATGCAGGTTTCCTACTTCCACTCCTGGGTCAGCGTAAGATTACAGACAGACAGACAGACAGACAGACAGACAGACAGACAGACAGACAGACAGACAGACGGACGGACGGACGGACGGACGGACGGACGGGCGGACGGACGGACGGACGGGCGGGCGGGCGAAAAACACCCGTGTACTTAGGTTTAGGCGCACATTAAAGAACCGCAGGTGGTCGAAATTTCCGGAGTCCTCCATTACGGCGTGCCTCATAATCAGAAAGTGGTTTCGACACGTAAAACCCCATAATTTAATTTTTTTTACTCGTAAGGGGAGAGGTGCACCGACTGTGGGGTAGTTTGTGCCGTACGAACGAAAGACAGAATTATAATATCCACTGTCTATATATTGTCACGTGGTGGGGACGTTAAGAACACAGTAGCAATACTGTGAAAGACAAAACTAACTTTTATTGCGCGAACCTGTGCCCACAAAAACAGGCTACCCTTATAGCACAACGACAGCGGCGAACACGGTCGGCGATCGTCGAAAATCTGATCAGCCGGTCAAGCGCGTCGGCTTTTACACAGCAATCGTCGAATTTTCCAGACTTAGTGTTCGGACCCGGGTGCCTCTCACAAAGGCGGCGAAACGTGGTTGCCCGATAAAGATAAGTACACGTGTCAATATATTCAGGCACACCCAACTGTGGTATCAAGAAGTTCGTGGCCACGCACTTTGCACTGTTTAGCCACGATGACACTGCCCTTATGATCAACATTGGAGACTTCAATGTGGGCATTTGAAAACCAGACAAGAAATGGTTCACTGAGCTTGTGCAAGAAGAATTTGGTTTGAAGTGCTAGACCAATCGAAGTAACTCAGTTAAGTAACAACGGTCGTGCACAAGTTCTACTTTGGCCAAGGTTCTGTCTAAGGTTGTAACCGGGCCGACCCGTATATCTCACAGTAATCACAAGGCTATCGTCACTGCCACCAAATAGTGAAAATAATTATATGACCCCTTGTCTAATCCTGTGGGATGTGGTACAGCTTAGCTGTTCATCCATCTTCACGGAGTCGAATGGCTCCCAATGTATTTTTTTTCTTTTTGCATCGGTTTCACTTTCGGAAAGTGATAATGGTATAAAGGCAGTGCCATTAGTTCTTGTCTCTGTGGATATAAATAGGATTCAAGTAAACTCTATATCCGCGCCATGCTTGCTTAGTGTCTGTGGTGTTGGGCTGCTAAGAACGAGGCCGCGGGATCAAATTCCAGCCACGGCGGCAGCATTTCGATGGGGGCGGAATGCGAAAACACCCGTGTGCTTAGATTTAGGTGCAAGTTAAAGAGCCCCAAGTGGTCGAGATTATTTCGGAGTCTCCCACTACGGTGTGCCTCATAATCAGATTGTGAGTTTGACACGTAGAAAGCCGGTAATTTTAACGTAGATATTTCATTTGTATCCGAGAATAGGTGCAACTAACGAAATGCTAGCTTCTTACACACACCTATACACACAAACAGCTTTTCACCACTCTCTCTCCCTCTCAAGCATACAGACGTACAGATAACTGGCATCTTCGCCTCCACGCACATTTACACACGCCCACGCATGTAAACACACAGGAAAATGTGCGCACGCACGCACGCGCGCAAACTAAAATGCACGCATACACAAATGCGCGTATGCTCGTAGACGCATAAACGCGCTCTTGCGCACGCAGATTCAAATACGGAGACACAAGCACGGGCGAACACAAACTCAAGTACACGCGCATGCACACTCAAGATGTGTACATGCATATACACTCCCTCTCCCTCCCTGCTCCCTCTCAAGACGCTACTGCGTGCACAGTGAATCACACTTGCTCTGCAATTACAGTTCCAGCGCGAGCTCTAATAAAACACCTTACGGTTTAAATTTTGTGCTTCTTGAAGTCAATAGGGCTATGTTTTATCTACACTGGCTACAAGAGTGTCGTTAGTGTAGGAAGCCGCCATCTTTTACTTGGCGTAGAATAGTTTAGCTCCGCCTACCTACCTGCCCTGACCCTCCTGAGGAAGTTCCCAGCAGGACCTGCTTCGCTGAGCACATTGGATTCGCCCCACAAGTCATGACCAGCGTCCTGCTTTATACAGCTAAACCTTAGCCTTATGCTGACTGTGTTGTCTCCTCCCGCGGAAGTCCTGCTCGTTCATCACTTTGCTCTTCCGCAAACCGTCGTTAGTATCACCAACAACTCTATCAGCCTTCAAATCGTCAACTTCGGAATCGGTCACCACGTCCTACCACAAGGCATAGCCTTAGGTACGCTGTCTTCCTCTCAAGTTTGCCTATTTTCAGCCTCGGCTGCTTACATTACGTCGTCTTCCGTTGACTTTTCTTTCCCGGCTGTCCTTCCTCAGCTCACAAACGTTATTGCTCGCGGACTTCCGCCTCACCACATGAACTAGCTGCTCTCCGCGTTGAGCGACATTTCTGACCTTGGCTGCCCTTTAGGCCAGACCTCTCTCACGACACACCATAGTGACATGGCTGACGCACAGCCTATTCACAGGCCACCATCCCGTCGGTCCTTGCAAGAACGACAAGTCATTCAAACGGAGGTCGAGAAGATTCTTTCTCGATGAATCGTTGAACCATCATCCAGTCCTTCGGCGTCCCCTGTCGTTCTAGTTAAGAAGGACGCCAGCTGATGCTTCTGCTTGAAATACCGGCACCTCAAAAAAATCACCAAAAGACGTTTATCCGCTATCACGCGTTGGTCACGCCCTTGACTGCCTCCATGGTGCGAAATACTTTTCTTCCATCGACCTTGGTTCCGGTTTCTGGCAGACTGCGTCGACGACAAGGACTGAGAGAAAACCGCCTTTATAACACCCGATGGCCTATACAAGTTCAAATTTATATCATTCGGCTTATGTAATGCTCCATTTACTTTTGAATGCATGATGGACACACTTCTCCATAACCTCAAGTGGTTCTTGCCGTGCAGAAGTTTCCCGTGCCAACATGCGCTAAAGATGTCCGGAGCTTCGTGGGCCTGTTCTCGTATTTCCGCTGCTTCATGCCCAATTTTTCAGAGGTCACCCGTCCTCTGCTCTTCTGAAGGCAGATGCTTCGTTTTCTTGGGGACCTGAAAAAGCAACTGCCTTCTCGAAGCTTATCTCTCTCCCTACATCTCCATTTCTTCTTGCGCACTTCGACCAGACTGCTCCAAGAGAGGTCCGCACTCATGCGAGTGGTCATGGAATCGGTGCCATTTTTTGCCAACGTCAGCGACGCCACGACCCCGTGATTGCCTGCGCCAGCCGTCTGCTTTCTCCAGCTGAGCGGAATTATTTCATTACTGAACGTGAGTGCCTTGCACTTCTCTTGGCAGTGGCGAAATCTCACCCTCACCTATGTGGTCGGCCTTTTAGACTCACCACAGACCACCATGCGCTCTGCTGGCTTTCATCCCTCAAGGACCCTACCGATCGCCTAGGTCACTGGGCGCTACGCCTAGAGAAATACTCGTACACAAGTTGCTTACAAGTCCGACCGTATTACCAAGGTGCCGACTGCTTGTACTGCTACCCAGACGATGTTCCTACGACCTATGCTTTTGCTCTGTATTTTCTCTATATGCTTAGCTGACCTTGCTGCCGAACAGTGCCAAGATCCAAGCATACGTAGCATCATGGAAAAGTTCCCATACAGGTTATGTGATCCTTCTCTTGGTATGTTCCTACTCAAGGACGGCACTTTATATCGGCGTAGCATGTACCCCAGTGGATGTAAGATGGTGCTGGTTATTCCACGTCATGTTCGCACCACCATTCCGTCCAAGCTGCACGATCTACTAACTTTTGGTCACCTGGGGGAATCAATACATACGACCGCATCCGCCGATGATTCTTTCGGCCTGGTAAGTACCGACCTGACTGCCATTACGTCGCTTCTTGTGAGTTATGTCAATGCCAGAAGAACCCATCTGAGCTCGCTGTTGGTTTACTCCTACCTCTTGGCGTTCATACCGAACCCTTGTATCGCGTTAGTGTAGATCTCTTGGCGCCTTTCCCGAGATCGTACTGATGCAACAAGTGTATTGCCGTCGCAACAGATTATACAACGTGGTTCGCCTTCACCAGAGCCCTACGAACAGACGCAGCCTACTTTCTGTTGCGCAACGTCATTGTTCGCAACGGCACTCCTCGTCAACTTCTTACCTGACAGGAGTCGCTCCTTCCTCTTTACAGTTGTGGGCGACTTCCCTCGTGCTTATTCTACCAAGCACCAATTTACTAATGCATGCCATCCGCAGACGAATGGTCTTACTGATCGGCCTGATCGAATAATAAAAGACATGCTCTTCATATATGTTTCTGATGACCATCCTGACAGGGATAATGCTGTCCCATTTGTGTTATTCGCGTACAATTCCTCCCGCCATGACACTGCACATTACTCGCCATTTTTGTTTGTTGTGCGGCTGAGATCCAGTATTGCTTTTTAATACAATATTGCCGTGTCTCAGTATACAAGCAATGTCCTTGCTCGACCCAAGAAACACGCCAAGTTGCTCCCGGTCGCCTTTGTGCTTCTCTGAACAAGAGCATAAGCATTTGTGACAGTAGTCGCCGGGACGCAGATTATATTCCCGGGGATCTCGTCCCTCTGTGATCTCCCACCCGCCTTTTTGGCATCTCGGAGAAACTGATATCCCGCTACTCCGGCGCTTACCGGGTCCTCTGTCAAGTAACCTACGTAACCTACGATATTGCTACGGAACAGCCGCCACAGTGTGGCTGCACTGAGGAGGAGGAAGACGACGTGGGCTTGCTTGATAAAGCGTCGCCATTTTGGCCTTCCATTAGCGCCTCTGTAAATAGAGTGTATATAGCATTGTGCTTCAGCTACACGTAGCATTAATTTGGTGGAGGTGGACGTTCCCCGTACCCATCATGGAGCTTCGCAGCGGTCGCAACGGCGACAGTGCAACTTCGGCTCCTGCAGGCGGCACTTCATCTACACAACCGTCTCCGCCTGCAGCCCCGACCTACGTCACCGTTTCCGCCCCTCGGGATCCTCGTGTTTTCAACGGAGTCTGCAGTCCTGATGTTGACGACTGGCTCCGCTTATACGAACGTGTCAGCACCAGTCACAGGTCGGATCCGACTATTATGCTTGCGAACGTCCTTTTTTACCTCGACGGAGCTCCACTTGCATTGTTCCAGACCCACGAAGAGGAGATCTCGAGCTGGGATCTCTTCGAAGACAAGCTCCGCGACCTTTTTGGCAATCCGTTTGGTGGACAAGTCAATGCCACGAAAGCCCTTTCCACACGTGTACAGACCTCGACCGAGTCCTACGTGTCGTACATTCTCGACGTCTTGGCCCTTTGTGCCAAGGCTGACCCGACCATGTCTGAGGACGATGAGGTTAATCACGTCCTCAAAGGCGTTGCTGACGACACCTTCAATTTACTGGTGTTTACGAACGTCACCAGCATCGATACGATGCTCAAGTAGTGCCACCGTCTCTATCATGCTAAAAGCCGCCGGGTATCCCAGCACATCATGCGACTTCCCAACACAGCTGCTACGTCATCCTGTGAGGACCTCTTCCGCCAGCTGTCGCGATGTGACAACTTGACCCGCATCATTCGTCGTGAGGTTGAAGCGGCACAACCGGCGGCCACTTCATTCCCGTCACCTGATCATCCTTCGGTGACAATCTCCTTGATCCAGGCCGTCATCTGTCAATAGTTGTCCAATGTCGGCCTGCACTCCTTTCGTTCCGTATGTTCGGAACCTCTCTCTCCACGCACGGCCCCACCGCGCCCTTTTTACTCTTATGGACAGCGCACCCCCTGCGAATGGCGAACCGTGGACGACAAGCCGATCTGTTTTAACTGCCGCCGCATGGACATGTCGCTCGCCACTGCCGCAGCCGCTGGACTTCTCCGACACGCTATTCTCCTAATTACCACCCTCGTCCTTCTAGTGCATCCTTTTCCTTCGCCCCTTCTATGCCCGCTCCATCATCTGACCCTGCGACGCCTTTGACACGACCCCGCTACTCCCGCTCGCCTCCTCCCTCCCGTCGTCAATCTCGCTCGCCCCCGTCTCGCCGTGCTCCTTCTTCGACCTACTCGCCGCACCCTCGACCGGAAAACTAGACAGTGCAGCTTCTGGAGGTGAAGCTGCAATGACGACATTAGCACGAAATCCTCGCTTCACATTACCCACGAACAAGAATCTTTTGGACGTCCTCATCGACAATGTTCCTGTGTGCGCGTTGATTGACACCGGGGCGCATGTGTCCATTATGAGTGCTGCTTTCGCCGTCGGCTCAAGAAAGTTCTGACACCCGCCCCGAACCGAGTCTTACAAGTCGCCGACGGAGGGACTGTCGCTATTGTTGGCATGTGCTCTGCCCCGCTCACCATTGCTCACAGACACACCGCCGTTCTCTTCACCGTCATCGAGCATTGCCCTCACGAACTCTTTCTCGGTCTGGATTTCCTTGGCAATCATTGTGCCCTCATTGACTGTTCGGGCGGCTCCCTTCGACTTGACTTGCCTCTTCTTGCCGACCCTGTGGACCCGCCTCCAAGCCGTTTGAGCTGCTAGGATTTTATTCGCCTACCACCTTACTCTGTGACACACGTCGACTTGTCCTCACCAGCTGTACCTGACGGTAATTACGTGGTCGCACCAATTCCGGCAGTTATACTTACACATGGTGCTACCGTGCCGCACACTGTGCTGACAATTACTAGCAACCGCACCTGCCTTCCCCTTGTCAATTTCGCGCTAACCACGCAAGTTCTGCTTCAGGGGATTTCATTGGCTATAATTAGCACTCTGCAGGATGATGAGATCGACCCATTCACAGTGGAAGATCGTCACAGCTCAGCCCATACCGTGACATCATCGCACGTTACTGACGTCGACTTTGAGAAGATGGTCTCCTCTGTCCTTACACCTGCTCAAGCTGAAGCTCCTTGCCGCGTTCTTGAAGGCTATCGCGACATTTTTGATTTTGACAATCGACCCTTAGGTCAAACGTCCGTCGTGACCCATCGTATAAACACTGGCGATGCGAACCCTATTCACCGAAGTCCATATTGTGTTTCTGCGTCAGAACAAGCTGTTATCCAACAGGAAGTCAAAGAGTTGCTTGCAAAGGACATTATCGAGCCTTCCTGTAGTGCCTGGGCTTCTGGCATCATACTTGTCAAAAAGAAGGATGGAACGTGGCGTTATTGCGTAGATTATTGCCACCTCAACAAAATATCAAAAAGGGGCGTGTACCCTTTGCCACGTATTGATGACGCTCTGGATTGCCTGTACGGTGCCACTTATTTTTCTTCTATCGGCTTACGGTCCGGCTACTGGCAGATATCCATCGGCGACATGGACAGAGAGAAGACTGCATTTGTTACCCCTGACGGCCTTTATCAGTTCAAGGTGATGCCTTTGAGTCTGTGTAACGCGCCCGCCACCTTCGAACGAATGGACTCTGCTTCAGGGGTTCAAGTGGTCCACCTGTTTGTACTATCTGGACGACGTCATCGTTTATTCGCCCACATTTGACACGCATCTAGACCGTCTTTTAGCGATTCTTGATGTGTTTCGCCGCGCCAGTCTCCAGTTGAACTCGTCAAAATGTCACTTCGCTCGCCGCCAAATCACCGTCCATGGACACCTCGTGGACGCCAGAGGCGTGAGACCTGACCCGGAAAAAATTCGCACCGTTACGAACTTTCCTGTTCCGAAGTCTACGAAGGACGTTCGTACTTTCATAGGGCTATGCTCTTATTTCCGACGCTTTGTGAAGGATTTTGCGACCATCCCACGTCCCCTTACCGACCTGTTGAAGAAAGGCGCCCCATTTTCTTGGGGACCTGACCATGCCGCATCTTTTTCGCAGCTCACTACTCTCCTTACCACGCCTCCAATTCTGGCCCACTTTGACACGTCTGCCTCAACGGAAGTTCGAACTGATGCCAGTGGTCACGGCATAGGAGCAGTGTTAGCACAACGCCAGCGTGGACATGATCACGTTATAGCCTATGCCAGCCGACTTCTATCACACGCCGAGCGCAATTATTCAATCACAGAGCGCGAGTGCCTCGCTCTTCTGTGGGCTATTGCGAAGTTTCGTCCATACTTGTACGGACGCCCCTTCTGTGTCATCACTGATCCCCACGCGCTCTGCTGGCTGTCTTCGCCTAAGGACCCCACGGGACGACTCGCTCGATGGGCTTTACGCCGGCAAGAATAGGCCTTCTCCGTGGTATATAAGACGGGACGCTTGCACCAGGATGCCGATTGTTTGTCCCGCTACCCCGTCGATGAACCAACTGATGCGGACGCCATCGCTTGCGTTTTCTGTGTCCCAGTTGCTTGAATTCGGCAACGAGCAACGCCGCGATACTTCATTACTAGCCCTCATCGACCATCTGGAGTAAACACCTGGCGACGCCTCTCTCCGGATGTTTCTCCTTAAGGAGGGGACATTATACCACCGCAACCTCGATCCACACGGCCTTGACCTACTCGTAATTCCATCGCACCTGCGTTCGACTGTCCTCCAACAACTTCATGACGCTCCCGTGGCTGGACACTTGGGCGTCTCGCGCACATGCGACCGTGTACGACGTCGATTCTTTTGGCCGGGTCTCGACCGCTCCATGCGGCGCTACGTTGCCGCCTGTGAGCCCTGTCAGCGCCAGAAGAAGCCCTCCACACCTCCAGCTGGATGTCTCCAGCCGATCGACATCCCACCGGAACCCTTTTTCCCTGTTGGCCTAGGCCTGCTTGGACCAGTTCCTCTCTCGGGCTGCGGAAATAAATGGGTCTCCGTCGCTACTGATTATGCTACGCGGTACGCAATCACCAGAGCCTTCCCGACAAGTTGTGCTACTGACGTTGCTGACTTTCTGCTCTATGACATCATTTTGGGGCAGGGTGCTCCGCGCCAATTACTCACTGACCGTGGCCGCAGCTTTCTGTCGGCAGTCGTCGAGGACATCCTCCGCTCCTGCTCGACGAAGCACAAGTTCAGCACGTCCTAGCACCCACAGACAAACGGCTTCACGGAGCGCCTCAACCGCACCATCACCGACATGCTTTCGAAATACGTCGCGACCAACCACCACGACTGGGATCTTCACTTACCATATGGGAGGTTTGCGTATAATTCATCGCGTCACGACACCGCTGGCTATTCACCATTCTATCGCGTATATGGCCGAGAATCCGCGTTGCCTTTGGACACTTCGCTGCCGTCGCCTGCACGTTCAGCCACTGACTACGCCCGCGACGCGATCGCACACGCCGACCACGCGCGCCGGCTCGCCCGCACCCGTCTACAGGCTTCACAGGAGCATTAGAGACGCCTCTATGATTGCCGCCATCGCGACGTGCACTTTACTCCGGGTTCTTTGGTGCTTCTCTGGTCACCCATTCGATGTGTGGGCCTTTCCGAAAAGCTGCTGTCGCGCTACACTGGCCCATATCGTGTGGTGCGACAACTGATCGGTGTCACGTATGAAGTGATCTCCGGCGACTTCTCAGCGTCATCGTCGGATGCAAGTGACATCGTTCACGTGGCGAGACTAAAGTCATACCACACACCTTTAACCGCGGTTGTGTAGATTAAGCACCGGGACGGTGCTTCTACTGCCGGGGGTGATGCTACGGAACAGCCGCCACAGGGTGGCTGCACTGAGGAGGAGGAAGACGACGTGGGCCCGCTTGATATAGCATCGTCATTTTGGCCTTCCGTTAGCGTGTCCGTAAATAGAGTGTATATAGCACTGGGCTTCAGCTACACGTAACAATTTGTCTCCGGTCACGCCTACTACTCGCTCCATCGAAACTTCACATCACGTCGTTGAGGTCAGCCGCCTAAAACGCTACCAGTACTTTTCTGCCTAAAAAGCAGCGGGACGGCGCTTCCACACGAAGTGGAAATATGTTGCGCAGCTCTGCACAAAGCTGAGGAAGATGAGCACGAGCTTAGGTATGAAGAAGTGAACGCTTTAATGACTAGCCTGCTGTAGGCCTGGCTTTGTCAATTATTTTAAATTACTGTGCATTCTCTAAATAAAAGAAATTATGGGGTTTTACGTGCCAAGACGACGATCTGATTAAGAGGCACGGCGTAGTTGGGGAATCTGGAAAATTTCGACCACCTGGACATCTTCAACGTACAGCTAAATCTAAGTACACGTGTATCTTCGCATTTCGCACCAATCGAACTGCGGCCGCCATACTTTATATGCGCTACCCGCCATGCTTCTTCTCTCAGCAAAAATATTGTGACACGCTGACGAAGAAAATGTTTTAATTATCGTCGGAAGAAGACAATGTTCTGGGTTTGGCCCGCTGGCTACCATCTCGTCAGCTGATAAAAGTATTGTAAATATTCTGTAAATACACGTCTGACTGTCTTTAGCACAGTAACGTTTTTGGTGGAGGTTGCGGTATCATTATCAAGACGGATTTACGCAACGGGCGCTTCTTGGCTGCATCTACAATGCAAGCTCAAGACGAGGATGCTACGGGCCCGTCGGCACCGTCGCTCACCGTCATTCTAGCAGAACCCCGCGACCCAGGAACCTTTTCCGGCACCGACGACACTGATGTTGAAGACTGGCTTCAACTATTTGACCGGGTGAGCGCCAGCAACCACTGGGTCCAGACCATCATGATCGCGAATCTGATATTTTGCCTCGTGGGCATGGCACGCGTCTGGTTTCAGACCCACGAGGGAAAACTTACCAGCTGGGACATTTGTAAACAGAAACTCAAAGATTTGTTTGGCAAGCCAGTTGGACGTCAGCGCGCCGCCGAAAAAGACCTCGAACTTAGGTGAAACAGCGCGAAAAAGACGAGGACACAAGGAAACAAACACCACAGACAAGCGATCGCACACGCCTGCGTGTGCGATCGCTTACTAGATCGCGCTTGTGATCACGCTTGTGTGAACGCTTGCGTGATCAGCGCTTGTCTGTGGTATTTGTTTCCTTGTGTCCTCGTCTTTTTCGCGCTGTTTCACCTCAGTTCTAAGTATGAACCAACTAGCCCTCATCAAGATCTTACTAATGCAAAAAGACCTCGCTTCGCGTGTCCAGACGCGCACAGAATCCTATCTCACTTACACCCAGGACGTGTTCGCTCTGTGCCGCAAAGTGGATCTGAAGGTGTCCCAACCAGAGAAGGTTGCACATGTCATTAAGGGCATAGCAGATGATGCCTTCTATATCCTTCTCTTCAAGAATTCTTCCACTGTGCAAGCCATCATTACCGAATGCCGGCGTTTTGAAGAAGCCAAAAGTCGCCGCATTGCCCAGCCATTTCCCCGCTTTCCCAACACAGCTGCTACGTCCACCTGCGAAGACCTCCGCAGTCCACCCACACCTAATCGCTCTGATGACGTCCTCCATGTCATCGAACGTGAAATAGAAGCCGTATCTTCTGTCATGACTCCAACCCATGGCCCCTACAATTGCGAGGCGACCGTTTCATTGATATAGCCCGTCGTGCGTCAAGAATTGGCCAACTTTGGCATGACCAACGTCTGCTCAGTTAATCTCCCTGACTACACTCCGTCCAGCACTGTCATACGCACCCGCAGCCTGAATGCCCCAACACGGTATAGCAAGCCGGCCGAATGGCGTACTCCAGACGACAGGCCTATATGCTTCACTTGTGGCCGTATCGGCCATATTTCACGTCACTTCCGGTCTTCGTGGAATTCGACCCCCTGGTCCTACCACTCATGCCACGGCCCTCATGCTGCTCCGCGCTTCGCCCCGCAAACGCAGCCAGCAAATTCTGGCGACACTTATTGTCCTACCCGCTCTAGCCGCTCTCCTTCACCACGTCGCTGCTTCTCCCGATCGTCCCCATCTCACCGATCACCATCCCCTAGTTTCTTCCGGCGCACCCCTCCGGAAAACTAACGTGTGCAGTACCTAGAGGAGATGCTGCCAAACCGACCCGACGTAAAAATCCTCTTTCGACCTTGCCCACACATCGGAACCTCATTAACGTGAGCGTGGATGGTGTACCTGTTACGTTTCTGATTGACACTGTCACGCACGTATCTGTGATGAATGCTCAGCTTCGGAATCGTCTCATGAAAGTCCTAACTGCTGCCCCTTCGCCTATGGTCCAAGTCGCCGACGATGGAACACCAGCCGTTATTGGAATGTGCCCGGCTCACGTGAGTGTCGCCGGACGTCATACGTCTGTTTTATTTTATGTACTAGAGCACTGCCCTCACGACCTCATCCAGGGCCTTGACTTTCTGTCTACACATTCCGCTTTGATAGACTGTTCTGCTGGTGCTGTGCAACTCGCTCTACCTGCTGCTATTGACTCTCCCGATAGTGATCCGATACGGCTGTGTTCCACAGAGCATATTCGCCTCCCTCATCGTGCCGTTACCTACATAGGTGTCTCCCCCGTTCTACCTGTCCCCGACGGTGACTACATCGTATCTCTTAATCCGGATGTCCTGCTCTCGCATTACGTCACTTTTCCTCTCACCGTCGTTACCATTTCGGACAACACATCCTGCCTTCCGCTTGTGAACTTTGGACTCTGTACACAAGTACTCCCGCGCGGAATATGCCTGGCGCTAATAACGCCAGCCACAGACTGCCACATTTCGGCTTTAACTTGTGACAGCTCCTCATGTTCAACGCTTGCTTCTCCCCCTGTCCTTCAGATTTGAATGCCCTAACAAAAATGATTGCTTCCGACCTTCCTTCCCAGCGTGCTCAAGAACTACGTTGCCTCGTTGCCTCATACTGGTACATATTCGACCGTGGAGAACGCCCTTTAGGACAAACATCTGTCGTAAAACATCGAATAAACACCGGTGATGCGAGCCCGATCCATTGGCGACTCTACCACGTCTCGCCTACTGAGCGACATATCATCCAACACGAAGTTGACAAGATGCTTTCACGAGACATCATCGAACCTTCTTGCAGCCTGCAGCCCATGGGCATCCCGTGTTGTACTAGTTAAAAAGAAGGACAACAGTTGGCGATTTCGCGTCGATTATCGACACCTCAACAAGGTCACAAAAGAAGACGTCTATCCGCTACCGCGCATTAACAATGCCCTGAATTGTCTGCATGGAGCACAATATTTTTCGTCCATCTACCTTCGCTCCGGCTAATGGCAAATTTCCGTCGATGACATGGACCGCGAGAACCCAGCTTTTATTAATCCCGATAGCCTGTATCAGTTCAAAGTGATGCTTTTTGGCTTATGTAATGCCCCGGCCACATTTGAACGAATGATGGACGCCCTCCTACACGGTTTCAAGTGGTGAATTTGCATCTGTTACCTGGACGACGTGATCGTTTTTTCTTCGACTTTTGCGACACATCTCGAGCGCCTGTCAACGATCCTATCTGTTTTCCCTCAGGCGGGGCTACAACTAAATTTGTCCAAGTGCTACTTCGGTCGTCGTGAAATTTCTGTGCTTGGGCATCTCGTTGATTCTTTTGGTGTACGCCCTGATCACCATAAAATACGGGCTGTCAAAGACTTTCCAGTGCCAACATGTGCCAAAGATGTCCGCTGCTACTTGGGCCTTTGCTCCTACTTCCGTTGATTTGTCCGAAATTTTGGGTACGTTGCGCGCCCTCTCAATCGGCTCCTCAAGAAATACGCTCAATTCATTTGAGGCCCTGAGCAAGCTAGTGCTTTCACTGAGCTGACTGGGCTGCTTACGTCCCCGCCCATTCTCGCTCACTTTGACGCGTCAGCTCCAACAGAAGTTCGTACCGATGCCAGTGGCCACGGTATTGGAGCTATCTTGGCACAAAAACAACAAGGGCGAGAACGTGTTATTGCCTACGCCAGCGGTCTTCTCTCCTCTGGGGAGAGCAATTATTCTATCACCGAACGCGAGTGTCTGGCTCTCGTTTGGGCAGTGGGTAAATTCCGCCCCGATTTGTACGGCTGCCAATTCACAGTCATCGCTGATCACCACGCTCTGTGTTGGCTTTCGTCCCTGAAAGATCCTTCAGGGCGCCTTGGCCGCTGGGCTCTGCGCCTCCAAGAATACAACTATTCTGTTGTATACAAGACCGGCCGGTTGCATCAAGATGCGGACTGCTTGTCGCGCCATCCTGTCGACCCTCCTGACGTTTCTGCGGCCGGCATACCTGTCACCGTTCTCTCTCTGGCTGCTTTTCGCGGCATTGGAGCCGAACAACGTCGGGACCCATCCATGCAACACCTTATTCAACGGCTCACGTCAACGACGCCCGATTCTTCCATTCGAATGTTTGAACTTCAATATGGTATATTGTACCGCTCTAACATGTGCCCGGACGGCCCTGCCCGACTTTTCGTTGTGCCTGAGCATCTGCGTCAGACTGTTCTCGCCCAGCTTCATGATGTACCGACTGCAGGTCACCTTGCCGTGTCAGGGACTTATGACCGCGTTCGTCGGCGCTTCTTTTGGCCTGGTCTATACCATGACGTCTGCCATTATGTCACTGCGTGTGATCTCTGTCAACGACGCAAAAAGCAGACCACAGTCCCTGCTCGTCACCTTCAACCACTTGACGTACCATCAGAACCATTCTTCCGTGTAGGTGTTGATCTTTTAGGGCCTTTCTCTAGGTCTGGTTCGGGAAACAGGTGGATTGCTGTAGCAACAGACTACGCCACCCGTTATGCCATCACACGGGTTCTTCCGACATGCTGTGCGACCGACGTCGCCAACTTCCTAGAAAACGTCATCCTTCACCACGGCGCCCCTCGACAGCTCCTCACCGACCGACGCCGCTACTTCCTTCCTAAAGTTGTCAATGACATTCTACACTCGTGCGCGACTAAACACAAACTTGCTACGGCTTACCATCCACAAACGAACGGTTTAACCGAGCGCCTTAATCGCACCCTTACATGCTGTCCATATATGTCTCCTATGACCATCGTGACTGGGACGTTGCGTTGCGGTTCGTTACTTTCGCCTCTTATACGTCTCGCCATAATACCGCAGGCTTCTCTCCATTCTTCCTCTTGTTTAGCCATCACCCTACGTTACCTTTCGGCACCGTTCTGCCTGCTGGTCTGAATTCCGCATCGGAGTGTGCCCGTGAAGTCATGCTCATAGCACAAGAAGCACGCCATATTTCTCGACGTCGACTTGTGGAGTCGCAGGAGAATCAGCGGCGCTTATATGACGCCCGCCATCGTGAAGTCCCTTACATTCTGGGCGCCCTTGTTCTCCTTTGATTGCCGTCGCGATGCTTTGGCCTCTCCGAGATGTTACTTTCACGCTACTCCCGCCCGTACCGTATCTTGCGTCAAGTAACTGACGTCACGTACGAAATCGCCCCTCTTGAGCTAACCGTGGCTCCGCATCGCTCCGACGTGGTCCACGTCGCGCGTCTTAAGTTGTATCACTCGCCCACCTCCTAACCAGCACCGAGCCGGTGCTTCAGCCGCCGGGGGTCATGTGACACGATGACGAAGAGAATGTTTTAATCATCGTCAGAAGAAGACAATGTTCTGGGCTTCGCGCGCTGGCTACCATCTTGTCAGCTGATATAATTATTGTAAATATTCTGTAAATACACGTCTGACTGTTTTTAACTCCATAACAATATTATTCTAAACCTAACTTAACGGGAAGCTTTTGCGCAATTCAGGAGTTATGTTGAACTTGAAAGAAACAGTTAAAATGAGATTTCAGAAAGCAAATTTTTATTTAGCTTCCACTTCTTTTATGTTATAAAAATGCGAAATTTGTAATCTGTACTCTGTACCTCAGCAACTAAACATGATATCAGAATTTTGTAAGCTGCACCTAATATTTCATTTAATGCAGACAAAAATGATATATCATATGCGACCCTTAAATACACCGCTAACTCCTGAATATGGTATTCGCAAAATCTTTACAGGCATTGTAACCGCACATAAGTTATAAATTCATGCATCGAATTTGTCCGGTTAAGATACTCCAAGGGATGCAGTTTAGAGGGATGCGATATCAGTTTTTATCCGAACTAACGGATTTGTAAACTTCGTACTTCTATTCATTTTTCAGATTTGCCAATTTCCGATAATTCTAGTCAATAATGCCATGGCCTAGATCAAAATTATTATTGCAGCGATCACTGTGATCTAACGTTCCCTCTTGAATGCAACAATTCTCATTCAGATCGGTTCAGCGATTTTCTCATGAAGTCATTATGAGTTTGACATGTCTTATAGCAGCCGGCATCGAAGAAGGGCCCGAGCTAAAGCTTCCTTTTATTGAATCACACCGGCTCATAGAAAACGCAAGAAAAAAAACGCTGACTATACGGAAGCCCGCGGCCCCACTGGCGAACAAATAATAAGAAAAAACAATGAAGAAAGGAAACCCGACGGAAGCTTTGCAGGAGCTGTTATTACGGCCAGACATCTCACCCGGAAGGCCGACAAACTGTCTGGCAAGGTGCCTAGCAAAATCGTCGATTCATTGCAAGTCGAGCAAGTAGCAGGTTGTCTTCAAGATAACGCTGATACATAAGCGCGCTCGTTTCCAAGTGCCGAGGTGAAGCAAGAGTCTCAGAGTCTGCTTCTTTTTATTTTGTTTTCTTTAGTTGTGCGCCATGGCATACGTCATGGCACGAATTTCAAATCTTTAAGGTTGATAACGCCACGCGGTGGCCAAAAAAAAAAACTAAACGCATGTCCAGAACTCCTTGGTATGAGACGGCCGATGATCTATGCCCAAAATTAGGAACTCAAGAGAAAATGACCTTTTATTGCTGTGAAAGCTTCATTAAAGGGGGGGGGGGTATCAGAACTTGTGCGAAATTTATCAGCAATAAATTTAGGAACAAAATTTTATTGATTAGGTTTGATTTATTGCTTTAGAGGACATCTCGTTGCAGAGTAAAAGCCGCCAGAAGCAGGGTGTCAAACAGGAAAGCCATAGGGTTTGTTTCGCCGTCAGGCTTAAGACTTATGCATATTTTACGTTTCTGTTCGACTTCAGCTACGGTGAAAAAATGTGTAAAAATATAATGGTTCTGACTGGTTTGGACCGGTTAGTAAAGGTTCATATTGGGTCGGAATTAAGGAGAATGAACTGTTTAGTCTTACCAGCGAACTTACTTCAGCGAACTATAGTTCACTGTAAAGTGTCTTACTTTACTGCACCTTTATTTCCAAAAAAAGAAAACAGGTGCTCTTAAGATCTCCAATAAGAGATGAATGGCGGAAGCCTACTCTTCCTCCTCTTAGCATTCGCCTCTTTCTCTTTCACTCTTCCCTTTCTCTTCTTTCTTTTAGTCATCACTGCTTATTACTAAGCAATTTTCGTCATTTGTAATCAATTGTGGTCATTACAAGCCGTCGTTAGACACGTTGGTCATATCTTGGTCATTAGTAGTAATTTCAAGTCATTTCAGTTTTTATTAACTATAACTGGTCATTATAATGCATTTTACTCATTTTTAATGAATTGTAGTTGTTAACGACAATAGACATATTTATGATTTCGTAGTCATTACTAGTCATTACAAATCATTTCAGTCATGATTAGTCATTACTACTGACTACTAAGCATTTTTAGTTATTTGTAATCAATTCAGAATATCAGAATTCAGAACAATCAGAAGAATGATAGGTGTAATGTTAAGCGATAAGAGAACAGCAAACTGGAAGAGGGAACCGGCGCGACTTAATAACATCTTAGTTGAAATCAAGAAAAAGATGGGCATCGGCAGAACATGTAATGAGGAGGGAATATAACTGATGGTCATTAAGGGTTACGGACTGGATTCCAAGGGTAGAGAAACATAGCAGGGGGCGACAGAAAATAAGGTGGGCGGATGAGATTAAGACGTTTGCAGGGACAACATGGCCACAAATAGTACATGACCGGTACAGTTGGAGAAGTATGGGAGAGGTCTTTACCTTGCAGTGGGCGTAATCAAGCTGATGATGATAAATCAATTGTAGTCATTTCAAGCCATCGCTAGACAGGTTGGTCATATCCTAGTCATCAGCAGTCATTACAAGTCATTTCAGCCATTATTAGTCATTACTGGTCATTACTAAGCACATTTAGTCATTTCTAATCAATTGTAGTTACATTTCGTCGTTAGACATATTGATCATTTCGAAGCATTTGTCTCGCAAACCATACTTAATTCAAGGGAATTTTCCACGTCTCAATAATTTGTCTCGTCGTATTCGAGTGCTGATTGCCGTGTTATTGTTTGTTAACGAAGCTTTCCCCTCAAGTCTAAATATATTAAGGCAGTTTTCCTAGTCTCTAAAGCCGCTCGAGTTCGCTCTTCGCCTCGGGCGCCATTTTTTCTAAGAAAGTATGCCTTCCAACCACTCGGAATCACAAGCAAAAACCACAAGCAAAAAGCAACTATCTCGGACAACATCAGTCCTATTCAACGTAAGTATGAGGCTCGGAGCAGGACCTATGGCGCTTGAAAGAAACCTGGGGCTTAACGAACCAACCGACTGAGCTATCTTTCCGGGCAACATCTAAGGGTGACGAGTTCAAATCACCTGTTATGTTCCTTTTTTCCCCTTTTTTTCTTTCTTTTCTTTCTTTTTAATGTCTTTTTCTTTATTTTATCACTGTACGGGAACCCTCCTAAAAGTTGTATATATCCTTCCTTATGTATGGCCAAACGTGTGCAGGTCATAAACACCAGGTTCTCTAGCCGAGTGCCATCCGTGCAGTATAACCGAGCTCAGATTGGCCCACCATGACTGATCAAATAGGGTACCACTGTAGGTTAAATAACGCGTACAACTCGTGCGGGACACGCCGTGGTTGCTCAGTGGCTATGGTGTTAGACTGCTGAGCACGAAGGTCGCGCGATCGGATCCCGGCCACGGCGGCCGCATTTCGATGGGAGCGAAATTCGAAAACACCCGTGTACTTAGAATTAGGTGCACGTTAAAGAACCCCAGGTGGTCGAAATTTCCGGAGTCCTTCACTACGGCGTGCCTCATAATCAGAAAGTGGTTTTGTCACGTAAAACCCCATAATTTAATGTTTCAATTTAACTCCTGCGGGGACGGTAGCGTATCCGTCTCCCGTGCAAGAGGACCGTGGTTCAAATACCGGTGCCGCGCAATTCTCTACCGGAAAATACAAAAAAAACCGTGTGTTGAGAAAATTGCACAAACAGGCCTGGAGTGCGGCCTGATCCCGGTGACCAGAACCGGTAACGCACTCTCTCACCAGAGCAGGATTGGCCACCCTGGTGCAGTACTTGGCCACCGACCTCCTATATGAATACAACAATCAAACCCCGGCCCTCAGTCCCCAGCAGCCGCGAAGCAACTGACCACGGCGGCGGTCAGATCTGTGACGCTGCAGAGGGTGTTAAGAATACCTGGCCCCGGACAGGCCGCCATTGGAATCTGAACCTGGCAACGTTTAATGTTAGAACGTTATCTAGTGAGGCGAGTCTAGCAGTGTTATTGGAGCAATTAGAGGGTAGTATATGGGATATAATAGGGCTCAGTGAGGTTAGGAGGACAAAAGAAGCATATACAGTGCTAAACAGCGGGCACGTACTGTGCTACCGGTGCTTAGCGGAGAGACGAGAACTAGTAGTCGGATTCCTGATTAATAAGGAAATAGCTGGTAACATACAGGAATTCTATAGCATTAACGAGAGGGTGGCAGGTCTTGTTCTGAAACTTAATAAGAGGTACAAATTGAAGGTGGTACAAGTCTATGCCCCTACATGCAGTCATGATGACCAGGAAGTCAAAAGCTTTTATGAAGACGTGGAATCGGCGATGGGTAAAGTCAAAACAAAATACACTATACTGATGGGCGACTTCAATGCCAGGGTAGGCAAGAAGCAGGCTGGAGACAAGTCAGTGGGGAAATATGGCATAGGCTCTAGGAATAGCAGAGGAGAGTTATTAGGAGAGTATGTAAGAACAGAATAATATGCGGATAATGAATACCTTTTTCCGCAAGCGGGTTAGTCGAAAGTAGATGTGGAGGAGCCCGAATGGTGAGACTAGAAATGAAATAGACTTCATACTCTGCGCGAACCCTGGCATCATACAAGATGTAGACGTGCTCGGCAAGGTACGCTGCAGTGACCATAGGATGGTAAGAACTCGAATTAGCCTATACTTGAGGAGGGAACGGAAGAAACTTGTACACAAGAAGCCAATCAATGAGTTAGCGGTAAGAGGGAAACTAGAGGAATTCCGGATCAAGCTACAGAACAGGTATTCGGGTTTAACTCAGGAAGATGACCTTAGTGTTGAAGCAGGGAACGACAATATCATGGGCATCATTAAGGAGTGCGCAATAGAAGTCGGTGGTAACGCCGTTAGACAGGAAACCAGTAAGCTATCGCAGGAGACGAAAGATCTGATCAAGAAACGCCAATGTATGAAAGCCTCTAACCCTACAGCTAGAATATAACAGGCAGAACTTTCTAAGTTAATCAACAAGCGTAAGACAGCGGACATCAGGAACTATAATATGTATAGAATTGAACAGGCTCGCAGGAACGGAGGAAGCCTAAAAACAGTGAAGAACAAACTAGGAATAGGCAAGAATCAGATGTGTGCGTTAAGAGACAAAGCGGGCAATATCGTTACTAATATGGATGAGATAGTTCAAGTGGCTGAGGAGTTCTATAGAGATTTATACAGTACCAGTGGCACCCACGACGATAGTGGAAGAGAGAATAGCCTAGAGGAATTCGAAATCTCACAGGTAACGCCAGAAGTAAAGAAAGCCTTAGGAGCTATGCAAAGGGGGAAGGCAGCTGGGGAGGTTCAGGTAACAGCAGATCTGTTGAAGGATGGTGGTCAGATTGTTCAAGAGAAACTGGCTACCCTGTATACGCTATGCCTCATAACCTGGAGCGTACCGGAATCTTGGAAGAACGCTAACATAATCCTAATCCATAAGAAAGGGGACGCCAAAGACTTGAAAAATTATAGACCGATCAGCTTACTGTCCGTTGCCTACAAAGTATTTACTAAGGTAATCGCAAATAGAATCAGGAACACGTTAGGCTTCTGTCAACCAAAGGAACAGGCAGGATACCGTAAAGGCTACTCAACAATAGACCATATTCACACTGTCAATCAAGTGATAGAGAAATGTGCAGAATATAACCAACCCTTATATATAGCTTTCATTGATTACGAGAAGGCGTTTGATTCAGTCGAAACCTCAGTAGTCATGGAGGCATTACGGAATCAGGGTGTAGATGAGCCATATGTAAAAATACTGGAAGATATCTATAGCGGCTCCACAGCCACTGTAGTCCTCCACAAAGAAAGTAACAAAATCCCAATAAAGAAAGGCGTCAGACAGGGAGATACGATCTCTCCAATGCTATTCACAGCATGTTTACAGGAGGTATTCAGAGACCAGGAGTGGGAAGAATTGGGGATAAATGTTGATGGAGAATATCTTAGCAACTTGCGATTCGCTGATGATATTGCCTTGCTTAGTAACTCAGGAGACCAATTGCGATGCATGCTCACTGACCTGGAGAGGCAAAGCAGAAGGGTGGGTCTGAAAATTAATCTGCAGAAAACTAAAGTAACGTTTAACGGTCACAGAAGAGAATAGTAGTTTACGATAGGTAGCGAGGCACTGGAAGTGCTAAGGGAATACATCTACTTAGGGCAGGTAGTGACCGCGGATCCGGATCATGAGACTGAAATAACCACAAGAATAAGGATGGGCTGGGGTGCGTTTGGCAGGCATTCTCAAATCATGAACAGCAAGTTCCCACTATCCCTCAAAAGGAAAGTGTATAACAGCTGTGTATTACCAGTACTAACATATGGGGCAGAAACCTGGAGGCTTACGAAAAGGGTTCTGCTGAAATTGAGGACGACGCAACGAGCTATGGAAAGAAGAATGATGGGTGTAACGTTAAGCGATAAGAAAAGAGCAGATTGGGTGAGGCAACAAACGCGGGTAAACGAAATCTTAGTTGAAATCAAGAAAAAGAAATGGGCATTGGCCGGACATGTAATGAGGAGGGAAGATAACCGATGGTCATTAAGGGCTACGGACTGGATTCCAAGGGAAGGGAAGCGTAGCAGGGGGCGGCAGAAAGTTAGGTGGGCGGATCACATTAAGACGTCTGCAGGGACAACATGGCCACAATTAGTATATGACCGGGGTAGTTGGAGAAGTATGGGAGAGGCCTTTGTCGTGCAGTGGGCGTAACTAGGCTGATGATGATGATGATGATGATGATGATGATGATAGTCATTGCTATTGTCATTTGTTGGGCGTGTTGGTAAATTGAAAGCATATTTATCGCCAGCAAACAAGGACTGAAGGGAGACGACAACACAATGCGCTAACTTCGACAACTGGATTTTCAGGAAATACACCTGAGTAGTAATGAGTAGTCATTACTGCTCATTACTAGTTATTTCTAATCATTTGTGGCCGTACAAGCCGTCATTAGACATATTGGTAATTTTAGAGTCATTGGTAGTTGTCATTAGTCTTTACTAGCCGTTATTAACCTTTACCAATCTCTATTATAACGTTATCATTCACTCTCACCATCAATCATTGTTTATTCTTTCATCTGTCTTTAATCTGTCTACGTATGGCGTGATGACGCTTCGGCGGACACTCCGGCGGTCAGGTCTGCTGACACGAACTTCTCCATGAGTCTAGAAAGGCTTTCGCCTTAAAAAGAAAAAAAAAGAAAGGAAGGAAGTTGAGAAATGCCGAGTAGGCCAGGGCACGAGAAGACTTTAGGGGAAAAGTATGGCCACAGTGCTCCATCCTGAATTGTATTTTGATGGGTGGTTCTGCTCTCTGCTCGCTCCTATAACTTGGCGCATTCAATTTGCTCGCCAGCGGAATCCTATGCTACATGCCAGTCTTCTAAAAAGCCGTACGGGGAATCTCCAGGCTCGTAAACAGGGAGCGCCATACGTCTACGAGCCAGACGGCGTGTGCTTATTTCGTCGATGAGGCCGTGAGAAGCACCTTGCCTGCTTTGGTGCTCAGGAATCCACCATCTCCCTTCGTTGCCAGCGAAGAGACTGAAGGCTACATTTTAAGGAACTATTGTGACTCACCAGATTTCCTTATCAAAGAGCTCCGCAGCCACTGCGACATCAACATCTCCTTTGTGGCACATGCCTCAAGTAGGCCTCCAAATACCAGCGATTACGAAGAAAGCCCAGGTGTGATCGACAGTGCTAAAATAGCTTATTTTATTGCTTTTATACGAAGCTTATGCGCCGCTTTCTCTTTTGCACCTACAGTGCTGCCACATATGTCAACACAACACCCACCGTTCTAATGCGTCTGGTCACAGCTAAGCTCCGACAGTCACAAATGACCACGTCCACAAATTTACTTAGAGTAAAAGGACATGCTCGCTACAAATCAGAAAAAGAAATTGCAAGAAAGCTCATTTCAGGATGATTGTACATGGTAATGCAACTAGCATTCGAGCAATGTAACGCCAAACCGTATTTCTAAAGTAGCGTTTATGCAAAATCTGTATCGGTCAAGCTGCGATTTCCGATGTTTCGGTTACATGCGGCGCACTCCGGTGTCGTCCCGCTTTACCATGGCACTCGCTTGCCAAGATCGCCCAAGAGAACGGCCGTATGATGATGACTGCACGATGCGAACACACTGACGATGAGGGAATGACGAAGAAGGAATGACGTCGATGGAACGGACAAAGGCCGTATGATGACAACGACTTGACGACAATTAGACGACAATTCCTGAATGGTGGCGATGCTATAGCGACAACAGTGTGGCGATGACGGCGACGTGAGCACAATGGGATGGCGACGAGTGCCTGAGTACGATGACATAATGACAACGGTATGACAACGATGTTACGAGAAAGGAAATCTAATAGGCCCGGTCTGGCGACTATGCAGTAACAATGTTGGATGGCAATTGTTGGCGCCTAATAACAGTTCAATGACGACAACATGATAAGGATATCATGAGTTTACCAACACGCCCAACAAATGGCCATGGTGGGATGATAAGGATATAATGACGAAAAAGGAACGACGCTGAGGGATCAGAATATATGGTATGAATTGACGACGGCATTACGATGATGCGTTGAGGTTGCTGATGTGATGAGATTGGAAAAACAACAGCGTGAAGAAGACGGCATGACGAGAGTCAGATGTTGAAGAATGACGACGATGAACGAACGGGGCAGCACAACGACGGTAAGACAATGATTGCGTAATGACGACGGTATGACGACAATGGCGGGACTACGACTGTATTACATCATCATCATCATCATCAGCCTGGTTACGCCCACTGCAGGGCAAAGGCCTCTCTCATATTTCTCCAACAGCCCCGGTCATGTACTAATTGTGGCCATGCCATCCCTGCAAACTTCTTAATCTCATCCGCCCACCTAACTTTCGGCCGTCCCCTGCTACGCTTCCCTTCCCTTGGAATCCAGTCCGTAACCCTTAATGACCAACGGTTATCTTCCCTCCTCATTACATGTCCTGCCCATGCCCATTTCTTTTTCTTGATTTCAACTAAGATGTCATTAACTCGCGTTTGTTCCCTTACCCAATCTGCTCTTTTCTTATCCCTTAACGTTACACCTATCATTCGTCTTTCCATAGCTCGTTGCGTCGTCCTCAATTTGAGTAGAACCCTTTTCGTAAGCCTCCAGGTTTCTGCCCCGTAGGTGAGTACCGGTAAGACACAGCTGTTATATACTTTTCTCTTGAGGGATAATGGCAACCTGCTGTTCATGATCTGAGAATGCCTGCCAAACGCAGCCCAGCCCATTCTTATTCTTCTGATTATTTCCGTCTCATGATCCGGATCCGCCGTCACTACCTGCCCTAAGTAGATGTATTCTCTTACGACTTCCAGTGCCTCGCTGCCTATTGTAAATTGCTGTTCTCTTCCGAGACTGTTAAACATTACTTTAGTTTTCTGCAGAATAATTTTTAGACCCACTCTTCTGCTTTGCCTCTCCAGGTCAGTGAGCATGCATTGCAGTTGATCCCCTGAGTTACTAAGCAAGGCAATATCATCAGCGAATCGCAAGTTACTAAGGTATTCTCCATTAACTTTTATCCCCAATTCTTCCCACTCCAGGCCTCTGAATACCTCCTGTAAACATGCTGTGAATAGCATTGGAGAGATCGTATCTCCCTGCCTGACGCCTTTCTTTATTGGGATTTTGTTGCTTTCTTTATGGAGGACTATGGTGGCTGTGGAGCCGCTATAGATATCTTTCAGTATTTTTACATAGGGCTCGTCTACACCTTGATTCCGTAATGCCTCCATGACTGCTGAGGTTTCGACAGAATCAAATGCTTTCTCGTAATCAATGAAAGCTATATATAAGGGTTGGTTATATTCCGCACATTTCTCTATCACCTGATTGATAGTGTGAATATGATCTATTGTTGAGTAGCCTTTACGGAATCCTGCCTGGTCTTTTGCTTGGCAGAAGTCTAAGGAGTTCCTGATTCTATTTGCGATTACCTTAGTAAATAGTTTGTAGGGAACGGACAGTAAGCTGATCGGTCTATAATTTTTCAAGTCTTTGGCATCCCCTTTCTTATCGATTAGGATTATGTTAGCGTTTTTCCAAGATTTCGGTACGCTCTACGTCATGAGGCATTGCGTATACAGGGTGGCCAGTTTCTCTAGAACAATCTGCCCACCATCCTTCAACAAATCTGCTGTTACCTGATCCTCCCCAACTGCCTTCCCCCTTTGCATATCTCCCAAGGCTTTCTTTATTCTTCCGGCGTTACCTGTGGGATTTCGAATTCCTCTAGACTATTTTCTCTTCCATTATCGTCGTGGGTGTCACTGGTACTGTATAAATCTCTATAGAACTCCTCAGCCACTTGAACTATCTCATCCATATTAGTAATGATATTGCCGGCTTTGTCTCTTAACGCATACATCTGATTCTTGCCAATTCCTAGTTTCTTCTTCACTGTTTTTAGGCTTCCTCCGTTCCTGAGAGCATGTTCAATTCTATCCATATTATACTTCCTTATGTCTGTATTACAAAGCCTCTATTATGACGATGGTGCGCCGATGTTGGCATGACGACGACAGCCTGCAGAGAGTCGGATGACTATGTTGGACTAACAACGATGGCATCACGACCGTGGTGTGACAAAAAATGCATGGCTACTGTATGACGACGATGATGTGACGACGACGGCATGACATGAGTGAGATGTCGAAGAGCGACGACGATGAACGACCGTGACAGGAAAACGGTGACGGTAGTAGAAGGAACACATGTTGACGACTGCATGACGACGAGGAGATGACAACGGTATAAGGATAATGGTATGACGAACAGTCTATGACGGCAATGGCGGGACGATGACTGTATTACGAAGCCTGTATGACAACGTTGCGGTGACGACGACGGCATGCAGAGTGTCGGATGACGAAGCTGGACTAACAACGACGGCATCGCGACGGTGGTGTGACAACAAATGATGACCACTGTATGGCGACGATGGTATGGCGACGGCGGCATGACATAAGTGAGATGTAGAAGAACGACGACGATGAACGGCCGTGACAGCAACACGGTGACTGTATTAGAATGAACACATGTTGACGACTGCATGACGACGAGGAGATGGCAACGGTATAAGGGCAATGGTATGACGAAGAGTCTATGATGACAATGACGGGACGATGACTGTATTGCGAAGCCTGCATGACAATGCTGACGTGATGGCCGAAGGCATGAAGACAGTCGGATGACGATGTTGGACTAACAAGGACGGCATCCCGACAGCGGTGTGACAACAAATGCATGACCACTGTGTGGCGATAATGGCGCCACGATGGCGGCATGACATAAGTGAGATGTCGAGGAACGACGACGATGAACGACCGCGACCGCAACAAGATGATGGTAGTAGAATGAACACATGTTGACAACTGCATGACGACGAGGAGATGGCAACGGTATAAGGGCAATGGTATGACGAAGAGTCTATGATGACAACGACGGGACGATGACTGTACTGCGAAGCCTGTATGATAGTGTTGGCATGACGGACGACGGCATGAAGAGAGACGGATGACGATGTTGGACTAACAACGACGGCATCGCGACGCTGGTGTGACAAGAAATGCATGACTACTGTGTGGATACGATGGCGTGACGAAGATGGCATGGCGACAGGTCATTAACATATCTGGACTGACGACGATTGAACAACCATGACGGTATCACGACCACATACCCAGTGGCCGAAGCTATCAGACAACTTGGGCCGCTTGGTCAGCGTAAAAGGTGCAACCACGACCGTATGGTGCGGACGATAGCACGAATTCAGAACGAATACGATGCAGTGACAGCGACGGCCTCAGGACTACGAGCACATACCTAGTGTCAGAACTGTTAGACTACTTGACCCTCTGGGTCGGCGTAGAAGGCATGACGACGAAACAATGACGACAGTTAGATCACAAAGCGGGAATGACGGCGATGTAACGACCACGATGCCATCACGGCCATTAGCACCGTGTCATCTCGCATTAACGAAAACACAGGCACACTAACCAGCGTGCCTACTAAGCATCCTTGACATTTGCTGTGACGCCTTATGTATGCTATGAGACGCAGCTTTCTTTCAAGAACCCTCTATTATTATTGTCTTTTTTAAGCTGTTGCGTCAATTCTGCGGCACATAATGTCTACAATTTGCACACGACACTGTATTCCACCGTACTCATGTCAAAAAAACCCTGGTCATTCATCTTGCTCGCTATACGATTACTGAGCAGTGCGCTTCACCTGCACCCTGAATGTACTACCGCGCGGTGCCTTATTATCTCCATGTTTCTTTTTATTGTATGATTATTTTATTGTTGATTTCAAGTGGCTTACATTGTAATATTGAGTAAACGAACGATTCATTTCTTCACTGTGCACCGCATGTGTGGTATCGCTATCGCCAGTGGTATTGCTGTGCTTATATTTTTCTTGTTGTTGCTATTGCGCACAACTTTATCGTCTGTCTTCTCACACGTAACATTCTGGTGGAGGTTAGCGATCCCCTCCCTCGCCACGGAACTGCGAAGTAGTCGACACATCGACCTTGTCCCCATGCCTCCCGGTGACGAGCCCGCCTCTGCAGCGGCTTCGGCTTAGAAGAGTTTGGGCGTGAATTAGTTGGTACGAATAATGCATATTTAAAATAGCGCCAAAAACACGGACAAGGGAGGAACACAGGACGAGCGCTGTTCGGCTTATCCGACTGCTCCAATCATCACGGTTGCCCCACATCGCGACCCTCATGTGTTCTCTGGCCTGGAGGGACAGGAACTTGACGAATGGATCAAGCTGTATGAACTCACCAGTGGTAATAACAGATGGAACCCAAGGATTATGCTCGCAAATGTCATTTATTATCTCGGTGGCAGCAAACGCATGAAGACGAGATAACCAGTTGGGACAGTTTCAAAGGAGAGCTAGGGGAACTGTTCGGCGACCCCTCTGGGTGCAAGGTTGTCGCGAGAAAGGCTCTTGTATCGTGTTCAGTCATCTACAGAGCCTTACGTTTCATACGTCTTCAACGTCTTGGCTCTATGCCGCAAATCTGACGATAATTTGCTGAAGCCGATGAAGTGGCGCATGTGCTAAAAGGCATCGACGACGACGCTTTCAATTTGCTTGTTTTCAGCAATGTCTCGGCTATCGACGACATCATAAAAGAATGGCGTCGCCTTGAACAAGCTAAGAGCCGCCATATCACATACCATATCACTCGGCTACTCAACACTGCTGCTACATCGACATGTGAGGGTCGACCGCGTCAGACCACCACCTGTGACGACGTCACCCGTATTGTTCGCCGCGAACTCGAGGCCACCTGTTCGCTAGCATTCTCCGCGACGTCTCCCGATCCGCCAGCAACCACCATTGCAATGATTCAGGCAGTCGTCAGACAAGAATTTGAGAACATGGGTCTGAACTCAGTTTAAGGTACGTCTCAACCCAGTGTTGCCCAGTTCTCTAGGAGCCCCCCTTGTCCCCGACAGTCCTTTTCTGCCATATCTCGCAGCAACCCGTCCGAATAGCGTACATTTGATGACAGACTGATCTGCTTTCACTGCTGTCGCATCGGCCATGTCACTCTTCACTGCCGCAACCGATGGCCACCACATCCTCGGGCATACGGCCCCGCTTATTCCCGCACCTTTGGGCCTTCTGTTCCTCATACCGCCCGCGATGAATGAACTGCCCCTGATGCTCCCGCTCCGAACCTTTGCTACAGTCGCTCGCCTTCCCCTCGACGCCATCAGTCTCGTTCGCCCCAGCATCGTTGCTCCTCTTCGCCGCTATTCGCATCCCGGATCCAGCCTGAAAACTAGGCACTGCAGCTTCTGAAGGTGAAGCTGCGTTGTCGACTCTGCCCTCAAATCCTCTGCTCATGTTACCTACGAACCAAAACCCTCTTGACGTTGATGTTGGCGGCTATTCTTTCCCAGCACTCATCGATACAGGAGCACATCTTTCTATTATGAACGCTGCCTTCCGACAACGACTGAACAAGCTCTGCACCCCAGCGTCGGCACGCGTCATCCGCGTTGCTGATGGCGGTACTGTGCCTATCATCGGCATGTGTACGGCATGTGTCAGCATCGCCGGCCGCCACACTCCTGTCCTCTTCACTGTAATTGCTCATTGCCGCCACGACCTCATTCTCGGCCTCGATTTTCTCTCCGCGCATTCTGCTCTTATGGAGTGCTCTTCCAGTACCCTTCCCTTGAATTGCCGATTCTCGCAGAACGTTCTGACGCACCCCAATGCCGCGTACGCCCCACCGGCTTTCTTCGCCTGCAGCCTAAGTCAAGAGCCTATATTGAACTGTTATCTTCCCCATCAATTCCTGTTGGTGAGTACCTCTTAACTCTTCTGCCCGACATTCCAGTGCAGTAAGACGTTAGCTTGCCTCACAGTATACTTACTATTACTGCGAACCGCACTCGCATGCCTGTCTTTAATTTTGGATTGGCAAAGCAGGCTCTACCGCCAGGTATTTCTCTTGCCACCGTTGATTGTCTCGGCGACCATCACGTGGCAGCGTTATCCACCGATGGTTCTCGCGAGCTTAGCTGGCCCTTCGCGCCAGCCTCGGGCGGAGATCGCAACATAAAGAAAATTGTTGCGACGGATCTGTCCTCTGCGCAGGCTGAAGACCTTTGCCAAGTATTATCGTCTTACCGAGATATTTCCGACTTCGACGACCGCCCTTTAGGCCAGACGCTCGTGGTCAAGCATCGGATTCTTACTGGCGATGCTACGCCTTCTCACCGAAGACCGTATGGAGTTTCTGTGCCGGACGCCAAGTATTTGAAACTGAAGTAAACAGAATGCCCGATAAAAACATCATAGAGCCTTCTTCGAGTCCCTGGGCGTCACCTGTGGTGTTGGTGAAGAATGACTGCACGTGGCGCTTTTGGGTAGACTACCGTCATCTGAACAACATTACTAAGGACGTCTACCCGCTCCCACGTAGAGACGACGTCCTTCACTGTCTGCACGGTTCCAGCTATTTCTCTTCTATAGATCTTCGTTCTGGATACTGGCAGATTGCTGTTGACGATATGAACAGAGAAAAAACCGCGTTCATCACACCTCATGGCCTATACCAATTTAAAGTAATGCCGCTTGGATTATGCAACACCCCCGCCACCTTTGAGAGTATGATGGACTCCTTGCTCGAAGGTTTCAAATGGTCGACATGCCTCTGCTACCTTGACGACGTCATCACCTTCTCGCCAACGTTCGACACTCGTCTTGAGCGTCTAACAACTATACTTGATATAGTTCGAAAGGCGAAGCTGCATCTTAACTCGTCCAAATGTCGTTTTGGTCACCGCCAAATTACTCTTCTGGGCCATCTCATTGACGCTGCCGGAGTACAGCCTGGTCCTGACAAAACTCGCGCTGTCCGAGTTTTGTCCGAGTCACAGCCGCAGGCGTTCGAAGTTTTGTAGGTTGATCGTACTTTCGTCGTTTTGTTCGAAATTTTGCGGCAATTGCTAGACCCCTCAATAATCCTTTGAAGAAAGGTGTACAATTCTCGCGGGATACTTCAGAAGCCACCGCCTTCTCTCGTCTCATCACTTTTCTAAACTCACCACATATTCTCGCCCACTTCGACCCTCATGCCCCAACAGAATTGTGTACAGATGCCAGCGGTCATGGTGTCGGTGCCGTCTTAGCCCAGCGTCAGCGTGACCAGGATCGTGTTTGCTTATGCGAGCCGCCTCCTAGCACCATCGGAGCGCAATTATTCCATAACGGAACGAGAATGCCTCGCTGTTGTCTGGATGGTTGCGAAGTTCCATCCTTACCTTTACGGCCGCCCTCTTTTCGTAGTCATTGACCATCATGCTCTCTGCTGGCCCTCATCACTAAAAAATCCTACAAGCCGGCTTGGTCGATGGGCTTTGAGGCTAGATGAATTTTCACATTCCATTGTGTACAAGTCTGCCCGCCTGCACCAAGACGCTGATTGCTTGTCGCGTTACCCTGATGACGACTCTGACTCCTCCAATATTGCCTGTGCTTCTTGCGTGTTCTCTGCATCACAGCTGCTTCATTTTACCGACGAGCAACGTCGTGACGCCTACATCAGAGCACTCATCGACCGTTTTGAACACACTCCTGCCGACGCAACACTACGCCTCTCCATCCTCCGCGACGGTACTCTGTACCGTCGTAACCTTCATCCGGATGGCTATGTGTTACTACTTGTAATACCTAAACACCTCCGTTCCACCGTTTTAAAAGAGCTTCACGTAGCACCAACGGCAGGACACATCGGCGTATCTCGAACCTATGACCATGTACGTCGCCGTTTCTTCTGGCCGGGCCTTGCCCGTTCTGTACGACGTTACGTCGCCGCTTGTGAACTTTGCCAACGACGCAAGAAGCATTCCCAGCTCCCCGCCGGTTACATGCAGCCACTCGACATCCCTGCCGAGCCCTTCCATTGTGTCGGCTTGGGTCTTCTCGGCCCATTTCCTGAATCTACATCAGGAAACAAGTGGGTTGCAGTTGCGGCGGACTATGCGGCCCGCTACGCCGTAACCCGCGCTCTTCCGACCAGTTACGCGACTGATGTTGCGGACTTCCTCCTACACGATACAATTTTGTTGCATGGTACTCCGCATCAATTGCTAACAGACCATGGTCGTACGTTTTTGGCCAATGTCATCGACGACATCGGGCGTGCCTGCTCAATACAGCATGAATTTACCACCCCCAAACGAGCAGCTTCACTGAGCGTTTGAACCGAACCCTTACAGACATGCTATCCGAATACGTTTCAGACGACCACCGTGACTGGGACCTGGCTCTACCTCACATTACGTTTGCGCACAACTCTTCCCGTCTCGAAACTGCTGCCTTTCCCCCGTTTTACCTCTTGTATGGCTGAGAACCGACGCTAACACTGGACACTGCTTCCCTCCGCCACAGCTTCAACCAGCGATTATGCCCGTGATGCAATCGCCCAGGCTGACCATGCTTGCCAACTTGCGCGCGCTCCTCATCAAGTGTCTCAAGACGAACAGAAGCAACGCCACCACCTCCGTCACCGTGACGTCAATTTTTTGCACGGAACCCTCATGTTGCTTTCGTCATCTTCACGTAAAGTTGGCCTTTGTGAAAAACTGATTTCCTGTTACCCAGGCCCATATCGCGTGCTCCGCCAAGTGGCCGATGTCCCCTATGAAATCTTTCTAGGTACGCCCACTACGTCCGCCGCTGTGACAGCCAGTGACATTGTCCACGTCGCCCGACTCAAGCCCTACAACTCTCCACGCGTCTTAGATATTTAACAGTACGGTGACGGTGCTTTTGTCGCCGGGGGGGGGGATAGTATTACAATATCATTGAGCGATGCTCAAGAAACGAGCCGCCTCGAGAACGACGATGAAGTTTGTCGGTGCGCTTAGCGCGAGCAAGTTTCGGCCTGGCGGCCTGGCTCCACTGTGAATAGCATGTAAATAGCCTCTTCTGTCTGTGCCTTTCCACACGCAACAATATATAAAATATACAACAAGTGTCCATTGTTGTAGGGGTAGCTGGGCGCAGGCGGCGACCGCAACGGAGCTCCAGGGAGGACGGGAACGCGAGAGGACGTCGGGATCTTGACGTGCCCCCACCACTTTATAATACCGAGACCGATCAAGTTGTGCAGCACTGTTTATTCCAAGAAAAGGCAACGCCCCAGCTCACGCCCGAAGAAGTCGAAGAACAGGGCAGATGATGACGGCTATGTACAAATGAAAACGACGAAGTATGTTAATAGTGCTTACAATATATATATATATATATATATATATATATATATATATATATATATATATATATATATATATATATGTATATATATATATAAATATATTGTGAATAGGAGCTGCTGGAGATCATATATGTATATATATATATATATATATATATATATATATATATATATATATATATATATATATATATATATAATCTCCAGCAGCTCAGACTGACACATGCGAAGGAAGGTTGCATAACCTCACACATCCTGCAGTCGCAAGAAGTATTCTCTGCATTGTGTCCAAGACTGCACTAACTGTCACGTAAACCAGCGGGCTAGTCTTTGTTCAGGGAAGCACTGGAGACACTGAATTGATGACAACTCCAATGCTGGATTCTGTATTTTAAGTCTTAGTTGAGCTGCTAGAAGTACTAGGATTAGGACAGTGAAACAACAAGGAAGCTTGATAGCATTGTGAGGCCACAACACTATAAATTTAACTCATCCCGCCTAAATCGGCTTAGATGCTTCCCTCCTTCGGTCATCGCGATACGTAGAGTCATGTAGAACAATGATTTGTTTTTGGTGATGTCTCAGCGCACCAGCCCAAAGTACCAATTCCGTACATGAGATGTAAATTTAAGGCAACACTGCGCATAATTCCGGGTCTGCACAAAAGCTTAAGAATATTCCAGCAGGGAAGAACTTCCATGCTTTTTTATAGCATTGCTTTAATCATAAACGAAATACTGCTATAACGCAGCAGAGAAGTTAAGACTAAGTGTCGTAAGTGCCTACGTTATTTGAAGAGAGTATCATATTGAGGTTGCCAACTGAAAGTCAACTTCGACCTATGTTTCGACATAACATTGTTGCAAAGTGCTGCTCAGTGAAGCACGCGTGTGAAGTACGCAAAGATACATGGGTGGTCTTGGGTAAGTCCACCCATGCACCTTTGCGTAGTTCACACGCGTACTTCACTGAGCGGCACTTTGCAACAGTGCAGACAGTCAAGGACGTCGTCTATACGTAGGAGCGGGCAGACGTCCCTCTTAGTAATATTGTTCAGATGACGGCAGTCTAAACAGAAGCGCCACGTGCAGTCCTTCTTAACCAACACCACAGGTGATTCCCAGGAACTCGAAGAAGGCTCCATGATGTTTTTATCGAGCATTCTGTTTACTTCACTTTGAAATACTCGGCGTCGGGCACAGAAACTCGATACGGTCTTCGGTGAGAAGGCGTAGCATCGCCAGTAAGAATCCGATGCTGGACCGCGAGCGTCTGGCCTAAAGGGCAGTCGTCGAAGTCGAAAATATATCGGTAGGACGATAATACTAGGCAAAGGTCTTCAGCCTGCGCAGAGGACAGGTCTGTCATAATCATTTTCTTTATGTTGGGATCGGCGCCTGTGGCTGGCGCGAGGGGCCTGCTAAGCTCGCGAAAACCATCGGTCCATAACGCTGCCACGGGATGGTCGCCGAGACAATCAACGGTGGCAAGGCAAATACCTTGCGGTAGCGTCTGCTTTCCCAATCCAAAGTTAAAGACAGGCATGCGAGTGTGGTTCGCAGTAGCAATAAGTACACCGTGAGGTACAGTAACGTCATACTGTACTGGAATGTCGGGCCGAGGAGGGACGAGGTACTCGCCATCAGGAACTGGTGGGGAAGACAAGAGTTCAATATAGGCTATTGACTTTGGCTACAGGCGAAGAAAGCCGGCGGGGTGTACGCGGCAGTGGGGTGCGTCCGAAGGTTCTGGGAGAATCGGCATTTCAAGGCGAAGGGTACTGGAAGAGCAGTCAATAAGAGCAGAACGCGCGGAGAGAAAATCGAGGCTGAGAATGAGGTCGTCGGGGCAATGAGCAATTACAGAGAAAAGGACAAGAGTGTGGAGGCCGGCGATGCTGACACGTGCCGTACTCATGCCGAAGATAGGCACAGCACCGCCATTTGAAGCGCGGACGATGCGTGCCGACGCTGGGGCGAGGAGCTTGTTCAGCCGTCGTCGTAGGCAGCACTCATAATAGAATCGATGAGTGCCGCGATAGGATAGCCGTCCACATCAACGTCAAGAAGGTTTTGGTTCGTACGTAACGTGAGCAGAGGATTTGAGTTCAGGCTCGACGACGCAGCTTCACCTCTAGAAGCTGAAGTGCCAATTTTCCGGCTGGATCCGGGAGGCGATAGGCGGCGAAGAGAAGCGACGGCGCTGGGGCGAACGAAACTGATGGCTTCGAGGGGAGGGTGAGAGGCAGTAGCGAAGATTTGGAGCTGGAGCACCAGTGGCAGTTCGTTCATCGCGGGTGGTATGGGGAACAGAAGGTCCAAAGGTGCGGGAATAAGCACCGCCGTATGTCCGATAATATGGTTGCGGTTGCGGCATCGTTGTGGTTGCAACATCGGTTGCGGCAGTGACGAGCGACGTGGCCGATGCGACAGCAGTGGAAGCAGATCGGTCTGTCGTCAGAGGTACGCCATTCAGACGGGTTGCGGCGAGATGTGGCAGAAAAGGACTGTCGGGGACGAGGAGGGCCGCTAGAGAACTGGGTAACACTGGGTTGAGACGTGGAATAGACGGTGTTCACACCCATGTTCTGAAATTCTTGTCTGACGATGGTCTGAATCTTCGCAATGGTGGTTGCTGGCGGATCGGGAGGCGTCGTGGAGAAAGCCGGCGAACAGGTGGCCCCGAGTTCGCGGCGAACAATACGGTTGACGTCGTTACAGGTGTTGATCTGACGCGACCGACCGCCACATGTTGATGTAGCAGGATTGTTGTGTAGCCGCGTGATATGGTGTGTGATACGGCGACTCTTAGCTTATTCAAGGTGACGGCGCCCTTTTATGATGGCATCGATAGTCTAGACGTTGCCGAAAACAAGCAAATAGAAAGCGTCTTCGGCGATGCCTTTTCGCTGATGAGCCACTTCATCTGCTTCGGACATATCGTCAGCTTTGCGGCATAAAGCCAAGGCGTCGAAGATGTATAAAACCTACGGCTCTGTAGATGACTGAACACGAGACGCAAGAGCCTTTCTCGCGGCAACCTTGCACTCAAAGGGGTCGCCGAACAGTTCCCGTAGCTTTTCTTTGACACTGTCCCAACTGTCTCGTCTTATCTTGCCTTATGTCGTCTTATCTCGTCTACATGCGTTTGGTGCCACACCCGTGGGGTCACCATCATCATCAGCCTGGTTACGCCCAGTGCAGGTCAAAGGCCTCTCCCATACTTCTCCAACAACCCCGGTCATGTACTAATTGTGGCCATGTCGTCCCTGCCAACTTCTTAATCTCATCCGCCCACGTAACTTTCTGTCGCCCCCTGCTACGCTTCCCTTCCCTTGTAATCCAGTCCGTAACTATTAATGACCATCCGTTATCTTCCCTCCTCATTACATGTCCTGCCCATGCCCATTTCTTGTTCTTGATTTCAACTAAAGATGTCATTAACTCGCGTTTGTACCCTCACCCAATCTGCTCTTTTCTTATCCCGTAACGTTACACCTATCATTCTTCTTTCCATAGCTCGTTGCGTTGTCCTCAATTTGAGTAGAACCCTTTTCGCAAGCCTCCAGGTTTCTGCCCCGAGGGTGAGTACTGGTAAGACACAGCTATTATAAACTTTTCTGTTGAGGGATAATGGCAACCTGCTGTTCATGATCTGAGCATGCCTGCCCAACGCACCCCAGCCCATTCTTATTCTTCTGATTATTTCCGTCTCATGATCCGAATCCGCCGTCACTACCTGCCCTAAGTAGATGTATTCCCTTACTACTTCCAGTGCTTCGCTACCAATTTTAAATTGCTGTTCTCTTTCGAGACTGTTAAACATTACTTTAGTTTTCTGCAGATTAATTTTTAGACCCACTCTTCTGCTTTGCCTCTCCAGGTCAGTGAGCATGCATTGCAGTTGGTCCCCTGAGTTACTAAGCAAGGCAATATCATCAGCGAATCGCAAGTTACTAAGGTATTCTCCATTAACTTTTATCCCCAATTCTTCCCAATCCAGGTCTCTGAATACCTCCTGTAAGCAGGCTTCGAATAGCTTTGGAGAGATCGTATCTCCTTGCCTGACGCCATTCTTTATTGGAATTTTGTTGCTTTCCTTATGGAGGACTACGGTGGCTGTGCAGCTGCTATAGATATCTTTAAGTACATTTGCATACGGCTCGTCTTCACCCTGATTCCGTAATGCCTCCATGACTGCTGAGGTTGCGACAGAATCGAACGCTTTCTCGTAATCAATGAAAGCTATATATAAGGGTTGGTTATATTCCGCACATTTCTCTATCACCTGATTGATAGTGTGAATATGGTCTATTGTAGAGCAGCCTTGAGGGAATCCTGCCTGGTCCTTTGGTTGACAGAAGTCTAAGGTGTTCCTGATTCTATTTGCAATTACCTTAGTAAATAGTTTGTAGGCAACTGACAGTAAGCTGATCGGTCTATAATTTTTGAAGTCTTTGGCGTCCCCTTTCTTATGGATTAGGATTATGTTTGCGTTCTTCCAAGATTCTGGTACGCTCGAGGTCATGAGGCATTGTGTATACAGGGTGGTCAGCTTCTCTAGAACAATCTGCCCACGATCCTTCAACAAATCTGCTGTTACCTGATCCTCCCCGGCTGCCTTCCCCCTTTGCATATCTCCCAAGGCTTTCCTTACTTCTTCCGGCGTTACCTGTGGGAAATCGAATTCCTTTAGACTAGTTTCTCTTGTATTATCGTCGTGGGTGCCACTGGTACTGCATAAATTTGTATAGAACTCCTCAGCCACTTGAACTATCTCATCCATATTAGTAATGACATTGCCGGCTTTGTCTCTTAACGCATACATCTGATTCTTGACAATTCCTGGTTTCTTCTTCACTGCTTTTAGGCTTCCTCCATTCCTGAGAGCATGTTCAATTCTATCCATATTATACTTCCTTATGTCAGCTGTCTTACACTTGTTGATTAACTTCGAAAGTTCTGCCAGTTCTATGCTAGCTGTAGGTTTAGAGGCTTTCATACATTGTCGTTTCTTGATCAGATATTTCGTCACCTGCAATAGTTTGCTGGTATTCTGCCTAACGTAGTTACCACCGATTTCCATTGCACACTCCTTAATGATGCCCGCAAGATTGGCGGTCATTGCTTCAACGCTAAGGTCCTCTTCCTGAGTTAAAGCCGAATACCTGTTCTGTAGCTTGGTCTGGAATTCCTCTATTTTCCCTCTTACCGCTAACTCACTGGTCAGCTTATTATGTACCAGTTTCTTCCGTTCCCTCCTCAGGTTTAGGCTAATTCGAGTTCTTACCATCCTGTGGTCATTGCAGCGCACCTTTCCGAGCACGTGCACATCTTGTATGACGCCAGGGTCAGCGCAGAGTATGAAGTCTATTTCATTTCTAGTCTCGCCGTTCGGGCTCCTCCACGTCCACTTTCGGCTATCGCGCTTGCGGAAGAAGGTATTCATTATCCGCATAATATTTTGGTATTATGTATTATGTTGTATTATAATATTTTGCATATCATGATCTCGGGTGCCGCCGAGATAAAAGATTCATTGGCGAACCTAATCGTTGGGTCCCACCTGTAATAAGCACTGGCGAGTTCATACAGCTCGGTTCATTCGTCAACGTCATGTCCCTCCAGGCCAGAGAATACATCAGGGTCGCGATGTGGGGCAACCGTGATGACTGGAGCAGTCGGATAAGCCGAACAGCGCTCGTCCTGTGTCCTCCTTTGTCCGTGTTTTTTGATACAGTTTTAAATATGAATGATCCGTACAAACTAGCTCGTGCCCAAACCCTTCTAAGCCGTAGCCGTTGCAGAGGCGGGCTCGTCCCCGGGAGGCATGGTCCCTGGGAGGCATGGTCCCCGGGAGGCAGTAATCAGCGATGTGTAATAATAATAATAATATTTGGGGTTTTACGTGCCAAAACCACTTTCTGATTATGAGGCACGCCGTAGTGGAGGACTCCGGAAATTTTGACCACCTGCGGTTCTTTAACGTGCACCTAAATCTAAGCACACGGGTGTTTTCGAATTTCGCCCCCCGTCGAAATGCGGCCGCCGTGGCCGGGATTCGATCCCGTGACCTCGTGCTCAGCAGCCCAACACCATAGCCACTGAGCGATGTGTCGACTACTTCGCAGTTCCGTGGCGAGGGCGGTGATCACTAACCTCCACCAGAATGTTATGTGTGAGAAGACACACGATAAAGTTGTGCGCAGTAGTAACAACAAGAAAAATATAAATATAGCGATACCACTGGCGATAGCGATACCACACACGTGGCGTAGAGTGCAGACTTCCAATGCGCAGTGCACAGTGGACTGTCGCATAACGCAAGGAGCCCGATTCGGGCATAAAGTTCCAATGGCGTTTTGATGGCGAGCGGGCTCAACGCCGCATATCGCAGAGGGCGCGGAACCTACGGAGCTCATGGATTTCAGTTCTGAAACTTTGTCGGTATAAGGTTCTCATAAACTTTTCATGCGAAAGGTACGCTGACATTTCCAAAGTCGTGCTTTAGATTTTCAATTTCGGAACCTTGTAGGTTTAATTTTGTTATGAACATTTGACGCCGAAAGGGCATTGAGTTTTCCAAAGTAGTACATCTGACCATACAACGATACAACGAGACAACCGAAATCAAGATACCATCAGACAAGGTGACAAAGCACGCAGTGAGGTCGGATGAGATGAAGCGTTGAGGTGGTTCATTTCTGTCGTCATGTCACAGAAAACATTGTCAGCATTTGTTTCCACCTGCATCAAAACATCCATGTCAAGAGCCAGCAAATGTACCTACGTTATCATTTGTTTTTCTACTTTGACTTTTATCACGAGGACAAATTGAGCTTCAATTTTTTTTGCTCTCGCTACCCGCTGGCTGCCGGAGCCTACCAGAGCGAATGCATTTTTCTCGTGTTGCCGCGACCACCGCGAGCGCGCATTTCGATGCGTGTTCATTTTTCTCTGGCCGAGTGTGTTTTCGCTGGCAGAGTTTTGGACGCTTTCTGGCTAGCAGACGAGAAAAATAAACAATGCATGTTCGCTCGCCGCCATCACTGCGCGGACTCCCATGGGCCGGCAGGTCCTACAAACCTTGGGGTTCCCAGCTATAACAACGCGAACCCAAGAAACCTGCTCGATACTTCGTCACGTCCAGGAGAGGTATCTCGTGGCCCCGATACCACGCAACAAGGACCCTAAGCTACACTTTGGCCGGAGGAGAGCAAGGGCCCAGTACATGGAGAAAGCATTCAGGCCCAATTCCATGGCCCGTTTTACGGACGCCGCCATGTATGGGACGAACAACAAGGTCGCAGTGGTAGAGGTTGCGACCACCGAGGTCACGTTACCTCCGATGCATCGGCCCTCCTCGTCGCGATCATGGAAGCCGAACAGCTGGCCATCGCACTAGCCATCGGCGAAGGCCTCCACGCAAACAAACCACCCACGATCCTCACGGATTCCCCGTGGGCCTGCCGTAACTTCCTTCAGGGATGAATCGGAAGACCTTCTGCAGAAGTCCTAGGCCAAATACTCAAGGAGTATCATAAGGACATCAACACCCAAACCATCATCTAAATACTGGGCCACACTGGCATCACGGCCAACCTGCAGGCCGACAGAGCAGCTCGAGAATTCGTGCATGAGCGAGCACTCATCACGCCGGCTGCAGAAGATCCGGACCCTGTTGACCACGAGTATTCAGCCATAGTGAACTACCACAGAGGGAGTCGCTTGCGATATCAACCACACCATCGAAATCTAAAGACAGAGGATGCCGTTGCCTGGCATAGGGTCCAGAGAGGCCGTTGCACACGAACCTACACTTATTACAACGCATACACCCCACAGCTTACAGGAACGAATGCCCGTGGTGCGGGGACTCACCAACACTATACCACATTACGTGGGGGTGCACACTACACAACATAGTACACCTCGACAGGAACACCAGGACAGCAATAGGAGGCACTGCTCTCTAGCTCGGCCGTCGACAACCAGCTCAAGCTGATATAGAGAGCTGAGAAGATGGCAAGAGCCAGTGGAGCCCTGGTCTAAGGTTCCGGACCATTAGAGATTCTTCTGATTATTCTTTTGATAAAATCTATCTATCTATCTATCTATCTATCTATCTATCTATCTATCTATCTATCTATCTATCTATCTATCTATCTATCTATCTATCTATCTATCTATCCGTCCGTCCGTCCGTCCGTCCGTCCGTCCGTTGTCTGTCTGTCTGTCTGTCCGTCTGTCTGTCTGTCTGTGTGCGTCTATGCGGTGACTCAGGTTTGCAACGCATTCGCTTGAGCGCAGCCTCTCCGGAAAATTTTGTCTCTCTAGTGCACGATTCTCTGTGGACCAAGCGTCTCACGTTTTCTTCGACGTTCCTTCAGTAGCCACATTAGGTGCCCAAAGTAGGCATTCGATTGTGGCCAACATGCTTTCTTTTGCGTTTTTTGACGTCCGTGCCCTTGCCTCGAAAAAAAATATATTGTGGCGGCGCAGCAAATTGTCGCATAGTGAAATTTCGATTTTGTTACTTCTTCTTCGTTTGCGGAAATAATGGGCTACAGAGCGCTTCAGTTTCCGGATACTCTTAATATATTATTGCAACAGCAATTATATGGACACTCCACGCGCATTCCTGCAATCGCCTTCACCGTCATGTTCCGAATGAAGTCCAAGTGTGATATCATCATGACCTCGCGCCGCATGCTGTATGTGGGAGTGAAAGCGTAAGAGGGGGGGGGGGAGGTGGCACGCGTGAGCCGACGATGGTGGCTCTGTCTTGTCGGCTCAAAAGACCAAAGGGGGGAGGAAGCGCACCGCCTCGTGTCACGCGCGATACATCAGGGGGAGTGGATACAGCGGGGAGCTGTAATCAGTGAATCTTGTTGCGCAACATCTTTATTTGCCTTCTTTGACGCATTACATGCAGTGACATTTTTTTAGATAGGTAGATTTATTGGAGTCTTATAGGTATAAACAGATATCTTGTTGCGAGGTTATGTGCATACCCGTGCAGCAAAATTTGTTTCCAGTGCCACTTTTCTTGTCCTTTATCAAACTGTGCCTACGCATTTGTATATTCCATTGTGCCTTCGCATTTCTAATGCAAGCGGGCGAATCAAATGAACGTGAGTTTATCCACCCCGTGCAATAATGGTTCGGCTCAGTATGCGCGAGGCATGCGCGTAGCATACAGGCATCTCTAATTTATCAAAGGGACACGAAGTTATGAGGATAAAGGTTCTTTAATGCTCTCATAAATTGGGTTGAACACGGTTACATGACGTAATGGAAACTGCCAATGTTGAGCAGCGTGGTGTCGTGAGGTTTCTCACGCCTGAAGGTGCTTCTCAAAAGGTGTTTCCCAAATGTCACGTTGAACATTGCATTTAATTAGCCACTGTGAAGCGTTGGAGCAAACAGTTCAGAGAAGGACGTGACAGTTGCAAGGACGATTCAAGACCGGGTCAAAGCCACCGTGCAATCACACCCAACACTATTGCAAAGGCTGATGAGCTGATTAGACAAGAAAGGGGGATAATCACCGATGAATTCGCAAGGCGTGGGAACATCAGTCGCGGTTCGGGTCGCACCATAATTCGTGAACATCTCGGTTATCCGCTCTTGTGTGCGCAATGGATGCCCAAGATTTTGAACCACCGCCAGAAGAACCAGCAGGTTCAGCGCTACCTTCCCTTATTTGATCCGGTATCACAATGAAGTTGATGACTTTCTGTCTAGAGTAGTGACCGGGGACGAATCATGGTGCCGCTACTAGGAGCCTGAAAGACGACGGCAGAACTCACAGTGGGAACATTCGACTTCGCCACTCCCAATCAAAAGACAAGCCGTCATTTCCGCCGGTAAGGTGTTGACTTTTCTTTCTCGATAGTCAGGAGCCATTAGTGATGGAATTTGCTAAACCTGGGGAGACTATCGATCGCTTCTAATACAGTAAAACGCGGGATCAGCTGCGTGTCGCAATGAAGAACAAACGACGTGGAAATTTGAGCAATGTGGTCATGTTGCTCCACGACAATGCCCGTCACCATGTCGCTGATGTGGCTAATACAAGAACGGCGAAGTTCAAGTGGGAAAAGCTGCAACATCCGCCATACAGCCCAGACCTGTGGCGCTGCGACTCACCATTTTGAGCTTCTGAAAGAGCAGCTCAAGGTAACCAGATTCGTGTTGGAAGATGACGTGATACAGTCAGTTACTGTCTTTAGAAGCAGCAACCCAAGCAGTTTTATGAGACGGGAATCACGCGTGTCGTTAGTCGGCGGGACAAATGTCTAAATAATCATGGAGACTACTTTTAAATAAAGTACCCCGTTTGTCATATATTCGCACTGGCTCACTTTCATTGGAATCGCCCTCGTATATTTTGCATAACTGCTGCTTTTTATAGGTGCTCTCTGTTATGACTATGATTTCAGTGCAATTACAATGCACGACAGATGAAAGCTGCTCCTGCGCGATAAATTGTAACAATGGGAGGCCTTATTGAGATTTTGCCTGGTCGTTGTATATGTATAAAGATGTAAACAAGGTTCTTCAATGACAAAGTTTCATTAAAGTAATTGTCCTCAACGTGTTCATCTTATGGCCTTTACATTTTTCATATCAGCCAAATGCACTGCTTTGCTGGTTTCAAACTGATATAATTCTAAACTTCGTGTGATATTTTCTTTACTTATTGAACAGAAAACATGGAAGCATTAATATCAGTTATTTCAGGCATGATGTTTGACACATGCGAGTATGTTCTTTTATGAAAAAATACATATTTTACTGGTCTTGACAGTGCGCAGGGTTCAAGAATTCGTTTTTAGCATCTTTGCAGTGGAAATGCAGTTGTTATTAGTGTATTTGACCCCTCGACAAATTCTATAAGGAGGAGGTGAGCTGCAACGTGAGCCCCCCCCCCCCCTTCCCCGGACGAAATTTCTGGCTACTCCTCTGTTCACTACCAAACTACAATCATCGTATGAGTAGCATACGTACAACGCTATTTATCAACTCAGAAATCGCTGTGAACTAGTAAACGAGGTCAATGTGCCGGTATCTGTTTGTTTCAGGGGCTGATTACTCCCGATGAAACGAGAAAAAGTAGCACCAGTGTACCACTGGTTGACGGGGACGAGACCATGGGCCCCTATCATGAGAAATTCAGCCCACAAGAAGGAGCGGTGAAAGCCATTCCGGAAGTATCTGATCACGCCTCAAAAAACCAGATAGGCAAACTGGCTGATGGAACAGAACAGCACTCCTTCCAGTCGGCTAACAGCAAGTGCTACCAGTTCTCCGGATACGACCCAACGATCGGCCTCCAAATGTCGTTCGGACATTCAGTGGGAACCGACGCATTCAAACCGATCACTGTGAGTATAGGATGTTAACCCCATAGGAAACCAAAATATTCGCAGAGGCAGCCACAGCTTTCGAGCCTATATTGCTTATTTATTTTCCCCCGAATAAAATGTCTTACTGCGCTCTGCAAAGTTGGCAGTACGTATTGTTGTGAGCGAGCAAATGTTACAAAAAATGCGAGCAATTACCAGGACTTCATTGCTTACGAATCGTTTGCTTTCCTCATTTACGGCGTAGCAAAATACGAGACCTCATTGAGCGCTATTGTTAGGGTTGTCACGTAGGCGTTGTCTAAAGTACAACCTTTCAGATGCCTATTTTCCTTTTGAAGGGCCAAAGTGCGCGGAATATTCTTGCTCGTGTGATCGGAATTTCTCTACAGTGCTTGTTTCCATTCGAGGCATTGAGAGAAAGCTCCTACCCCGTATGATGATAACGCAGCTGCAACGAGCAGAGTCGTTTAACTCCGTAGTTGTCGGACGAATTGCTGCCTTGCTGGTTTTTTACTGGTGTCCTTGTCGCAATATATCTTATAGTTGCTTGGTAATTATCTACGCAACAGGGCACCCAAAATAAGTGTGCAGTTTGACAGTACATAATTTATGCGGTCTCTAACAGCAAGAAGAGAACAATTTGTTTCAACGAAGAACACCATCTGGTCTTTGGTAAAGCGCTGCACCACAAGAACAGTGCTGGCTTTTTGGTGAGTTGATCAGCCGTCAAGTGCTGTCGGTGAAGCAAAGAGCCGCGACAACTCCGAAGTGAAGTAAGCTGCATGAATTGAAAATAAAGTTCAGAGAACAATAGCCTTGCAAAAGAAGTCTTTTTAGCAGAAAAATAATGAGCAGAAGGGGATAAACTCTATTGGTAAGAGACGTTTCCTATGCGCGACTAAGAGGCGTCTTATTCCGAGCAGAGCGCCAAGACACCGTGGGTAAGACAACTCTCGGACACCGCCTTGAATTTTCTGCGTTTTATATTCTTGAGGTCAAAGATTTCAAGAGAAATATCTGTGGATCAGTAACTACGCTGTCGGCGTGCTAGGATTAGACGTACTGCATTAGAAAAGAGGCGAACGAGTCTGTCAACTGAGTTTGCATCACATTGTAGATATAGTTGTGAACCCCGACATCACAGGCACCTATAGAATCCGGGACTTCGCAAGAACGTTACGAATTCTAGATGAACCGCTACGGTTCAGGCCTCGTCGCTGTTCCGCAAGGTCTCACTTAAGGGTTCGCTGGTTTCGCTTTGGCCATTGAGTTTACCTGTAATCAACCTATCACTTCCTGCCAAACTGATGGAACCAGGCTTTTGACCGAGCACTTCACGAATATAAAATAGCTCATTTTTGCTTTGATTCCTACCATTACACTCATTTATTTATGGGTTAAAATCTACACAGCTAATTATACCTTTGTCTCTGTATCTGCTTGTAACTGTTAGCATATGTTCATCGTTCTGGGGCAATTGTTTCGTGTTTAATTACGCTTTGTCATTCGCGCATTTCCCTTTTCTAATCGTATATTGGTTCCGTTTTCAATCGCGAGAAAAGATTTTGTTCACCATTCTATTTTGTATGGTTTAAATCATGTTCCTACTTTTGAATGGTCGCCAAAAGGGCCTGCAATGAAGTGTTGTAAAATTAATGAAAACCTAACAATAAAACCCAACAAACGTTAATAACGTAACAGCATGGCGAAGCCCTAAATGCATTACCTTCTGCTGGAACAAAATATTACTACTTGCGTAATAAGGAAAGCTTATAATGATACCTTGACATGTTTTATTACATCGGTATTTTTCCTTTATTTTGAGTAAGATCTTTATCATGTGTGCGTTTATTTATTGTTTTTGCGCACCCTTGCTAATGTTACTTATTCCTTTCTAGAGACGCGCTTCGTTGTCTTGGATTTTTTTTTACAAGATGCTCTGTAGGGGAACTTTAATTCATAGCCCTCTCCATTGTTTTGATGAAAACAGGATGTTGTTATGTTGCTTTGAAGTGTCAATAAATTTGCAACCACTTGGGTTTGCAGGTTATGTCAGAAAGCGAAAACTTCATGGGAACTCTGGAGAAAACATTCATTATTGATGATGACATTGGAAACAACACAGTCGTTACTGTAAGCTGCGCCTCCGGTCAAAACTGTCCCCTCTCGGTGCAGCTTGTTGACCCCACCGGACTAAGGTGTCAAAACTGTCGTGAAGATAACACCGACCTCCAAAAAATACTCACCATACCCAGCCCTGCAAAGGTAAGGCTGCATCCTGAGAATACAGGACTGGCCTAATAGCGACATTGGTTTGGTTCGATTTTATTCATTTCTTACCAGCTGGCCCTCATGGCCTGCCGATCACGGCGGTAGCGCGGGCGCAGGTCCCTCTGACAATTCCTCAAGTGTGAAAAGGAAAATAACCTGAGTAAAACTTACATTGTCCCGGCCCATGTTCAGATACATTTGTTTTAATGCCTGTCTGAAATGGGGCTGCAAACTTGTTTTGCGCTCTCTCGCAGAGGCGTTTTAAAGCAATTTGCCTCCCCAACCAAAGTCAAACTAATGCGCCCCTCTCGACTCTGGCAACAAATTTATGGGTACTATGTTGAAAAATTCGAACATGACTTTCTGACAAATTATTACTAATTGCAACGAAAGAAAACACCCATGTTTTCGGGTATCATTTTAATAATTCGTCTACAATTAGCCGCAAAACACGACTGACTTAAGAGAAGACATGAATGTTTTAAAAGTGCTAAATCGTGGAGAATAGTGCGAGGGGTCGGCCTAGGTAAGAATATCCAAAAACGAAAGGCAAGCAAAATTTGGTATAGCAAGAGCCGCATTTGATCGGTGGCAGGCAACAATTTTGCATGTAACAAGAAATTCATGTATGAAATGTAAATATATAATTTTGATTAGATAAGAATGTTGTAGTTACTACTATTCGCGAAAAACAGAATATCACGTAGGTACTGTGCAATGTATAGGAGATATACAATGTGAAATCTATTCGTTGAATCAAAAACACGTACTCTACCACGTTTCTGCTATTGTGCTCACTAAAAGTGCCCGAAAACCCATCATCGTGAGCAAAGTGTAGCGCCCTACATTTGCCAGCAATTTCTTAGAAGTGCCACACAGCATAATTGCAAACGCTGCATGCGTGTCAGAACTCGTCTTTGGTGAAACGGCTCCGCGAAGTTTTTGTTGTCACATTATACCCGACGATATCACTTGACCAAATTCACGAGGATTCAGCCCTGTGAATTCAGTGCGCATGTGTGCAAGAAGTTGTTGTAAAGGCTGAATATGTTTTAGATAAAGGCTCATAATAGAACATAAATAAAGTGCACAAGAATACGTCTTTTCAAACCTCGAAATGAAGAAATATTTCGCGGGAGAAAGCTAAACATCTGGCAGTCAGTCGTTACTAGTACTACTAGCGACGATCGAAAGTGGGCCCTTTTATTAGCGTTCAGGTAATATCGTGGATAGACACGCCGGATATGTAGGTTCAGTACCTGATCAATAATTCTGTAAAGCTTTTTTTTTGTCGGCGCCAGTTTACCAGACTTGGCGAAAACCTTTTTCGCCGCTTACAGCTGACATGACAAGATTACAGGAAGCAGTGCGGCCTCGCTGCTGCCGGGCAGTCACGTCCGTGGGAACATCGGGTCACGTGGTTGAGGTGTGTTTATTGTGCTGTTCTGACATGTCACACAGGTAAAAACATCGCAACAAACGTACTGATGCGGATGAGGCGGTTGTCCAACAGATGTGACTGCCGGGCAGTAGCAAAGACGCGCTGCTAACATTGATTTCCCATTGTCAGTTCTTAGTACGAAAAGTTTTTTTCGACATCACACAAATAGCAGCAGCAGCAGCAGCAAAAAAAAAGGAAGAGCCGCGACGTGGATTTGAACCATGCACCACAACGTGAAAATGCGACTTTATCGCGATGCCGCCGCCGCTGAGTCTTTCGTAGGTGCTCCTCCACTTGTAATATTAACCACCGCCTGAAACTGTTCGAGCTTTTACGCCTTGCTGTTGTTGGTTTCGGCGTGTGGAAGGCCAATTCTTGCGCATGCTACATAGTTTCTGATTTTGCGTCTTATCTACATAGCATTTGCTGCACAACGCCATTTTCGTTGCAATTTCGAGCCCTGAGCCCCGCTGGTTCTGATCGCCGTCACACTGAACTACAGCACGTAGATTCCCCCTTTTTATTGATCAGCATCTGATGACTGTAAGGCATCCGAGTATGATGGGCAGCTCTGTATGCATCTTAGCCCCAGTTCACTCAAGCTAGTGTGAAGCGTTCCTGAATACCGTTGCGGCAGAGCTTTGTGCCTTGTGAATATTCTGCGTCCTTAAAAAAGACGAATTGGACTGTACGTACTGTTGCGATTCTGGCTCCGAGCGGCCATTAAGGTACCGTGGCTGGTGATGTCCCAGGTGTCAGGTGATTGAGAGGGCCGGGGTGGCGTCAAATAGGTGAGAAAAAGTGTCTACTTAACGTAGTAGTTCTGCGGAAACCCACAAGGTGGAGAGAAGTAATTATTAATGGGAAAATCAGACATCCATCCGTTCGTAGCAATTGCTACAAAGGAAACCCATACGGTTTCCTCCAAAGAAAAGCCTCAGATTTGAAGAAAAACTCATCCTGGTGCGGTACTCGAACCCGGGACCACCGCCTTTCGGGGGCAGCCGCTCTACCATCTGAGCTAACCAGGCGGCTAGCAGCTGGCAGGGCGAAGTCGTATTTGTCGACAACGATTGCAGCAATTGTATCAAATGTAGCAATTGTAGCGATTCCTACGAACGGGTGGATGTCTGATTTTCCCTTTATAGTAGGGTTTACTTACAAGTTAACGGGATGCGGGTTTCCATGTACGAGCACGAGTACCAGCACTAGTACGAGCATGAGCACCCCCCCCCCGCCCCCAAACACTAAAAATTCGCTTTTCAGCGCTTTTTTTCTCCTTCCCATCATTTCGTAAATTCACTGTTCTTCTCAGCCACCCACAACCGTCGAACCGTTCGCGAAATCCGCCCATTACGTTGCACCCTTCTGTCGGACTCCGCCTCCAACGTTGCGCATTCGTCCGCTCTGTACGAGGCAACGTCGTGACAAACTGGGAACTTGATGTCGACGTCGCTTCCACGGAAGTCCTTGGCGTTGGCCCCTTTTATCAATTAGTGGGCCATTTGTGACGGCCCGTTTGTCAGGGTCAGGTTCAGGTAGAGTGGTCTTCGCTGTACTCATTGCTTCCACGGAGGGCAGTGGGTTGTGACCGCCTCCAAGTGAGCTCCTTTGTCTGCGCGTTGCAGTCTATGTCGGGTTGAGTCTAGTCCAAGCGGGCGTTCGTCTGATTTAGTCGCCAGCTCCCTGGTTCTGAAAAAAACAACGATGCCAGTGTGGAGAGCCTTTCATAGCTGCGCGCTCGCCGGCGGAGCCTCATTTGTCGGGGATGGATGCCGGGCACAGCAGTAATAAACGCCAATCGTAACGACGGGTACGTCCATCATGTGTTCAGCCAATTCAGTCTCAAAAATGTGAACAGCTATACGGAGCTTATCGAAGCCAGTTCATTGGACACTGTATTGATATTCCTGGAAGTCACTTTGCCCTCTCAGCACACGAAAACGCTTTGCGATTGCCAAAACATTGCTTTGATATAATGAGTCGGACACACCAGCGACATCGGAACGTTGACGCATTATCGCAATTCCAAGTTGTGAGCAATGCGGCAATACTGGCCTCTCAAGACAGCGGCAAGTTGTTGGAACTTTAGGAGAGTACACGGGAGAGGAAGCTGCAGAATGGCGTCTGTGTTTGGCAGATCAGTTCTGCGGAGGCCCGCAAAGTGGAGGGATGTTCATGAAAAGAAAAAAAGAAACGACATCCATCCCTATTTTATCACGAAGCTACAAAGAAAACCCACACCGTTTTCTCAGAAACAAAGCTTTGCGGTTGAAGAAAACTTCGCATTACCCGACCAGGATAAAATTTCCTACAACTCGGAAGCTTTCTTTCTGAGAAACCTGTGTGGATTTATCTTGTAGCTTCGTGCTACAAAAAAAGGTGGACATCAATTTTATTTTCAGGTGTATGTTTGTGAAAGAGAAGATCAAACATTGGCTGCAACGAACACAGCGGGAGGTAATGATAGAATTCGGGAACGCAAGGCCACCAAGGTTTTCTTTGAAATACACGAATACAGGTGTTGTTAATTACGTCAAACCCTGTTATGAGTTTCAAATAATCAAATAAATGCACAAACCCGTCGTAAGCCAGCGGTACTGCTAGAGTATTTGACATTTAAAATCAACTTCTTGATTTGGTGTCGGTCAAGCAGAAGCAGAAGCAAGGTGTTGTGGATGCGAACATTTGTTGTCGCTATGCACCGTGGTTTTGGCAAAACCTTTAACAGTTTACTGTCGTGCATTCCAAAATTGCTCACAAAGGCTTCGTACGATCTTGTTTGACTTAGACGTGCCTTGCTTCAAACTTTTGCTTGTGGCCCATCTGAAACCTTTTTTCCACCATCGCCATTATTGAAGCGGAAACAAGTCACAGCGGCGTCTACTCTTTTCCGGCTCCGCGTTCAACTGCATATTGCGGTTGGCTAAGCTAGCCTCCGAATTGTGATGGAACTGAGTGCCAATATTTTCTTTTCTATTCTTTCCTTAAGACTAATCTTTTCTTTCTAATCTTTTCTTAAGACTTAAACAACACTTTTATTGCGTTAGATCCCATGGTGGTATTTTGTGAGTTCGGTAAATAACATTCTACTATAGTGCTCTTTCATGTTGTGATTATGACCTTACAGCTATCGTGCCTCTGGATGTACTGTCTTAAAGTTTTTTCTACCATTCCTCTAGTATGAGCATCTTGCGGAAATTCAGCACCTTTGAGGTGGAAATTTTGTCCTATTGTGCCATCTCCGACTTCTGTTTGTCTATTGAATCCACACTGTCCATTTGTATACAAGAATGCACTTCTAAAACGTGAAGCGTTCCTGGACCTAGTAGCAGCGAAGGTCAAATGCGAGGCCGTCCAAGGCCACCGAGTTTGTCGCCGATGCGCGCGCTCCTTAATGTGCCTGCTAGGCGGCCGCTGTTGACTCGGCCCCCTCCTCGCTCCACGAGCATGCTCTCTCTCTCACGCGCTCGCTCACGCATCGCTAGTGCTTGGCTCCTCCACTGGGCCCTGTGCGGGTTTGCGTGCCACAAGTAGACGGGGCTCGGTTGCGCCAGTTTTGCCGTGTTGCGCGTAGGCCTCCACTTGTAGATACAAAAATGGGCCCTCCAGAAGTATCAAGTGGAAGAGGAACATTAAGGTACTGCAGAGGTACGCGATGCGTACCAAAGCGGCGAGGCAGGAGCAGGTGAAGCGACGGGCCGAATTGATAAGCGTGGCCAAGAAGCGGTAGGCGAAGCCGAGGGCCGCCGAACGGGCTACAGAGGCCAAGCGCCGCCGATTGGAAGGCCACCACTTGCGGGACGCAGATTCGCACTTTCGAAAGCACTTTGCCGAAGACAAATTAGGTGCGCTGTGTCAGGTCTGAGAGCGCCTCCAGTTCCCATACGACGTCGTCAGGCATGTCGTGGCCCGCGAAAGTGCGTGGTGGTCCTCAAGCGAGCGTGACAGGGTGGACGTGAGTGCGTTCGCGCTTTGGACAACGCGCACGCGAGCAAGGCTCCGCATTGTGTCTGATGGTCATCAAGGACGGTTCCTTCCATAATTCCTTTCTCTGTTCATAATTTCCAGCGTTTGCCAGAAATAGAACAAAAGAAGCAATTTTATTGTGGTTTAGGTAATGGTTACAATTATGGGGCTTTTGCATGCCGAACGCACGACCTGATTATGAGGCACGCCGTAGTGGTGGACTTCGGATTCATTTTGATCACCTGAGGTTCTTTAAGGTGTCCCGAATATCACGGGACAATGTCACGGAATGTCATCCGAGGTGTCACGGGGCGCAGAGGTTTTTGCATTTCACCCCCCCCCCCGCCCCTCTATGGAAATGCGGCCGGCGCTGCCGAAATTTCATCCCGCGACCTCGTGCTTAGCAGTGCAACACCACAGCAGCTAAGGTGTGGGTGGTTTAGGTAATGGTGATGTGACTGACTGGCTGCCTGACCAACTAAATAACTGATTGCGTGACCGAGTGAGTTACTGACCGAACCAGCAACTGATCAACTGATTGACTGACTGGTTGACTAATTTTATATTTCAAGGCTGGTACATGGATGCTTCAAGTGAAGAGCTCAAGCGCGGACCGAGTCAATGTCAGCATCCTGGTCATGTCCGAAGGCAGAGACCCTACAAAGATGCCGGTATTGGCTTCATGTGAAGGGCCAAAGAACCCGGTTAGAGCACCTGATGAAGCAGTCATAGACGTCTATGTGTCGAAAGGCGGGAAAGTTGTCATTGGCGCGAAAGTTATGGCGGTGGTGATCAACACGCAGGGGATTTGGTGCATTCCACTGTTTGACAGCGGTCATGGTAAGAGCATCGCTGAAATAATTTCTTCTCGTTAAACTTGGCACATAGCGCTGCGCATTTTATGTATTGATATAGTATGATGCTTGTTGTACAAAAAAAGATACAGACAACAGATCACGCCGACAAGATCCAACCAGGCATCCCATTATGAAAGGAGGACTTATTGGCTGCAGCTAGCCCTTGCCACAACCGCAGCACTAATTTCGATCTGCGACTCTAATCGGACAACTTTTTTTTCTGCTACCAGGGACGCTCAATGCAGAGGTATTTGAACTAATGCCGCCCAGATTCCTCGAACTATCCGGTAGGCTGTAACACGCACGCAACCACGGTGGCGTACGTAAAATGTCTTGCGCGCGCTGCGAAGGGTTTATGGGACCTCGGGTACAGAAATGGCGTAGACAAATACACAAGTTTCATTTATTCGTGCATTAGCAAGCGTAGTTGTTAAACTTATGTTGCGGCTGTTTTTCGCTCCATGTTCGTGGTGGGTACGTTTGTTTTTTACTGGAGATTTTAGTACTAAGGTGCGGAAATGATCCCCCCCCCACCCTTGCATGATGGTGCCCGGAAATGTCCTGCACCGCTCCGGCCTGCTGCAGTCATAAATTGCTGAGGCTCCTGAACTTGTCTCATTGGCGGACACGCTTAGCCGTAGTAAAATCGGTCCGGTACCCCTGTGTCTCACTGCCCTAGTTTCTTCGCACCTGTTTTGCATCCTCATCATGTCGAATGCAGGAAAGCCATAGGCAATAACTGTGTGCTATTCAGATGAATCGAATGGATTAGCGCCGGCATTAGCGTCAATCCCCGGACACCGAGGTCTATTTTGTGTCCCTGCCGGTGGTTGCACCGAAGTCATAAATTGTGTATCGCGCCACCACAAGCAGCGCTGCTTTCGTCGACAGAAAAATATTTGCTGTCTACGCTGCCGTTGATAAATTGCTGTACCGCAAACTTGTTTTCCTAGACATGAAACAAGAAGAAAACAGCTACAAGTATTATACAATGACTAAATATGCGAAAAGCTGAAATGCAGTTTTTATGAAGCGGGTAGAGCAGTCAGGCTTGTCTCTTCCTCTTCCCTCTTGACACTCGCGCCATCTGGCGATGCCACCGTGAAGTTCGCGCACCCTAATGGCGGAAATACAGGGATCGAGGTCTGTGTCAAGGAGGTTAATTAAACAGCGCCACATACCGCGGGGCACATGCTCTGTGCTACACTCACCCTATTTGCACTATTTTAAGCTGCTGCCAAGTGTTTCGCACACAACTACTTGCTAAGCACACCACGTATAGTTACGGTAAAATAAATCGATGTCAAAAACAATTGGCATCAATGAAAAATGCATCCCACTCAAAGGTGTCATGTGGACGTCCTGCCCGGCCCCGACTCCTCCCCCCCCCCGAAGAAAAATGAAGAAAAAGGATATGCACGTGGGTGTTTCACCACAGAGAAGGAGTCAATGCGCAAAGAAATCGAATAGAGAAGTGAAGGACGCCACTCGCAGTGGATTTCGTGAATGCCAATTCGCGGCGATTGGGTTTAAGCACATCTTTCACACCTATCTGAAGTGGAGAGGAGATCGCTAGAGGTACCTTTACACATCATTTATTGCTCCGTGGTATAGCGCCATTGATTCTGTGATTTAGTTTATAATCGCCAAATTTAATAAAAATTATATGGGGTTTTGCGTGCCAGAACCACTTTCTGATTATGAGGCACGCCGCAGTGGAGGACTCCGGAAATTTCGACCACCTGGGGTTCTCTAACGTGCACCTAAATCTAAGTACACGGATGTTTTTCGCATTTCGCCCCCATCGAAATGCGGCCGCCGTGGCCGGGATTCGATCCCGCGACCTCCGTGCTCAGCATCCCAAAACTATAGTCACTGAGCAACCACGGCGGGTAATCGCCAAATTTGGTGCAGCAGTTATCATCAAAAGTTGGCATACGAGACTAGCATGGAGAAATGAAAAATAATTTCTTTGACGTGGTATTCACATGACTAACGTACATATTTTGTTGTTGTTTTTGAGCTGCCGCAGTCCTGCTAATTTTCGGTTATTTACTTTGTCGCATCTAATCTATATGTTTTATTTTTCAATGGTAGGTTGTCGCAGAGTATAAAATATGAAAATAGTGGAAGCACCATTTATTTATCACGGTTTTGCAAAAAATATTTCAAATGACACTGAACCACTCTCTTACGGTAAAAAAAGCTGTTGAGAATGCTGCTGTGAACACGCGAGAAAATTAAAGAAGCAACACATGGCTTCAAGACAAAGCAAACCTACTACCTTGCGTGATCATATCGCTTGACTTTTCTTGCGTTATACTTAATCTCTGAAACATTTCCACCTATAACAACCGCGATAACGTCAAAAGAGGCATGACTAGCCATAGACGTCTACCAGTAGCTACGCGCCTGCATTTCAGCAATTTTTTTTCGAAAACAGTATTTTAGTCCGTTCCATCGACGGTTACTTCGCAGGCCCCGGAAGCTTTCGTCAGACGGCCCAGTTTTGGCCATTAAGAATGTAGCGTTCACGACGGTAGCAAGGTTTAAGACTTGCGCTGAAACTTCTCGGAGAGTACGTGGGCAACGCGATGGAATCGATGTGGCATTCGAGGTGAAAGTTGCCTCGGAGCAGAACTAGCAGCCTGCAAAGGCGGCTCGAAACACGGGGGCAAGGACGAGATGAGATGTACAGATAACCGTTCCAGTCAGCGTCACCTTTATTGTCTCTTACGCTTAAGTCAGCGCATGCGCGCTATGCTTAAGGTCCCTAGATAAAGTCCCTAGATAAAATCTGGGGAGTTCAGCTATACCCACCCGATGCTAGTGCACCTGACCACAACGCGCATTCGAACACAACACTGCCAGGGCTCCACTAATGAAGTCAATAACTATAGGGTCATTGTGCGTCCACTTAATTTCTCCTTTTTTTGCACCTCATTTCTGTTCTTTCCTTTTCACAGCAGAATGGACTGTCATAGTGTTTGCTACAAAACTTGTTAAGGAAAATGCCGGCGTTGCAACCAATGACCTGCGATGAACCTGTGGTTATTACCTGCGTATTTATGGAATCTTTGTATTTTTCAGCTTCAATTTCGTTTATTTGACAATAATTAATTTTTATCGATTTCCAAGCACTCATATAGCTTTTTGAAAACAGCAAGGCAATTAGCCTGGGCGATCACGCGTAATCACCGCGAGACGTTGGATTATTATTTGTGAAATGACTTTGAGACGATTTAAGGCCAGATATGCGCTGTTCAGGCAAATCCACGCACCAACCACAGCGATCATGACAACCGATCGCCCATGCTTGCTCCTCCAATAAACACCTCCCGACAGTAGCGCCTCAGTCCTCAAAATATTTGTCGGTAAATTGATTCGGACTGTGCCTCACTCGCGTCTAAAGAACCCTTCGGGATGAGACAGTTATGCCAGGTTATGCCATGACGTACTGGTCTCTTTTCTCTGACATGTCGACCCGCCGCCGTTGATTAGTGGCTACCTGGTGGGGGCTTAGTAGCATGAGGTCGCGGGATTGGATCCCGGCCATGGCAGCCGCATCGACGGCGGAGAAATGCGAAAAGACCCGTCTATTTAGATTTAGGCGCAGGTTAAAGAACCCCGGGTGGTCTAAATTTCCGAAGTCCACCACTACTGGGTGCCTCGTAATGAGATCGGGGTTATGGCACGTAAAACCCCATAGTTTATATTTTTTTGCCAAACTTAGCGCTTTAGCATCCACAGTGTATTCCATGACCTTGAAGTGCCTATGCGTCTGACTGGTTCTGCGACGTTAATACCGAGACTTATCACGGAGGCCATTACGGCGGTGCTGGCCGTATGTATACGCCACAATTGTGTCATTATCGTGGCAGTAATAAACTTGCGACGCTAAATATCCTATATACCTGTGAAGAACCGAAATAGACTTGCTGTTGTTCGGAATAGACAAGCAACCTTGTGCTACAGACGACGTCGCATAACTACAGTATACGGACTTGCTTTCGTGTAAGGGCAGGCGAATGCTGTGTGCGTGTTCACCAGCTCTTGCTCCTAAATTCGCAGATCCCGACGAGCACAATAGTGACGGTACCTACAGTGGATACTTCACGCAGTTCACGGGTGCGGGATTGTACTCTATCTTTGCTTACATTTACGGAGACAGCAAGACCAGGCACGCGCACCGAATTACAGGCCTCCCTCCTGGATCTAGTATCACCGTTAATAATCGTCCCCGACCCGGTGAGTTGGTCATTTGTAGGTTTTCGTGAGATAATTACGTCTCTCCCTTTTGCGTTTATTACGATCATGACTAGTGAACTACAGCGAGACACGTATGTCATAAATGTGTTTAATCTTGCTTGAAAGGCATTCTTTGCACAATTCTCGCCGACTGAAAAGCGATACTCGGCGCGTGTGGCGCTGTGGGCGCTTTTCGCGCCACTGGTCAGTGCTGGGCCAATCGCTGTGCAGCCGAACGCAGCAAGATTTACAACACGAAGGCTCTCGCCTTTCAAGGGATACGAAAACGTGTCGAGTCGGTGTCTCCAGAGTCGCACCCGGCGTCCGAAAAGTGTCGGCAGATGCCCGTGGTATGAGCATAGCGTTTCAATCGCTGAGCACTCTGCTTATATGCGTAGAAACTAAGACAATTTGCGCGTGCAAACGAAGGTCGTTGAAGTTTTCCATGCCAATACGGAGAGAAAACTGCACGAACCACGGTACGAAGCGCCTGCAACTCAGTCTCTTTACCACTGTTGCTTTAAAGGTGGGGCGACCGAGGAGCAAGTTGTGTTGGTGTTAGTACAGTTTGCCTCTTGTGGTGGTTTTGAAATAAAGGAATACTGTGTCTTACCGATAACCATTACAAAGAGCCCTTGAAAGCGTTCACCAGAGGTAATAGACAGCGTTTATTGTGGCCAGGTATATCGCCTTTCACAAACAACAACGCTATCAGAAATATGCATATATCTACGGTTTCGAAAGGACCATAGGAATAATGCAGCAGCAGTGTAGCATTCTCATGTGTAAAACAGCGCCAAAAAGGACAGAAAACTAGCCAGTAAAGGGCGACCACTAATTAGCTACTAAATGGTATATTCCAGATATCGTTGCCTTGTCTGACATTCAAGCATAAATAGATCAATGATATTGTTTGTATTCTTCGATACCTTTGAAAAAGTTCCCACTGTTGCAGATGTATCAGATGGCAACTGTAATGTTCGTTTATATGCCGTATTTCTTATGTTTCTACTTGTTGCGTGTTAGCTTTCACGGAATCGCGCGCGGTTTCCGCGAACTGGCGCATGTGTTTAATATAGTCTGTAACTATGTTTTCTGTATATCTGTAGATGGGGTCGAGGATTCGTCAGGCCGAGTGGCCTTTGACATCGACCTCATGTTAGGCACTGTTTAAGGAGCCAAATAAATAAAAAAAGAAAGGTGACTTTTAGTAAAACCCACTAACCGATGGTGGTGAATGATTGCGAGAGCATGCATTAGCCAACTACACCAAAGGCAAGAGTTGAAGGCTAAGCAATTTCAGCGCATAACAAATGTTAACCTGACAGCCAATACATATCCACCATTAAACGCCCTCAATTAGCTTCAACGACACCTACCGTCATTTATAAGAGCCTTTTAATGTCAAAGTCACTTTAGACAATATTGATGTCATTTAGAGGTAGGGTAACCCGCCGTCATGTGATGATAATCAACAGATGACCAAATGCATCTGTTATGTTGAAACGTGCGAGTGGAGTTTGCATGAAGAGGAGAACGAAGCTGGACTGGCTGGCGCCCGGTGCTGTTCACTCATTTCGCTAAGCGATACCTTTGCATTTTTCATCTTGTAATTAAACGCGATACATCGTCACAACTGTGTTGAAAGGTGTGCGGTAGGCCACCTACTACCTAGTGCTAGCTGACAGACACCGTTTGCCAACGACGCAAGCATAATAGTACTAGCTTAGCCGCCGCCGTGGACTTGTGGGCGGACTTGGCAGCACTAACTAAAGAAATAAACTCAAATGGAGACACCCAGCAACCATCCGCAAGGGTCTCTCCTCAACGCCACAGGCAGCCGCGGACCATCACAGGAAAGCCCGGCAGCGACGTGGATAAGTGGTCCGAATGCTGCTAGTGAGTTGTCTAGCGTTTTGTTATTCCTTGATTTTGCTGCGTTACTATGGTTTGAGATACATGAAGACACTTTGACAACCTGGGAACTACTTGTGGAAGAAGTTGAGAAATACGTTGGCGGCCCAGAAACGAAGAAGAAACGCGCGGAGCACACGTTGTCGCAGTGGGCCCAAGTCACCGGGAAAGCTTGGAGAACGTACGTTGAAGAGATACTGAAACTATGCAAGTCGGTGGATTCCCAAATGGCGAAAGAAGACAAGGTGTGCCATATTCTCAAAGGAATATTGCCGAGGATTTTCGCCACTTCTTCATCGACAAGGACAGTCTGGTATCAGTAGCTGACGTGATCAATCAAACCTTCGAGGCCCTTAAAACACGTTGCATCACGTCGTGACGGTCGCCACTGTCACGGTCGACGGTCGCCACCGGCGATGTATGCCATGATTCACTACCTGCTGACCTTTCCTCCGCCATTCGTCCTGTAGGCGAGGAAGTACGTCGGCATGCTTCTGTTCCCGTGCAAGCAGTGTCATATACCATCCACAACTATCCATGCTGCGAGTTTCGACGAGCGCAGCTACTCCAACCACGAGCCTCGCTACGGGTTTCATTACCAATGGCCTGTAACGTCGAGCCGCCTTACGCGCACCGTGACAGAGACAGCTACAACAGTCGACCGTCTCATTTCGTTCTAGAATGGGAAACTGCCTGCCGGCTACACCCACAATACCGTGACTTTTCGTATGCCGCGTGAACGGTGTGCTCCCAGTGCGGCGTTCGTGGACACATCGCCCAGTTCTGCGCTACGCGAAGTCGCCCGCATACGGCATTTTCCGAGCAATCCGCGACATTCCCATGGCGAAGCCAACGGCCCGATCACACCATCTGGCCTTCGAATTGAAATTCGCAGCAGTCCGCGCACCGGCAGAACGTCCGTAGTGACCCTCTCGCCTCTGTTCGAAGCCTGACGCCACCTACTATGCGCATGGTCCCAGCGGCAGCTTTCGTATCGGCCACTGGGGAACTAGCCTGCGCGGCCGATGAAGGTAAGGTAGCTGGACTACCTCATTACACACAAGTAGGCCTCCGGAAGTTTCGACGTTTCAAAACAAGGTTCATGTGCTTGTTGACGATGTTACCACAATGGTTCTGATAGACACCAGAACAACTGTTTCTGTTAAGAGTTTAGTTTTCAGGAAATAACTTTACCGAAATCTTACCTTTTATAGGGACAAGCCTACTACCTTTCGTGCAGTAAGCTGCGCGTCTTTGTGTCTTGTCGGTGTATATACCGTGTCTGTGTGTCACTGGGAAGGCCCTCAAGGCAGAATTTGCAGCACTTGCTCATCCCACGCATGACGTTATCCTTGGCATCCACTCTTTGCAAGAGTGCCGTGCGGTACTGAATTGCGGAACCGGGAAAGTCCTATTGTCTACTCTCACCGAGCAGCTACCCTGTCGAAGCGACCCCTTCGATGTAATAATAAAAGGTTCAGCTCTTCCGCCTTGGTCCATGACCAGCATGCTAGTTAATGGATCGACAACCAACGCGATTACAGGTTCAATCGATATTGTGATTGAGCCATTGCCCTAGCATAGTATGAAGAAAAACATGTTTGCGCCTCACTGCCTTGTTTCGCTTGCTAGCGGAAAATTATAGTTATGGGTGGTGAACTGTAAAGCCGAGTCCGTCATGCTCCCGGAGAGTACGTGCATTGCACTGCTTGAAAAGGAGTGTGGCATTTGCAGTGGAGCCCTAAGCAACTGCGCCAAGTCTGATCGTGCTGTATCTCCATGACAGAATTGGAGTTTTTAAAAACGATTAGCACGACTCTTCCCTCGCAGGAGCGCAGAGCTTTAGTTACATTGTTGGCCAGACGCGTTAAATATTTGATTTTGCACAGAAAGCACACGGAACTCAGGTACCGAGCTCGCACACTTATCGCAAGATTAACACCGGATCTGCGTATCCTCTCCGGCAGAAGCCTTACCGAGTTCCGGCGTCGGAGTTCAAAGTCATTTCATTGAAAGTCATCGAGATGCTGACCACCTGCGTTATGCAAGAATCGTCGAGTGCCTGGGTTGCGCCTGTTATATTCGTTAAGAAAAATGCCAGGTCATGGAGGTTCTGTGTCAACTGCCGACGTCTCAACTCCATAGCCAAGAAGGAAGTCTACCCACTTCCTCGCATCTATTACTTTATCGACTACATACATTCGGTGCCTTATTTTTCCTCAGTAAACTTGCGATCCAGGTACTGGCAAGTTCGTATGGATCTGACTCACAAAGAAAAGACAGCTTTTCTAACGCCAGACGGTTTGTTCGAATTTAAAATTATGCCGTTAGTTTTGTGTAATGCCCCCGTCGTGTTTGAAAGATATATGGACTCAATTTTGCGAGGCCTCAAATGGGAAATATGTTTTTGTTATCTGGACGATGCGGTGATCTTTAGCCACACATTCGAGGAACATAACCATCACCTTGGTCTTGTTCTAACCTGTCCGGAGAAAGCTGCACTGACGCTGAACTAAGAAATCTTTTGGAGAACGCGAAACACTGGTTTTGGGACACTTTGGGGAGAAACATGGCTCTAGAACGGATCCGCAGAAAGCCGCCGCTGTCAGCAACTACAAGAAGGCTCAATTTCTTCGGAACCTGCGAAGTTTTCTGGGCCTGTGCTCATACCTCCGCCGCTTTATTTCAAATTTTGCTCATAGGGCGCAACTACTGACTGACTTGGTGCAAAAAGACGTGCCTTTCACTGGACACAGGATTCTGACTCTCCATTTACGCAACTAAAGTTGATGCTGACATCAGGGCCGGGGTGCCACTTTGATTCTTTTGCTCCTATACACAGAAATGCATACCGATGCCATCAGAATTGGCCTTGGGGTACGGCTCGTGCGACGTCGTAACAATGTTGAACTCGTGGTTGTTTATGCAAGCCGTTCATTGAGCAAGGCAGATCGCAACTATATAGTGACAGAACAGGAGTGCCTGGCAGTGGTTTTCGCCATTCGCATGCTTCGGGGATACGTATATGGCCGTTGTTTCACAGTCACCAACTACCATCATTCCCTTTGTTGATTGATGAGCCTACGTGACCCCTATGGCCGACTTGCGCCATGGGCTTTGCGCTTACAAGAGTTTGACTTGGTACTACGCTACAAAAGCGGTAACCGCCACACAGAGACTGACTGCATATCGCGCCTACCTCTTCCTACAACTGAGTGCGAAGCCGACAACTTCGATCAGTATATCGACGCTATCGATGCCCCATTCCCTGATCTCGCGACATTCCAACACGCACAACCTGACGACCGTGGCTTAGATCCCCTGTTCGCCTATGCGAAAGAGCACGCCAACACAAGATGTTTCGTAATCCAGGACGACATCCTCTACAAGAAAAATTATTCAGGCCAAGGAGCCCACCCGCTTTCCGTCGTTCCACGCACTTTACGTTCGCACGTTCTTCGCTTCACGCCCAATGGCGGAATGGTGGAACCTGCGGCTTAATAGGCTTTGTCCGGATGTTTCACCGCCTCCATCAAAAGTTCTACTGGCCCAAGGTGCGACTCGACACGAAAAAAGAATTGACCGCCCTTCCACTACTGTGAGGAGGGGTGCAAGTGAAGTTCGGGATCCGCGGCTTCTCCGTTGTCGTAACGCGTCGGCTTCACGCTCCCTCACGGCGAGGTAGGCACGTCGACGACGAACCTTTTCTCGAGCGAGTTTCCGGCGGCGTTCATAAACCACCACCTGTTTTTCAGCTGAACGCACGACGTGTCGCCCGCTCCCACTGCCGTTCCTTCAACGCAGCCTACTCTTCGGGCAAACGAACCAAATGCGGCCTTCCCTTCTGAGTGCAGGGCCTAAACTGGCGGGAAATGGCGGGCGCCGAGGGGAGAGAAGACGCGATCGCACCCTTTCCGTCCACCTCCTGAGAGAGTGGATGCCTGTGATTGGCTCCAATCACAGGCGTTGTAATGATTGGAGTCGGGCATGAATTAGATGGTAGCTGGCCGATGCCTTCGTCCAACTCATCCACGCTGAGGACGTTGTGGAAGTGAGAGACTTGTTCCCATCGAGAGCGAAGAATATTTGTTTATTTGCAGTATATACATGCGGACGTTGCGGTTCATCAGCCTAGCATGACTGCGACAGAAAAGCACACTGAGGAGCCGCGCAACAGCTCCTTAAATACACTCTGTCCTCCCTAGATCCCTAGGTGAGGGAAAACGTTCGACCAGAGTCGTCGTAGCCGAGCCGCCTTTGAGCGGGAGGGCTTACACACACACTTCCGCACAGGTTTCTCTGCCCCCACCGAGGTGAGGCGGTCTTCGCAGAACTGGGTCTTGCGTCTTGAAAGGCGCGTGGGACGGTGCTGCCAAATACATTCCCTCGGGAACTCCTCCCCTCCCGACAAACCACGTCGGTGGTGGCGAGTTCACTAACAAAGCCTGGCTCGTCAACCTCGCCTCGGTATTCCGGCGACGAAGAGTTGCTGACTCAGTGTGTTCTCCTCCTAACACAGTGAGTCGCCGCAGCAGACAGAGATCGTGACGCCAAGAGGCTGCGGAACGACGCCTTGTCGCCGTTTCAAAGCAAGTCTCCACAGTAGACCAAGTGGCGCCCTTCGGCTGGAGACTGACGGTCGGTTCTTAGAAAACGACCACCCCACTGCTGCAGCTGGCTGAGAAAGCTTTGCATGTCGGCACCTCTGCAGGCCGTTCATAACATCGTCCAATCATAGGAAGAATGACAAGTTCACAAGCTTCCCACGAATGCGCCTCCCAGACTTCTTCATCATGTGCCGCCTCCAAGCTCTGCCTTCGAGCCTGTTGGTGTCGGTCTACATTGCCAATTTCCGCGATCAGACAATGCCAATCGATGTGTAGTCGTCTGTGCCGACCATCTGAAGTGCTACGCAGAAACTGCGGCAGTACCTGCAGCAACGGCCTACCACGTATCGCAGTTTATGCTTCGCCTTATAACTCTATTCCACGGTCCTCAACGAGTCATCATCAGTGACCGCGGGTGCCAGTTCGCCGCCGACGATGTTGAGAGGATCCTGCGCCTGTCCACCTGCCAGGTGCACCGTGCCACTCCATATCACCCGCAGGCCAATGGTCTCGTAGAGCGCCCGAACAAGACTCTTGCGAACATGTTATCCATTTATGTCGACTACAAGCACAAAATAACTAAAGCCTACAACAACGCGAAGCACGAGACCACAAGTCACCATCCATGTTATCTGCTTTACGCTGACTCTCCTCGCATCTGTGTCGACTCAATTTTTCTTTTACGGCAGACGTGGAAACTTCGGTTGGCATTCTAAAACTGGTACAGCACAACATAGAAAGAAACAAGCCTAGCCGGCCAGATAAAGGAACAGTGCGCTCTGTTCCTATATCTGCCCGGCTCGGCTTGTTTTCTTCCATTTTATGTTGCGCTGTACCACTTTTAGAATGGAGTACAAACTCGCCCAGTCATCAACCGTAGTCGGTTGGCGAGACATTGTGCCGAGCACATGTCCGTCACAACGCACGCCCCCGAACTCTGACATCTCAACAGCGCTGAATTGCCCTATATTGCTTATACTGGTTCTAGACACCGGTCCGCAAACGTGGTGTGTATCGGAAGATCTTGGTCCGCTACACCATTCCATTCGTCATTGCCGAGCGCTTCAGTGACGTTATGTATGTTATCTCCAGCGTCGCAAGCAATGGTCACCGCTCCACAAAGACACAGCTGACCCATGTCGCGTGCCTTAAGCCATTCTACCGTCGGCATTCTGCCCTACTCGCCCAGCGGGCATCGTCTGCGAACTGGGAAGTGAAACGTGCGAGTATTCTTTGCATGACAAGGACAACGAGGCTGGGCTGGCTCGCGTGCGGCGCTGTGAGTTGATTTCGCTGCGCGATAACCTTGCATTCTTCATCTTGAAGATGAACGCCATCCATCGTCAGAATATTATCTGGTGCCTGCGCTCCCTCTAGGCCTTAGTTTTATAACAATCACATTGCTGATAGCAGGGTATTGTTGGCAGCAGGCTATCGAAGACCATATGCTGATATTATGGCATTCCAATATTTGCCGCTGCACACGTGTCAAAACTGTTTACGTATTAACAGCATTTTACTTTTGCTGCGAATCGGCGATGGGTAAAGTCAAAACAAAATACACTATACTGATAAGCGACTTCAATGCCAGGGTAGGCAAGAACCAGGCTGGGAGACAAGTCAGTGGGGAAATATGGCATATGCTCTAGGAATGGCAGGGGAGAGTTATTAGTAGAGCTTGCAGAACAGAAGAATTTGTGGATAATGAATACCTTCTTCCGCAAGCGGGATAGCCGAAATTGGACGCGGAGGAGCCTCAATGGCGAGATTAGAAATCAAATAGACTTTATTCTCTGCGCTAAACCTGGCATCATACAAGATGTGGACGTGCTCGGTAAGGTGCGCTGCAGGGACCATATGATGGTAAAAACTCGAATTAGTCTAGACATGAGGAGGGAACGGAAGAAACTGGCACATGAGAAGCCGATCAATGAGTTAGCAGTAAGAGGGAAAATAGAGGAATTGTGGATCAAGCTACAGAACAGGTATTCGGCTTTAACTCAGGAAGACGACCTTAGTGTTGAAGCAATGAACGACAATTTTATGGGCATCAATAAGGAGTGGGCAATAGAAGCTGGTGGTAACTCTGTTAGACAGGATACCAGTGCTATCGCAGGAGATGAAAGATCTGATCAAGAAACGCCAATGTATGAAAGCCTTTAAACCGACAGCTAGAATAGAACTGGCAGAACTTTCCATGTTAATCAACAAGCGTAAGAGAGCCGACATAAGGAAGTATAATATGGATAGAATACGGAAGAAGCCTAAAAACAGTGAAGAAGAAACTGGTAATAGGCAAGAATCGGATGTATGCGTTAAGAGACAAAGCCGGCAATATCATTACTAATATGCATGAGGTAGTTCAAGTGGCTGAGGAGATTTATGTAGATTCATACAGTACCAGCGACAACCACGAAGATAATGGAAGATAGAATAGTCTAGAGGAATTTGAAATCCCACAAGTAACGCCGGAAGAAGTAAAGAAAGGCTTGGGAGCTATGCAAAGGGGGAAGGCAGCTGGGGAGGATCAGGTAACAGCAGATTTGTTGAAGTATCGTGGGCAGATTGTTCTAGAAAAAGTGGCCACCCTGTATACGCAATGGCTCATGACCTCCAGCGTACCGGAAGCTTGGAACAACGCTAACATAATCCTATTCCATAAGAAAGGGGACGCTGAAGACTTGAAAAATTATAGACCGATCAGCCCACTATCCGTTGCCTGCAAAGTATTTGCTAAGTTAATTGCAAATAGAATCAGGAACGCCTTAGACTTCTGTCAACCAAAGGACCAGTGAGGATTTCGTAAAGACTACTCAACAACAGACCATATTCACACTATCAATCCGGTGATAGAGAAATCTGTGGAATATAAGCAAGGCTTATATATAGCTTTCATTGATTACGAGAAAGCGTTTGATTCTGTCAAAACCTCAGCAGTCATGGAGGCATTACGGAATCAGGGTGTAGACGAGCCATATGTAAAATTAGTGAAAGATATTTATAGCGGCTCCACAGCCAGCGTAGTCCTCCATAAAGAAAGCAACGAAATCCCAATAATGAAAGGCGTCAGGCAGGGAGATACGATCTCTGCAATGCTATTCACAGCGTGATTACAGGAGGTATTCGGAGACCTGGATTGGGAAGATTTGGGGATAAGAGTTAATGGAGAATACCTTAGTAACTTGCGATTCGCTGATGATATTGCCTTGCTTAGTAACTCATTGGACCGATTGCAATGCATGCTCATTGACCTGGAGAGGTGATGAAGAAGGCTGGGTCTAAATTTAATCAGCAGAAAACTAAAGTATTGTTCAACAGTTTCGGAAGAGAATAGCAGTTTACGATAGGTAGCGAGGCACTGGAAGTGGTAAGGGAACACATCTACTTAGGGCAGGAAGTGACCGCGGATCCGGATCATAAGACTGAAATAATCAGAAGAATAAGAATGGGCAGGGGTGCGTTTGGCAGTCATTCTCAGATCATGAACAGCAGCTTGTCATTATGCCTCAAGAGAAACGTGTATAACAGCTGTGTCTTATCAGTACTCACGTACGTGGCCGAAACCAGGAGGCTTACGAAAGGGGTCCTACGCAAATTGAGGACGACGCAACGAGCTGTGGAAAGAAGAATGATGGGTGTAACGTTAATGGATAAGAAAAGAGCAGATTGGGTGACAGAACAAGCGCGGGTTAATGACATCTTAGTTGAAATCAAGAAAAAGAAATGAGGATGGGCAGGAGGACATATAAGGAGGAGGGAAGATAACCGATGGTCGTTAAAGGTTACAGACCGGATTCCAAGGGAAGGGAAGCGTAGCAGGGGGTGGCAGACAGTTAGCTGGGCGGATGAGATTAAGAATTTTGCAGGGCCAACATTGCCACAATTAGTACATGGCCGGGGTAGTAGGAGAAGTATGGGAGAGGCCTTTGCGCTGCAGTGGGCGTAACCAGGCTGATGATGATGATGACTTTCGTTACACACATTACGCTAGTGAGAATTCACATATGGCCCAGAAATTATGTAACATTTCTTGACCTTTACTGCCGAAGCCCCGGCCGAAATGAATTGAACGAGTAAAACAATGGAATGGTGTTTCTTTGGGCAGGTACTATTGAAACAGCAACTCCAAATGGGCGGCCTTACAGGAGGAACATGAAAAGTAGAAACCCTTCCACACAGCATTTTGGCAGTCCTTACTCCGATAGCCAGCAGAAGAAAGCTGTAGCGCGTATTCCTTTCGGACCAGCCATCACAGAAATCGGCACGTGGGTGAAATAAATGAGTAGATTTTCGTAAAACGCACTTTACTAAGCTTCCATGTTAGAGGATCCCTTTAACACAACATGTTAGGGGTATGCCGCTAAGGTATTGCCTGGCAATCGGAGGATTGGATCTATATTTTTAGAAGACGTGCAAGAGATGATATATTCTGTTTCCTCCGAAGAATTATTAGTGGTTGTCAAGGACTGCATAAAAGAAAAAGGCGGTTGAGAAATTTCTTGAACGGAACCGTCAAATATCTCTAGTGCTTTAGGTGTGTGGAGGCACTCCGATAGATAAGCTGCGCGCTAAGGGTATGTTCTATCTGACCAGTCACGCTGCCGATGGTTCCCACAAGGGGTTCGGAGATGCGGCCAATGAGGCCGGCCGCGTTAGCGTGTTTTATTCTTGTGGCACTTTCACGCGGGGCTAGTTATATTCTTAACACGGGACCTGCTGCTTACAATTGACGCGCCGCCACAAGCCTCTACAGGTGTTTTATGTTCGGTCAAATGCTGTTCGTGTTATTGGACGTTTTTATGTGTGATACATTATTGCTAACATCGGTTTTTGAGTTGTGCTTGTTTTGTACAGCGTCTGTATTCTTAGCACTGATTTTTACCTAATGTTTGATACAAGTGGGGTGAGGGCCTTCTACTTATTTATTGAGGTTGTGGCCATATCGCCAGCAGGCGTTATAAAGAGATAGGGAAGGGGAAATTAGTTACATACACATCATTCAGATGCAGTTAAGATCACATTAGCAAATGATTCAACGGAACAAAAGTGCAGACAAGAAAAAATTAAAATGTAAGTGAGAACTATCGAAAAAAATTATATGTCAATCAACAAACGCAAAGTGACACCTTAAACAGTGTCAATCATTCAAGGCATGCAGAAAGTACAGCTAATCGAATCAGCTAGTTAACCATGTAAAAGAAATCATCATTAAATGAAACCACTGCAATCGAAAGAGGCAACCGGTTCCACTTGCGAATCGTTGTCGAAAGAACGAAATAATAAATAATTCCGTTTTATAGGAGTATTCGCGTACTCTCTACTTGAGGTCACCTCGCTGTGTAGGTTCCCTCAGGTACTCGCCCCTGTGGATGCCAACAACAGAGCAGTAGATATTTTAGAAAATTTTCAGGTGAACTGCACGACGACGATGGTCTAAACTATGTGATTTCACAGCCTCTTTTACACGGGTGGCACTAAGGTTTCTGTCATATTGTCCAGCGACAAAGCAAGTTGGCAAATTATGCACCCTTTAAAACTTAGCGACGTCTTCCATATTGGTAGGTCCCAAACAACCATGCGTACTCAAGGGCGCGACCTCACGAATGTCTAATAAGGTAGCTCCTTAGAAGTTCAAATAAATGTATCTGCAATTCAGAGAAGAAACCTCCGTATCTGGCCTGCTTTAACTATTACGTAGTCGACATGACGCCGCCAATTAAAATTATGTGTATGCTCTTAGATATTTATACTTTGATAGCCTAGTTATTGCCATATCATTAATGTACAGCGACCATGCGCCCCGTAGTTTCCCCAACAGTGCCCCGGAAATACAGTTTGCTCTGCCGTAGGGGCCAATAACATCTGCTCTTTCTTGCAACAGAAGCGGCTGCCCTACTGGGGCGCCACACTGCCCCTCAACAATCCTGAATTCACTCTTGAATAAAGCCAGTCGATTCTCCGTTCTCAAGCTCTCAAAACGTGCATTCCTTGCCTCCGCTAAACAGAGCTCCCAACAAGTGGTGATAAAGGACCTTTAGGTTAGTTTTTTTGGAATACTAGCCATGTACGACGCTGTTTCTATTCCTGCTGATACAGATGACGCCATGGTTACGTCTCCTGTCACCGCCGCAGAGCTTCAGCTTCCCAGTTTTTGCCCAAGAATGCTGACGTTTGGGTTATGCAAGTAGAGACCCTTTTTCGATCAACTCCGGATCATTACTTCAAATCTATTCCGTCGTCTATAGCACGGGTCATCGCCGATGCTATAGACGACTGGCTAACGGACACGCCTTCAGCCATAGCATACGACTACCTGAAACGCACGGTCCTGCACCGCCTCGAGCCACCGCTATAGAGTAGGCCTCAACAGCTCCTCTTCGAGAAACTCGGCGACCAACGACCGTCACAACTCCTGTACGGGTTGCGTAAGTTACTGAGGGAGCACTCCGCATACGACAGCTGCAGCTTCCAGTTTTGTGCCAGCGCTTCTTGCAACGCCCCTCACAGTCCCCACGCATGGTATAGGCAAGTTCCGTCTAGACTGGCCTTCATCGGCTGGCTGAACTCGCTGACCGCATAAATAGATTTCAAATCTTCTATCGCAGCTGCGTGAGTCCCAGAGCCAGGGGATCGACTCACGCAGCTGGAGGAAACAGTCAACCGCCTTACCAGTGCGCGGGAGATCGACTCACGCAGCTGGAGGAAACAGTCAACCACCTTACCAGTGCGCGGGAGAAGCTGACAACGGGCGGCAATACTGGCAACCAACTTCGGCGCAACTATTCGCCTTCACAGTCTCGCAGCGCATCCTAGTGACTCGCCGCCACAGTTGTGCTCGCACCATCATCGCTTTCGCGAACAAGCAATTCTCTGCATCTGGCCCTGTTCATGGACGCGAAATGCACCGGCCAGTCGCTAACGGCGGCATGCGACATCGGCCCTCGCGCAAGCCGCCTATTCTTCGTGGTCGGCCGCATCACCGGTAGCTCCTTTTCCGTCGACACCGGAGCCGAGCTGTCTATCGTTCCCACCACAGCTGCAGATCACCAACGCGGCAAATCCGCACCCACGCTCCGCACACTGAGTAGTAACACTGTGTTCGTGTCGTATGGATTCCGGTAAAGAACACTAGGCATCGAACTCTGGTTCTTGAACAGATGGGTGTTTGTGATCGCCGACGTCGGCTTTGCCTTACTGGGAACGGACTTCCTCAGCCATTTCAACCTAGATGTCAGTGTTCGCGGTTGGCGCTTGAATTATAACGTCACATCCCTCGATTTACTTGGTCTACAGTCCACCTCATCTGACATCTGCACATTTCCGCTGCTGTCAACGTAAGACAAAATATTTGCTGGGTCCCCGCAACTCACAAAGCCCCGAAACGATGTGCTGCCGCGAAACACAAGGTGACGCATCGTATCACCACCAACGGCACACCTGTCGCCGCCTGGCCACAGAGGCTAGCGCGAAGGAGGTTGGAAGTCGCCTGCCGTGAGTTCGAACGCACGTTGCAGCTCGGGGTTATCCGTCCTTCCTCCAGCAATCGGTCTTCCCCTATCAGGCTCCAAAGCAGGACAGTGGCGATGGGCAGCCTTGTGCTGATTACCGAGGTTCAAATGCCATCACTACTCCGGATCAATATCCCCTTCCCCGCATACATGACCTCGGCGCTCATCTCGGAGGAGCCAAATTATACAGCAAGATTTTTTTGATGAATGCGTAGCACCAAATTCCTGTCGAGCCGAGCGATACTCTGAAGACAGCAGTCACTACTTCATTTGGCCTATTTGACTTTTGCCATATGCGTTACTATCAGAAGAATGCGGCGGAAACTTTTCAAAGGTTCACTGAAGAGGTTAAGCGCGGACTCCCGTTCATTTTTGTCTACTTTGACGACATTGTCTTTGCAAGTGGCACAGGCGGAGAGCACAAAGAACACCTTCGCCTTCTATTTGAGCGACTGGATTAAGACAGCCTGTTCTTAAAGCCCCAGAAATGCATTTTCGAAGTTGAAGCCCTGGATTTTCTCTACAATCGCATTTCATACCAAGGCCCATCACGGCACTAAGAATCACGGGTGCGCGCAATAGAGGACTTCCCCTCTCCAACCTTTTCAAAGGTTGTGCGAGTTTCCAACGCTCATAAATTTTCACTGGCTCCTCATACCAAACTGTGCGCAAGTTCTTCAACCACTTACCAACGTGCTCAGTCGCGACCCCAAAAAAAGAACGCCTACCTTCCACTGGTCCTCGAAGCACGAACACTCCTTTCAGCAAGCCAAGACGCGGTTCGCGACTGCAGTGTTGCTGATTCATCCCTTGCCCGATGCGCCAGCTCGCCTTATGATAGAAGCATCGACAACGGCAGTGTGCGCAGTACTGCAGCAGCACGATGGCACAGACTGGAGACCGCTGGGCTTCTTCTCAAAGCGTCTCAAACATAAAAAAGCTCGCTACAGCACCTTCGCGAGGGACATGTTGGCCATCTAATCCGTTGTCAATCATTCCGGTTTTTTTTCTTGAGGGCTGTAGGTTTTACATTCCGACTGACCCCAGGCCGCTAGCCTTCATATTCAAGAACAATATTTCCTCGTGCTCAGCACGTGAGTTTCGGCAACTTTCCTTTATCTCCGAATTTTTTACCGACATCCACCATATCTCTGGGACAGAAAACCAGGCAGCTCACGCACTGTCACGGATCAGCGCTGTGCCTGATGGCCCTGTGGATTTCCAAGCTCTAGCCTCCACTGAGCAGCAGGACCCCGAGCTGCGCCTGTGGCGGGAAAAAGGTTCGTCACTCGAGCTTGCGGAGGAGGCGTTTACATAGACAACAACATTGGTCACTTGCGATACATTGCAGGCAGTTCCTCGCTCGCACTTGTCCCATCAATTTCGGCGTTCAATATATGAGTCAATGCGTATCTGGCCAGTCTGACCAGGGATCAACAAAGTTGTTTGAAGCTGGGCAAGAAGCTGCCAGGCCTGCCAAACCGTGAAAGTGACCCGGCATGTGCATTCAGTTGTGCCGCCGTTTCGACCACCAGAGAGCCGATACGATCATGTGCACTTAGACTTGGTGGGGCCTCTTCCACCCTGCGAAGTTTTCAGATGCCTCCTCACGTGTGTCAACCGGTACTCACGGTGACCTAAGGTGAAGTCTCTGCATGAAATCACGGTCGAAATAGTGGCGGAAGCATTTCTTGTTACGTGCTTTTGTCGGCATGGTCATCCTTTTCGTGTGGCTACGGGCAGAGGCCGACAATTCCAAAGCTCGCCGCTATTTTCTGCCCTGGCGAGACTGCTCGGCACGTGCATTCATAAGATCACGGCTCACCACCCGGAAATATTTGAAATCAGCACTCATATCTCTCCGGCATTTCTAAGCCTATTGTTTCTACTGTCAGTATCTACAGCTCGCTCAAAGACTGTTTCGGCCCGCTAGACATGTGTGCATGTCAGTAAAGCGATGACTCAGAGAACTCAGTTTGTACGACTTGTTATTGGCAATAACAATTGGCTGATAATTTATCTATTCAAATTACAACGTATATAGGCTCAACTATAACAATGCAATTAGCAAGCATTGACACTAGTTTCTATCCAAGTCGTCATCGTACGTAAAATAGATGGCATCAGTTTCAAAGTTATTATCAAGGTTTACGTGACAAGGCATGGAGCAATATTGCTAACGGCTCTTTACAAGAAAGCTCCTTACTTATTCAGCGTTGACGAGGTTGAATGTCAATTAACGAGTGAAACAAGTTAATGTGAGAATACATGAGAAGTTTAATTATTCTGCATGGCACACAGCTTAATAAAATGTGGAGCTAAATAAAAATGGGAGTCATTATTCACTGTTTGAACAACTGCAACGACGTTTTCTCCTTTCCAATAGTCTTGTAATGTAACAGCAGACAATTAACAGTGACAACAAATTTCTCAGACTTCTCGGTCTAATATGTTTAGCACTCATTCAGCAGCTTTCAGTTGATCTCGTCCCCACCTACGAAAGTAGAGAGATAGCTTCTTTTCATAATTAAGAATGTCTTCTACCGAGAATATAATCAACAGCATATGCAGTGTTACGGTAATTGGTTAGAAAAAGTCCTGGGTAATAGTCTCTTTGGTAAATGCGAAAAGCATGCGGCGTTCAACATTTGTAGACAGTCGGCGTCTGGGGTACAGTCACCTGTTGGATTTATCGTGTTGACAGTATGACCCAATTTATCATTTATAACTTGCGAAAATTGTGAGGGCTTGGAGTAAGATGGCCTTTAAATGTTATTTAGCGCAAGCAGTATGGGTGGCACTCAAATAAGCCGCCCCAGCCGCTTATTATTGATACCATTTATCTGGGCTATATAGCTGCACTGGAAGACCAGGAAGTGAATTCCTACTTATTTTGCAGCTTTTTACGAGCCATGTTTCTTTCATCGGTCTTTTTTTTCTAACTTCACAACAGAAATGACATATAATCGCTTTGCGGAATCAGCTTGGTGGAATGAAAGCACACTCTTGTTTTAATTAAGGAGAAAGCGTCAGCGTCAACTCCGCGGCACGTAGGTGCCTTGTGGGGCCGAGAAGCAGTGAGATGGGTTGTGCAATACGGCAGCACACAAATCACTGTCCGGTGCAAGCGTTATCCATTACACTATACGCAGTGGGACGACAAGCGCAATGCCAGGATTGTCTACCTTATTCTGTGAAAATAAATGTAAATTGTTTTACGTGCTTTATGGCGTCATTTAAAAACAAGGCCTACATAAGCGAGAACGCTTCCTTTTTCTTATCGGGTATATTTGCGCCTCTTTCGAGGGGAGATCCGCAGATAGTGCAGTCTAAAGGCATCCCATTAGTACGTGCAGTCGGAATGTGTTGGCCGGCCCAAAAGATAGCGGGCGAAACATTGTAAGCAGTCGCATGCTCCTCGTAATCCCGCCACTCGAGGCGTGACGCGATAGAGCGCCGTGCGCAATTACAACGCCCCACTCCTTACCCCAACTTGTTCAAGGAGACATGTCTTCGATGGATGTGAACCACTAGGGGATGAGTTGACTTTTTTTTTCGGACAACACTTACACCCTTTAAACTTACATAGATATCATCAGCATGCATGAGGTATGGTCATGAAAACAAAAGCCCGCCTCCATTCCACCCTGTACAGCGAAGCTGATGTCTATGTTAGACAGGTACCGTCACCCCACCTGAAGATAAACAACGTTGCGCAAGCTCCACCACCACAGGCGTCGTGCGTCACGCGGGCACGCGCATCGTTCTTCCAGGCCATCCGCCAATCGCAACTGCCTTATTGAACAAAATTTGTGTTTAAAAGCAAATAGCGTCGGAAAATGCGTAAGGTACGATTTATGCACAAGCGGCAGACACGGTAGCTTCGCGTTGTAATATGAATACACGAGGAAACAATGCTGTTACCCGTGCGCTGAAAGACAATGCCCTTTTGGAGCTGCCGTTTGATGTCCATCGTCATTCGTCTTCATTCTTGCAGGTATTGGACTAATTGAATTTCTCGAAGTATAATGTGTCAGAAAACGTGTACGACTTATACACAACCTACAGACATGACAGCATCGAATTGTAATTCGTATATACGAGAAAGTAACATAGTTTTGTTACGTGAAAACACCGACACAAACCCTTTTTGAGTTTGCGGTTTCTTGGGTGAGCATGCCACGAAAAATTTCGAGCGACTGGAGGATAGCAGTTACGCCGCAAAAAGTAGCACAAGGGATGATAGTCATTGCCTGTATCTGCGTGACCTGAGTATTTGTGTTGTTTTGCTCTGGGGCCTCAGGCATGCATTCCCGAAGCGATAGCTTAGCAGACGTTATTTGAACTGGTTGTTTCTGGATAATGCCGCTGCTATGTGGTAAATGCTATGTTACTACCACTACGCTTTGTTGACAATACAGTAACACGTTGGCTTTGTGGCTTCCAGAAGGATTGCCAGAAATAAACATCAGCGCCATCGAGCCGGTGCCAGCAAACTACACACCGGCCGATGACCTTTTGGAAGACATTGAGCCCACGCCCCCATTCCAAAGGGTCATAGCTGGTGGTTCATTCAAGGTCGCCAGTAACCTGCTCCAGGCTGATGTTCCTCCTGCCAGAATCTCTAACTTTCGGAGTGCCGGTTGGCATGTTCTGAAGGACAGAACTCCTATCATCACTCTTAAATGGACTTGGCCTGGGGCTCACATGACAAATGGTAAAGGTGCGTAATGTCTGTGAACGCGATTCACGAACACACGGACACGTGGCTTCAGAATACTCAGCAGGAAGGTTAGTGCTGGTCACAAAAGCAACTCGAGTTTTGGCTTCTTTATTTTCGTTTGGGCGTAACTAGCGTCGAGGACACTGCGGTTGAGACGAGTGTCGCGAATAATGCAAGCCTAGATATTGCCGAATATTTTTAAAGATGTTAATTGCTAGTGAGTGAGGTGACACCTTGCTTTCTTATTTAGTGTTCACAATGGTGCCCTGCCGAAAAAAAAACCCACAAGAAATGCCTATGAACATCGCGCACGTAGTTGACTTTTTTGTATTGTATTGATTTGCATTAGGCTGTAGGTATCAAAAATCTATTTCCTTTGTTTGGAAATCTCGGCTTTTGTTTCTGCTAAGCATACGAGGAGGACACCCTGGCATTGTTTTGATGATTCTGAAGATGTTTTCATAACCAATATTCTGTTCTTCCATACACATATTAACTTTATTGTCAATAATGACAATCGTATGCTGGGTGTTTAAGCCGCAATTTCTCTATGGCACCATCTTCATTAAAACTTCTACTCTATTAATCGCTCGCACGCCAAAACCTTGAATATGCATGCTCGGTGTGGGATTTTGGTCTTTTGTCTCTCATCCAAACTTTGTAATCAGTGCAAAATCTAAGCGCAAGATTCGTACTTCACAATTACTCTTGTCTGTCTAGTGTGTCTGCCATTAAAACTAGTTGGAACCTTTCTCTTCTTCCCTTACGACAGAAAGTGTCTCTGTTAGCTCTCTGTCACGTAAAATTATCAGATTGAAGTCCTTCCATCTGAGCCAGAGTACATTTCATCCCGTAAAGATTACCTTCATAAAGTAGGCATCTTGTTTTCTCGGACTAACTCATATTTTTACTCATTAATTCCTAGGACAAGTAACGATTGGAACCGCCTGACCACTTCAAGTGCCGCAATTACCGACACTGGCTTGTTTAAATCGGCTATTGAAGATCTTGTGTATCTTCAGTAATCAGCATTTTGCTGCAGCATAGTTACCTTTTTCTGTTTTTGTTTTCTGTATTGCAGCAATCCTGCGCTATTCTTGTTTCCTGTACTGCCGCATTTCTGTGTTATATACAATCGTTTGTCATGCATTCCACTCCCTTCTGCAACACCCTCGGGGCATGAAGGTGAATAATCGAAGCTGTTTTTTATCTTTGCCGTATTACAAAAGCATCGTCCATGCAAGCGTATTCAAGGCTCACATTGCGCGATACCTCAGCTAAATGAATATAGCTTTTTATAGCTAACAATTTATCAAAAATCATCTGGGGCATGTCTTCGGCAAATATCGTCTTTTGCAGATATTGTATCGTCTTTGGCAAATACTGCGATACATTGCCCTAAGTGGCGGACATTATTTCATGAGAAATAAAAAAAAACTATATCCTCCTGAGTTCCGGCTATGGGGTATTTCACCAATATATTGGACATCAAATACTCCGTCACTACCCAGGCAGCAGCATGTTTTTAGCCCGTAAAACCGAATTGTCCAATATTTTAGACACCTACTAGCGCCACCTATAAAGTTTTGTTGAAAATGCATTAGTAGTTTGGCCACCAGGGGTGTTTGCAATGGCGGCATTCAACAGCACGGCTTTCTACGGCAACCGCCGAAAAAGTAAGTTCTATTCCTCACACATTATCGCTCGTTCTTTTTCTGTAAGGAAATTTCCATTATTGACCAGATTTTGCACTTTTGAAGCCATTTGCAATATTAAGTTTGCCCTTTGCTACTGCATATCCACTACCACAAAAATGACCAGGTAGAGTTCCAGTGTCCAATGTATTGGACATCATGCTGTGCTAAAACACCCGATAATTGTGAAAAACTAAAATTCACTTTTTGTCTCTGTAACGTAAAAATCAATTTCTGAAAAGCTCACAGAAATCTGTAAACATTAATACACCTCGGAACTCAGGAGGATATTTAAACAGTTAACTAACGTTCGCTAAATTATTCAAACTAGCTACTTAAGGCACATGCGAGAATTTGCGAATTGAAGCTGGCCATTTCGACAGTCATATCCTCTTAGGATCAATTCTGTTGATTAGAGCAGTTTTGAGATGAGAGTTCCGAAAATTTGAAGTGAAAGCAGAATCATAATTAGTTTTATTGTGATGATTAGAAAGATTACGAGATGGCAATATGCAACAATGCACTGATGTTTCAGTAACTTTTCTGTTACATTACATTAAAAAACTTTTTGTGATAAAGGTAAGTGGAATAACAGTGTATTTCTTACCGCCAGTTTGACTGGACTCATATCTAAGACAGTGCTAGTTTAAAAATTCGTTATAAGCGTATGTGCCTACTGAAATCCCTAGCTTCAATTGTTATATGGCTATACGTGCGTTAACGTTATTAGTCGACTGGTACATTAGTGAAAACGTGTTAATTTGTCTGCAGCACTATCAGCGAGTAATCCAGCACGATAAGTAGATTTGTGCTACAGGCCACAAGCGATTCTCCAAAAATTATGTTTGCGTCAAGATAAAGCGTCCGCTATCACACGCTATGGTAGCCGAGTGGGGATAGCGTCGCGGTACTTTCTCGGAGTCGCGGCTTCAATCCGGCTAGCACCGGTCACAGAGTGTCCTAAAATCATCCCTAGAGGGATCTCATGAAGTGAACGTGTCGGCTAGTTGATTCAAAGTCTTGATCTAGGGAACAGCGTGAAAGGCGAGGACGCAAAAGATGCACACGAGAGCCGCACGTAGCGCTAGCAACTGAATTTACAGAGATGAAGGACGTACATGTAAATACGCTAGTGCGCATCGTCAGTATAATAAAAAAACATAAAAAAATGTGAAGACACGGAATGATCACCTTTACATGCTGCATCGCGCGGTTGGAGAAAGCGGGTCCTCACGACAGGTCACCCGATAAATGGTGCAATTCCTTTGTCAGATAAAAAACAGATGGCGCACTCACACAGTTTTCATTCAACACTTCATTTCTGTGGGCCTCGATGATGTCGCACGTCATTTTGGTTTCTGTTTTTGGCTGAAACGTCACATTTCTTTTATTTAGGGCGGCACCCACACTGCTTACACTGAAATATCTAGACGTAGAGAACTATGGCGCTAGTGTCTACGGGAACTGCAAATTGGGTGTACCAGCCTGCAAGGGAACCATGCTTAGCACATAAATTTGCCTAAGCTAGCTTCAACGTTCTGTCTTTAAACAGTTTTCGTGAGCTTGAAAACTTATAATTTGCAAGAAACCACGGTGTTAAAAATAACTAAAGTGAAACGTAATTAAATTCTCCGACGGCAGGATTCAAACAGAGGACCTCTAGCAGAGAAGCGAGATATTGAAACCACTACGGCAGGCGTACTCATGCTTTCAAAACCGGCATGAAAGCCCCTAAAGAAATTCTCGCGCGCAATCCACGACGTTGAGAAGCTTGGCACTTTTCAATTTGGCCTACTTGGACTACGGTTGCGCTTTAAAACCACGGCGCTGCAAGTTTGCTTTCCTTTCCTTCCCTCTTCTCCGCCCTTAAACTAGCTCTCTTAACTACTACACGCAGAGGCAAGAAACAGCGCGCGCGTTAGATCCTATAGATGAGATGAATATTTACAATTATTATTAGGGTTATAATTTATTCGAGTGCTGATTGCCGTGTTATAGTTTGTTAACGAAACTACCCCTCAAGTCTAAATATTGTAAGGCAGTTTGTCGTGTGCGTATCATGGCCACGCATGCTTATATCGTCTTTCCGTTTCTCTACCACGGTTGCGCTTTAAAACCACGGCGCTGCAAGTTTGCTTTCCTTTCCTTCCCTCTTCTCCGCCCTTAAACTGGCTCTCTTAACTACTACACGCAGAGGCAAGAAACAGCGCGCGCTTTAGATCCTATAGATGAGATGAATATTTACAATTATTATTAGGGTTATAATTATATTCGAGTGCTGATTGCCGTGTTATAGTTTGTTAACGAAACTACCCCTCAAGTCTAAATTGTAAGGCAGTTTGTCGTGTGCGTATCATGGCCACGCATGCTTATATCGCCTTTCCGTTTCTCTACCACGGTTGCGCTTTAAAACCACGGCGCTGCAAGTTTGCTTTCCTTTCCTTCCCTCTTCTCCGCCCTTAAACTAGCTCTCTTAACTACTACACGCAGAGGCAAGAAACAGCGCGCGCTTTAGATCCTATAGATGAGATGAATATTTACAATTAATATTAGGGTTATAATTATATTCGAGTGCTGATTGCCGTGTTATAGTTTGTTAAGAAAACTACCCCTCAAGTCTAAATTGTAAGGCAGTTTGTCGTGTGCGTATCATGGCCACGCATGCTTATATCGCCTTTCCGTTTCTCTACCACGGTTGCGCTTTAAAACCACGGCGCTGCAAGTTTGCTTTCCTTTCCTTCCCTCTTCTCCGCCCTTAAACTAGCTCTCTTAACTACTACACGCAGAGGCAAGAAACAGGGCGCGCTTTAGATCCTATAGATGAGATGAATATTTACAATTATTATTAGGGTTATAATTTATTCGAGTGCTGATTGCCGTGTTATAGTTTGTTAACGAAACTACCCCTCAAGTCTAAATATTGTAAGGCAGTTTGTCGTGTGCGTATCATGGCCACGCATGCTTATATCGCCTTTCCGTTTCTCTACCACGGTTGCGCTTTAAAACCACGGCGCTGCAAGATTGCTTTCCTTTCCTTCCCTCTTCTCCGCCCTTAAACTAGCTCTCTTAACTACTACACGCAGAGGCAAGAAACAGCGCGCGCTTTAGATCTTATAGATGAGATGAATATTTACAATTATTATTAGGGTTATAATTTATTCGAGTGCTGATTGCCGTGTTATAGTTTGTTAACAAAAAATCGACTGTCGCGGACAACACCAGCCCCTTTCCACATAAGTATGAGGCTCGGAGCAGGAGCTATGGCGCTTGAAAGTAACCGCTGGCTTGACGAACCAACCGACTGAGCTACCTTTCCGGGCAACATTGAAGGATCACGAGTTCAAATCACAAGTTATGTTCCTTTTTTTTCCCGCTTTTTTTTTCTTTCTTTTTAATGTCCTTTCCTTCATTTTATCACTGTACGTAAACCCTCCTAAAAAAAAATTATATATCCTCAATTATGTGTGGCCACACATGTGCAGGTCATAAATACCAGGTTCTCTAGCCGAGTGCCATCCATGCGGTATAACCGAGCTCAGATTGGCCCACCTTGACTGATCAAATTGGGCACCACTGTAGGTTAAATGAGGCGTACAACTCCTGCGGGACCCGCCGTGGTTGCTCAGAGGTCATGGTGTTAGACTGCTGAGCACGAGGTCGCGGGATCGGACCCCGGCCACGGCGGCCGCATTTCGATGGGGGCGAAATGCGAAAACACCCGTGTACTTAGAATTTGGTGCACGTTAAAGAACCCCAGGTGGTTGAAATTTTCGGAGTCCTCCACTAAGGCGTGCATAATCAGAAAGTGGTTTTGTCACGCAAAACCCCATTCTCGAATTTTTAATTGAACTCCTGCGGGGACGGTAGAGTATCCGTCTTCAGTGCAAAAGGACCGTGATTTAAATCCCGGTGCAGCGCAATTCTCCACCGGAAAATACCAAAAAAAAACGTGTGTTGAGAAAATTGCACAAACAGGCCTGGAGTGCGGCCTGATCCCGGTGACCAGAACCGGTAACGCACTCTCTCACCAGAGCAGGATTGGCCACCCTGGTGCAGTACTGGGCCACAACCTCCTATATGAATACTACAATCAAACCCCGGCCCTCAGTCCCCAGCAGCCGCGGAGCAACTGACCACGGCGGCGGTCAGATCTGTGACGCTGCAGAGGGTGCTAGGAATACCTGGCTCCGGACAGGCCGCCATTGGAAGCTGAACTTGGCAACGTTTAACGTTAGAACGCTATCTAGCGAGGCGAGTCTAGCAGTGTTATTGGAGGAATTAGAGGGTAGTAAATGGGCTATAATAGGGCTCAGTGAGGTTAGGAGGACAAAAGAAGCATATACAGTGCTAAAAAGCGGGCATGTACTGTGTTACCGGGCCTTACCAGAGAGACGAGAACTAGGAGTCGGATTCCTGATTAATAAGGAAATAGCTGGTAACATACAGGAATTCTATAGCATTAACGAGAGGGTGGCAGGTCTTGTTGTGAAGCTTAATAAGAGGTACAAATTGAAGGTGGTACAAGTCTATGCCCCTACATGCAGTCATGATGACCAGGAAGTCGAAAGCTTTTATGAAGACGTGGAATCGGCGATGGGTAAAGTCAAAACAAAATACACTATACTGATGGGCGACTTCAATGCCAGGGTAGGCAAGAAGCAGGCTGGAGACAAGTCAGTGGGGGAATATGGCATAGGCTCTAGGAATAGCACAGGAGAATTATTAGTAGAGTTTGCAGAACAGAATAATATGCAGATAATGAACACCTTTTTCCGCAAGCGGGTTAGTCGAAAGTGGACGTGGAGGAGCCCGAATGGTGAGACTAGAAATGAAATCGACTTCATACTCTGCGCGAACCCTGGCATCATACAAGATGTAGACGTGCTCGGCAAGGTACGCTGCAGTGACCATAGAATGGTAAGAACTCGAATTAGCCTAGACTTGAGGAGGGAACGGAAGAAATTGGTACACAAGAAGCCAATCAATGAGTTAGCGGTAAGAGGGAAACTAGAGGAATTCCGGATCAAGCTACAGAACAGGTACTCGGCTTTAACTCAGGAAGAGGACCTTAGTGTTGCAGCAATGAACGACAATCTCATGGGCATCATTAAGGAGTGCGCAATCGAAGTCGGTGGTAACGCCGTTATACAGGAAACCAGTAAGCTATCGCAGGAGACGAAAGATCTGATCAAGAAACGCCAATGTATGAAAGCCTCTAACCCTACAGCTAGAATAGAACTGGCAGAACTTTCTAAGTTAATCAACAAGCGTAAGACAGTGGACATCAGAAACTATAATATGGATAGAATTGAACAGGCTCTCAGGAACGGAGGAAGCCTAAAAACAGTGAAGAAGAAACTAGGAATAGGCAAGAATCAGACGTGTGCGTTAAGAGACAAAGCCGGAAATATCGTTACTAATATGGATGAGATAGTTCAAGTGGCTGAGGAGTTCTATAGAGATTTATACAGTACCAGTGGTACCCACGACGATAGTGGAAGAGAGAATAGCCTAGAGGAATTCGAAATCCCACAGGTAACGCCAGAAGAAGTAAAGAAAGCCTTAGGAGCTATGCAAAGGGGGAAGGCAGCTGGGGAGGATCAGGTAACAGCAGATTTGTTGAAGGATGGTGGTCAGATTGTTCTAGAGAAACTGGCCACCCTGTATACGCAATGCCTCATAACCTCGAGCGTACCGGAATCTTGGAAGAACGCTAACATAATCCTAATCCATAAGTAAGGGGACGCCAAAGACTTGAAAAATTATAGACCGATCAGCTTACTGTCCGTTGCCTACAAAGTATTTACTAAGGTAATCGCAAATAGAATCAGGGACACCTTAGACTTCTGTCAACCAAAGGACCAGGCAGGATTCCGTAAAGGCTACTCAACAATAGACCATATTCACACTGTCAATCAAGTGATAGAGAAATGTGCAGAATATAACCAACCCTTATATATAGCTTTCATTGATTACGAGAAAGCGTTTGATTCAGTCGAAACCTCAGCAGTCATGGAGGCATTACGGAATCAGGGTGTAGATGAGCCATATGTAAAAATACTGGAAGATATCTATAGCGGCTCCACAGCCACCGTAGTCCTCCACAAAGAAAGTAACAAAATCCCTATAAAGAAAGGCGTCAGACAGGGAGATACGATATCTCCAATGCTATTCCCAGCATGTTTACAGGAGGTATTCAGAGGCCTGAAGTGGGAAGGATTGGGGATAAAAGTTGATGGAGAATACCTTAGCAACTTGCGATTCGCTGATGATATTGCCTTGCTTAGTAACTCAGGAGACCAATTGCAATGCATGCTCACTGACCTGGAGAGGCAAAGCAGAAGGGCGGGTCTGAAAATTAATTTGCAGAAAACTAAAGTATTGTTTAACAGTCTCGGAAGAGAACAGCAGTTTACGATAGGTAGCGAAGCACTGGAAGTGGTAAGGGAATACATCTACTTAGGGCAGGTAGTGACCACGGATCCGGATCATGAGACTGAAATAACCAGAAGAATAAGAATGGGCTGGAATGCGTTTGGCAGGCATTCTCAAATCATGAACAGCAGGTTACCACTATCCCTCAAAAGGAAAGTGTATAACAGCTGTGCGTTACCAGTACTCACATATGGGGCAGAAACCTGGAGGCTTACGAAAAGGGTTCTGCTGAAGTTGAGGACGACGCAACGAGCTATGGAAAGAAGAATGATGGGTGTAACGTTAAGCGATAAGAAAAGAGCAGATTGGGTGAGGCAACAAACGCGGGTAAACGACATCTTAGTTGAAATCAAGAAAAAGAAATGGGCATGGGCAGGACATGTAATGAGGAGGGAAGATAACCGATGGTCATTAAGGGTTACGGACTGGATTCCAAGGGAAGGGAAGCGTAGCAGGGGGCCGCAGAAAGTTAGGTGGGCGGATGAAATGAAGACGTTTGCGGGGACAACATGGCCACAATTAGTACATGACCGGGGTAGTTGGAGAAGTATGGGAGAGGCCTTTGCCCTGCAGTGGGCGTAACTAGGCTGATGATGATGATGATGATGATGATGATGATGATGATGATGATGAAAAGGTATATTCGCGGCACTCCGTAGTGATTATGTATGCTCAAGAGCTTTATTGCCTTATCCTTTTAGAAAATATGAAACTGCTTTGGAATTTAGGTCACTTAAAGACACACAAAGGGTAGTAAGCAAAGCGGCAAGAACACCTGAAGCAATGATCAAGAACATTAGACAAATCCGCGTACTAGCGGCCCTCCCCGTGGTGTCAGAACGATCGCAGTGCCAGCGTTGCATCAATTATTTATTTTAGGAAAACTCGCGTATGCGACTTATCCCCTGTGTCTAGTCGTCAACGAATGATATGCGACAACGCGACCGTGAGCCCTTAAGTAGATTCTGTGCTCAATCTTGGTGTAAGGAGAATCACTGATACATGGCGGCGTGATTAAAGTTGGAGGTGTTCACATTCATGTATAACTCGCGTGCTCTCAGTTACTCGCCGCCGTATCTCGTACGGTTTGCCGCGTCAGAATTAACAGCGCTCGTCATGTCTTTCATCGGCTGACGACTGTACGCAAATCGTGTACCGCAAATCACTGAAACATGGTGGTTGCGTTAGGGTAACAGGCGTCCAGATTCATGAGCAACTCATGTGCTTACAGTTACTCTCTGTCGAACGTTTTGCAGCGCGATAACGTGTGCTGCAGAGGAGCAGCACTCGCAGTATCGTGTTTCACGCGCTGACGATTGCTGGCATGTGTATGGGTGCCCCCACCTTTGCCAGATGACGACTATCCTTTTACTCAAAACATAATAAGCACCTGTGCGATAGCAGGCAGCACGGAAAATCTCCGCCGCGCTTGACGGTTTGATGAACATATGTTTTGAGAGAAGGCAATGCTTAAGCTAACAGCCGGGGAAAAGTGCGAGGAAACGCATGCATTGGTGGACGTGGGCACACGCTGCGAAGGCATCAGCGGCATTCCCAAACGATCACTTTCACGAGTTTACGCCACCTGAGGCGTCGGCGGTCTACTGAAGACTACGCTACTGGCACAAAGGGAGGGGGAGAGGGGTAACCCGCGGTTGACGGTCCTGGACTGTACTTTCACTATACGTATATGTTATGTACCCGAGAGCCCCAGACTAAGTCGACTAGGTTACCTAGTGTAGCTTTTTCTAGGGGGTCCCTCCCAAATCTTGGGATTTTGGCTCGGGTGGGCACACCTCACTGCATGATAATTTTGTCACTGTCCGAATTTTCTGCAGAACGGATATAGAACAAGCCATCAGAAGCGTAGATCAGTCTTGGAAACTAGTGGACTTGAAACAGCTCAAGTGGGAAAGAAAAAAAATTAATTTTACTTTATTGTTTGCACCTAATGTACCTTTGCACCTAGTGCACCTTTTGCACCTATTGCGCCTATTTTACTAGGCTGAGCGTATTTCGAATGTCTTCAGGGCACACAAAAATGTCCTGCTGCTCACCGCCATCACACGAATGCGGTGCCATTATTTTCGGAGGTTCCTCTAATCCTCTTCATTCTACTGCTTTACTTTTCGTTACCGCAAAAAAAGATGACACTAGCTTCCTTACGTTCCACACCTTTGTTTGTAATTTCTTTTCACTAGTAATGTGGTAAGTAGTAAAGACGTAAGAGCAGCTGAAAGCACTATCATCAGCTTCATTGTCTATTCTATATATAAAGCATTCCTATGGAGGCGTCAACGTTTTTCGACTGTACCAAAATAAGAATGACGATAAACACCAAACGCAAGCATGACGCAAACTTAATCGAACACACTCAAAGTATCCATTCCTCAAGGCTGGTCAGCGGATTCCCACAGACCTATCCCGGAATAGTGGCATCGCCACAAAACTGGTGGCTGCCACTGTCACCACCTGTTTTACAGCTTTGCCCAAGCTCTGCGCGACACAGGAGGCATGCTCATGTATGCTTGATCGAGCGGCCGTGACGGAAAAAGTACAATGAATACAGAGGAAACACAAGAGTAATTAGTTTCACATTATGTTATAGATGCTTACAGCAGCAGCACTACCATATGAATCTTCAAAACTAATAGCAGGAACAGAGCATGCTGTAGTGAATATTATTGCAGTGTGAGTACAGTCAAAATGAATTCACCATAAACGCCCTAAGGCGTCTGCGATGTTTAACATGCCATGCTCGCTCACTTTTATCGTGAACTCCTGCTGCAAATCCATCGGATATAGACAAGGCCAGATTGGAAGCCGAGTTCTAGTTCCAGTTGTCCACGGTGCCTTCTTGCCAAGCAATGTCCAGGTGATGCCAACTGTGAAGGTGGGTGGGACCCAGACCAGCGCATCAAATTGTCTGTAGATGTTGCTGGACAAAGTGCCGACACGTCTGAGGTTCTTATGCTCGGAATCCCATCTGCTTGCACCTCTCATGCAGCCATGCGCTTTTTCAAATGGCCATCTGTCTCTGTTTGGTGCCATAGCATTTACTGGCCTTCTCTTTGGCATGACACCTTGGTTGGTGAACAGCTTCTCGAACCTGTTACAGAAGTATGCTTGCCTGGGCCAAGTAGTCACAGGGGACCTGGATCATGAGTATAACACCTAATAAGAATAAATTGGAGTGCCTAGTTGAGTTTCTTGTTATCCTAGAAAACTACACAATCAGTGTATTCTACCGGCACTAAGCTCAAGGGCTGAAACTTGGTGGATAACAAAGAATCTTGAAAACAAACAGGACTGTGCAATGCTTGGTGGATTAGACTATGACAGGTTTAGCATTATGAGACAAGAACTATACAGTACTTATTGGACAGCAAATGAGTGTAGCCAATATACTGGCTGAGAGTAACTGAAGTGGAGCTGGATAGGTCATTTAATGGAAAGAGCAGATAATCGGCATTCTTAATTTAGGAATTTCTGCCAAGGGGAGGGAAACATGGTGAAGGGCAGCAGGTGCCATAGTAGCGTGGTACTGTTAAGAATTCTGCAGGCATAGTATGGAGTTGGTTTACAAAAGGCAAGATATCTATAGAGATCAATGTTTCCTTGAAAGCTTTTCGTACAAGAGAACCGGGAGCATTGTTCCTACAAAAATTACGAGTTATGTGGGTATTCAAGGTGAGCGAAATTTAGCACAGCTTTGCTGTTTCTCATTTGTTTGAATGTGTTTTTGACTGTAAAGTACTATGCACCATCAGCTTCCTGCACATCATCCTCTTTCATTATTTCCAGTTTTTTATTCCGACACTTTCTTTGCCGCTTCCCCAGGGCATGTCATTTGTCGTCGTTTTCGTGCCATATATAGTTGTGACTGCTTGGGTCACTGGGTATGTACACAAATAGACAACCTACTGCTGGTTATTGTATGGCGTAATCGACAACATCGGAACAGGGTATGCGCAACTGAGTATGTGCTCATTCTTTGCTAATCCCCCAGAATGGGTACGCTAGTGAGACACACGGGGTATGAAGCCTTAACTGCATTTTGATATTTATTTATTTATTTGTCTACGCATTACACCTATCACGACTGGACCTTCTACCCATGCTCACTCACGTTGCCTAGCTGCAGGCCTGCTCAAGATTACCTGCTGCGTGTTTGAGCACATGCTGGAACTGGGAATCGTGCATCCATTTTCCAGCCCATGATTAAGACCATTGCACATGGTACCCACGATGACTCCAGGTGACTTGAATGAGACCTACCAATGTTTGATGCTACCGTCCCCGACTGCTAGCTAGTGTCACACGTTGAAGACTTCGCAGCATCACTACACGAAGCTATCTTCTACAAAACCTCTCTTCTCATCCTCTAAACATTTTCCACTTGAAGCATCACACATCACCGTCATCTATGACCCACAGAGTTAACAGCCACAGGCAGTGATGCTGTGCTCATGTGGTTTGCTATAGCTGCAACCTCACCAACTCGGACAAGCTTCGTGGAATTTATATTTCAACACTGTGTTGGATCTGCATTTTTGATCGTGATAACCCTTACAGTGCATTAAAGAGAGGGTGTATGAAGAAGGGCACCTGATCGTATATATTTAACACAATTCCTTGCTTTTTGTTTACGTGAGGATATGCATTTTCTTAACGATAAAAGTTTGTTTGCAGACAGTGCAGACATAAGTTTATTCAGGCTGTTTTTTCCTTGCCATAATTTAATAATTACCAACTTTAGGAGCTGTAGGTTATGTTAACTTCAGACTTTGCTGTTTTTAGTTACATCTAGTAACTTATTGCTTGGTAAATTTTCTAGTCGAGCATCATGTGGTGTAGTGCAAAGCAGCTCACTTGAGAGGCATGACATGCTCCATGCTTAAAAAATGAACTGTTTGAAGAATTCTGGGAGTAATATTAGAACAGGCAACTCTGAGTGAGCGCTGCTTTCGTCACAAAATTTCGGAATCACCTAGGCGTATGCTGTCATGCTGCGTTATGTTCAGCTTGTAATGAGTATAAAAGAAACAAAATTGGAGTTGCGGAGTTTAAAGCCCTATGGCTAACGCCTCTTTTTATAACTCTGACATTAGAAAATTTTAGAGGACGCAAGCAGGCATGCGTGAATAAGAACCCTTTTAAGGTATTGCTAGGACCCATGTGGCGTGCATAACCAAGGAACACATGACTCGCTTGCGTCTCATCTAGTACTATTATTTTCACTGTAAAGCGACCAATATCAGTAAGTCTGATCAACCTTCATTAATCTGTTAGCAATATTTAACCACTTAAGGTGCGTCTGTTTTGAGTGTTTGAAGCACTTCTTGCTATTCAACTCTTGAGGCGTTTACTTTGTTTTTATGTGCTGTAAGATTAGTTAGAGATTCCTAATAAAACTGCTAACGGGAAAGTGTGGGTTGGTATATTGGTCGTGCCATTCTAAATCTGTTAAGTCTGACACTGTCAAAGCATTTGGCACTATTAGTGAGCTTCACTTCATTACAGATATGCATTATGATGTATTACCAAGTGAAAGTAAAAATTCCCGCAAGTAGAGAGTTCTAGAGCACCTGGTATTACAGCAAAGCGGGCGGTGCAGTATCTTCAGGGCAACAGGAACATCGAAACTGGAACTTGGGCGCCCTTACGACCCGGCCAGCAACGCAACGCACTGTTTGCTTCACCGCACTACATACCTGTGCTGCGATGAAGGTATTGTGGACGCTTATACACACACGTTACTTCATCCCAACTTTGTATAGAACCTCACGTCCCATTGATAGACCTAAAAGTGCGAAAAACGGGCAGAGATGCACCTGAACATCACAGGGCGCGGCATTAAGCTCCATCTCACTGTGCTTATAGCGCCCTTAGTACCAAAAATCCTAAAAGATCTACTCTGCATTTGGCATATTCTGGCAGACCATGTGATGTCATTAGAGCTCTTTAACGTCCACAGTACTACAGTCTAAGTGTAAAGCCCGCGATGAAGGCAAATCACACGAAGTCACGGACAGCGCACTAACGCTGAACTCGATTGAAAGCGTACGCTGCCTCATTTCAAGGACGCGTCAATAGTTGTGAGCAAACACCACCTTAAGCAATATATCACTTACGTAACTGAATTCGTGGCCAGGAACACGTACGATACCTCCGCCTTCGACGCGCGTCAAGTAAAGGTGCATGTTCGATGTGATGACGCTGCCGAAAAGAGCGGACAGGGCGACGTTGCTGTACAGTGCCGGTTCGCAAACTGTGTCGCCGAGGCGCTACGCCACTCCACTATTTCAGTCGTCAGCCCCACCGAATTCTTCAGAAATACGATCCTCGCACTACCAGAGCTCACCGACACAAAAAGCCGACATATCGCACCACTAGCGCTGCATGACTTTTCGCCAATAAACACTGAACGCAGCGCAGAGACGTCACACAAGCAGCGGTCAGCATGTGCCAGAGAGCAGGCACGCCAAGGCGTCACTTGGCGCTCGCGTCGCCATTCTCGAAAGTCCCTAAACGATCCTGTCTGTAGGCAACTAGGATCAGGTCACGTGAGGGATTTTTGTACGACATTTAGACGCATGCACGTCCATGGCGTCCATCCGGTGCCCTTGGTGTTCACCGCTCGATATCGCAGTCAAAGCCGCAGCAGGTCCAGCGTCGAGAACGCGACATCATCACGTGGTCACGTGGGTTCTCATGACTCGAAGGACCGTTCAGCGGCGCCACTTCCTACTCATTGGCAGCGCCGTCACGTGCCCAATGACGCACGCATTAGGCACACATTTAGTCAGCCAGAGCCGTGGAGCCGGCATGGCGCCGGGGAAGCGTGCTCAGGAGGCACACCACGGAGGCACGGTTTCAATATCCACACCAAGCCGAAAATTTTCAAATTCTCTTTCCGAAGCTATTCCTTTACTTTGTTTACAGGAATCTCCCTGAGAAGTTTGATGTCGATCCGAGTCTTTTAAGGTGTAAGCCTTTAGTGGCTCACGAGTGTGCGGGCGCAGTCCGTGGTCGACGCAGGAAAGCGGTGATCACCGGCGAGGGGATTAAGGAGAGGAGGCTCCACTGGCAACAGAAGCAAGGAGAGGAGGCGCCCCGCCAGCAGCGCTGTACGTGTGGGCGCGTGGGAGAGCGCGGACATGCGCGTGGGGGTGCGCGCACATCGGCGACAAACCTTGCAGCCATTATGAATGTGATTGCATCGCATGCTCATCCCATCCCATGATGGAAAAATCGCACCCACGCACGCACAAACACGGCGATGTTCTACCGATAAGATGGGCCATAGGCCAAATAAATATGGGGTAGTATTTTCCGTCGCCACAGGGAGAGCTCTAAGAGACTTCTGAAGCCTAAAGTAATAGTGCCCCAATTCAATAGGTTACTTTCGAAACCAGCGCAAAAGTAACGCCTTATCATAGGCGGCGCGCTGGAGGCAAGGTGATGATCTTACACTCGGCTCGTTTGAGAACGCTGTCTTTCCTGCGCGTGTACGCGAAGAAACATGGGATTTCTTTCTTTCGCGGGCCCATTTTAAAGGGGTAAAAGAGCACCGCCAATGAAAACGTGCCACAAATAACGAAAATTCGTGTTCTCGATGTCGACTAAACACGTGTACGCAAATACACAATAGCTTGTTTCAAACTACAGACAATCGGTTTCATCTGCAAAGCAAAGCTTCGCTCTTTTCAAACTAGGTGGGTGACAGCTGATACACACACACACACACACATACACACACATATATATATATATATATATATATATATATATATATATATATATATATATATATATATATATATATATATATATATATACCTGATGAAGATCGGTCCACCGATCGAAACTGTCGAAATTAAATACTTTTTCTGTTTACCTTGTAGCACCACTCATGTTCTTTATGTTTGAAAGGTAGCCTGAAGAATCCCTCTTTGCCTACGTTATATACAAATATATATATATATATATGGTCTTTCCGTGTCGTAGGCGCACATTGGTTAGAGCTATGAATCGATCTCATGGCATCATGCCTGGCATTTGAACCTTTATCCATGAGGCCTGCGAGCGGATGCGTGTTATCGTCTCTCTGTAAATATCAACGTCTTGCCGAGTGCGAGCTATATGGTCTGTATCTTCAATTGCAGCTACTTCAGTGGAGATCCGAGGCGGCACGGACGAAGGCGGGGTCCTTAACGACTTCGACAGCCAGGAGCTGTTGAAGAGCGTCGTCAAAGGCAACCTCGAACCCCTTCCCGCCGGCTCCAAACACATGGTCACCATCAGCCTGCCGCGTCGCTGGGCTACGGCGCCCCGTGGCAACGATAGCTTCTACCTGACGGCGTACTTGGCTGCACGCGTTCTTAATGCTGGTGGGCTGAAGTCGAAAAGGTCCAACGTCGTTCGAGTGATGTTCGAAATCGCAAACTTCACCGCCGAATTAGCCTCTGAAGTAGCTGACGCCCTCACGCCGGCAAAGCCTTCCCCGAAGGCCAGCCCAGCGACAATCACTACAAGGCCGGCCAGGACCGAGCCACCTCTCGATCCTGCAACAACCCCCACTGCAGAGGTTCATCATGAAGGCCAGAGATCCGTCTTCGTTTGGATCCTGGTGGTGTCAGCGGCCGCAGTCGTCGTTATGGCAGTCATTATAACGCTGCTGCTGAAGATCAAATCGGACTACAGTGATGAAACTAACACCAACACAAGGCAGAGGACAACATAAACCATGCCAAGTTAGTGCCGCACGGGGCAATTCTGGGCAAAATAAATGATAGGGCAAGCCTGGGCATGTGAGACGTTATCTATGACATTAATAATGCGAAAGCCTTAGATGATTCATAGGTCGAAAAACCCGATGTCCGGCGTTATGGCACCCAACTTCATAGGGAGTCGAACCCAGGACCTTTGGTAATGATTAGGCCGAATCATGCCATCAATTCCTTTATAAGGAAGCGTGAAGCTGAGGCGGAGAAGCATCAGTACGACCTGTGGTGTTAAGGGAAAGCTAATTAAATAGAGGTAATTAAGGCACTCGAGCCTACGTTTGGTGAAAGTCGAACCCACTTGGACATGTGGGCTAACCGGTCAAATCTCCAAATTGGATTGCGATCGACATCGTGAGGATCGAAAGTTCAACCAACTACCTTTGCTGTCAATTAAGGCGAAGTGAATTAAGGCACAGTTGATTAAGGTACTCAAATCCACGACCTCTGGTGAGAGAAAACAATAGGAAGTAACAACGCATTCGAATGAAAATGTCGAGTGATGTAATGAATGTCTCCTTTTGCCTTCATCTTCTTTAGGGTAGGCTAAAATAACTGTCATCTTTTATTTGGCTAGGAGGTGTAGGTTCCTTTTACACCCTCCCGATCAACTTTTTGTTACCTTAGGATTTTGTTGTTCATTTCAGCCTATTTTCTCACACACGGTAATGGCATTTCTATTGTTGCGCTTCTGCAACACATGCGAGAAGCTAACGATTATTTTATTGGACGACACCAAACAGGGGCTATTTATTGCTACTTGTGAGGTGACTGTCTGACTATCAAAACAAACGCAGTAGTGCAGCGGTTAGCGCACAGTACTAGCACATACTCTTCTTCCTGAGTAAGTCGCGAGCACCAAAACTTACGTGACAACTTGCATGTGTGATAGCGCATGGCCTGCTTAGTCATTCTGATTACTTCATCGCACAAGGTGAAAGCAGCATTCGAGGTTTTCCATACGAAAATCGCTTGACACAGCTGCAGCGCCACGAATTTTGAGATAGTTATCCTGTACTAAGCCGTGAAAAAAATCGCGTCGTCTATACATGATTTATTTACCGTTTAATGGGGCAGATTTTAGGGAAAATGATACGTTAAAGACTGGTTTCATACGTGGTGAGTAAGAGGATGCGTACCTTTAGCTTTCTGCCTGCATCACGTTTTCAAATAAGATAGAATTACGAAAGCGCATGTCCCCAAATAATTGAAGGCGAAACAGCGAAAGAGAAAAACTACTCGGAGAACCTGTCAATGAAGTCTATTCAGCAAGACCAAAGATGAAGATGCACATTTGTATTAGTCCAGCTAACTTCAACTTGGGAATGCAACGATTGCAATTTGAATTTTTCTTGCCTTTCACTTTCTTTTTTCGATGCACGGTTCATTGTCCCTAACGTCAGCTTTACAGCGAAGCTTCATACAGCTACCTTCCGGCGGTGGTCGATGTCCGTCCGTCTACGCGTCGCGTCGACACGAAAAAATGTTTCGTCTCCTGTTTCTCGCGAATACTCTGCGACTCTCAATCTAACGTGGTTATCTTGGGAGGAAAATCATACTTAAATTGGCTACCAAGACGACTGTATCCTTACGCCGGGTTTCATTCACTTGTCGTCTTTAGTTCACAGTGAAGTTGTAAACGTTACAGAATTCCCGTCTGCTGTCAATACTTGGCCGTCTACAGAGGGAGTATGGTTGTAGAAAACGGCTGTAACTCTTGCTTTATTAAAACTATCCTGACGCAAATTATATGAAAATTAGCTGCTAAGTCGACTATAACGTTACGCCGACTTTCATCTACTTTTCATAATTACGTAGTTCACAGTGAAGCTGTAAATACTGTGCGATTCCCGTCTGCCATGCGGCGGTACTTCACTACTTCGTAAAAGAATAAGAATAAAACACTACACAGTCAAAAGATGTATTCGCTCTCTGTGTCCTTCGATATTAATATTAATAAAGAATAATGATAATGCCTATACATACATAGATACGTCGATTGAGGTAAAACACAACGCAGCTTCGCTGCTCTTTCTTCGTCACAGTGGAAGGGCTAGTGAATTTTGCTATCAATAGTAAACTGTACATCCCGGATGTCGGTAGACATTGACTTGCTTAAAGGCAAAATCATTATCAATTGCGCTGCTGGATAAGTATATCTTTGCACATGCATAAATAGAGAGGGTGCCGCTTGCCATGGACAATACGAACAATCCCGGCGAGCTGTACGAACCGATATATACACTCTCTCCAAGAACAGCGTTCCTTTGTGTGACCTATTAGTGGCTACATATTAAGTAAGCAAAGGAAGTCAATAAAGTATACTTTATGCTTTTTACGAGAACCATGCGGTTCCAAAGCTGTACGTAGAACATCAACCCCATTCAGAATGGCTTTTGGAAGGGGATTGAAGAATGTGTCGTTGACCTCCATATCGACACTCCGTACTTGCGCAGTCTTTTCAAGAAAGGTGGTCACCTCTACAGACTCCGAGATACACAACGAGTCATCCTTCGGTGATAGCACAGTTCTTGAGTACTTTCATATGGTCAGGGTAATCGCCCGTTACGCCAACAATGCCAACCACCGTGGATGCATCGCGGTGCTGGGGAAGATGGAAGGCCATCAGAGCAGACGCCGAAGGAACCGCACGGGCACTCGTTGCGTGCGCCGACTTGTACGCCGAGGGCGAATGCCATTGGCTGCATGGGAACATCGTCGACGCAAAGTGCTATTTGCCGCTCCATTTCTGCGCAGTTTTACTCTTGTGGCGACGGCAACACTTCGTCAAAGCGACAGTGCCTGTATTTCTGGTGCGCACCGGCGTGTCGGTGCGGTTTCTAGAGTGCCGACGAAAGAATATCCTTATTTTGTTTCGCTAGGGACGCGGACCTGCGATGCCCCAACTGACAAGGCGAGCAGCGCTGTGGAAGCTGCAGGACTCCGCAGCCAATACGAAGGCAGAATGCTTCTCGGGATGTGTTCATCAGCGCCGCATCGTCAGCTCACCGCCATATAATTTGTGGTGTACGACTTTTACACGCAACATGTAATCTATCGATGTAATGTATCATGTGTCAAGCAAAAATAAATCTCTTTAATTCCATCAACAGCCAGACAGTTACGCCCGGCACTATATTTCGCTGCGCAAGAATACTACCTGCATAAACCTACTACCTTCTTCAGAGCTGCAAATGACTTGTGTGAGATGGACTATCGGCAGCTGGGAATGATCCATGACGCGGTGAGACAGCTTAGGCTGGCTGGTAACAATTTTGCAAGTGTGAAAAACATTTGGTGCATACATTCTACGTTCAGATGTGTGCAAAATAAACAGTGACGCTGCGTTACTGCAACCTGAGTGATGTCGGCTCAAGGCAGCTGCCATTCTAAGTATTTTTACAGAGAAGCTGTTAGTTGGACGGTATTTTTCAAGGCGTCGACATGACGTGAAAGAAAACCTTCAGCCATTGAAGCGATAAATGCATATATTCTTTAGTATCACGTGTACAACATTCATCTCGGAATATTTTTTATAAAGAGCAAACACAAGCATTCACATGACATAATTGTTAATAAGCTGCTCGTGTTAACAATGTGAAGCACGTAGCGCTCCCAAAGTATGTTTCCCGGTAAAGATTATTGTTGCGCGAGCTGCCGCGCCGACAGCAGCTTGTGATGTGAGGAGTGACGTCACTAGCCTTTCGTATATAAAGAAACCAGCCTAGCAAATGATTTCATTGTTGTTGTTGCAGCGATGCTATGGGTAGGCAAGACATAGGACTTCCGAGCAGCAGCGTGAGTATGAAGAGAGGCAAAGGGAAAACAAACGGCAATGCGACCAGCTGCGGCGCGTTGCCACTGGTCGTCATCTCATCATCATCATCAGCCTGCTTACGCCCACTGCAGGGCAAAGGCCTCTCCCATACTTCTCCAACTACTCCGGTCAGGTACTAATTGTGACCATGTTGACCCTGCAAACTTCTTAATCTCATCCGCCCACCTAACTTTCTGCCGCCCTCTGCTACGCTTCCCTTCCCTTGGAATCCATTCCGTAACTCTTGATGACCATCAGTTATCTTCCCTCCTTATTACGTGTCCTGCCATGCCCATTTCGTTTTCTTGATTTCAACTAAGATATCGTCAACTCGCATTTGTCCCCTCACCCAATGAGCTCTTTTCTTATCCCTTAACGTTACACCTGTCATTCTTCTTTCCATAGCTCGTTGCGTCGTCCTCAATTTAAGTAGAACCCTTTTCGTAAGCCTCCATGTTTCTGCCCCGTACGTGAGTACTGGTAAGACACAGCTGTTATAAACTTTTCTCTTAAGGCATAATGGCAACGCGCTGTTCATGATCTGAAAATGCCTGCCATACGCGCCCCAGCCCATTCCAATTCTTCTGATTATTTCAGTCTGACGATCCGGATCCGTAGTCACTACCTGTCCTAAGTAGATGTATTCCCTTACCACTTCCAGTGCCTCACTACGTATCGTAAACTGTTGTTTTCTTCCGAGACTATTAAACATTACTTTAGTTTTCTGCAAATTAATCTTTAGACCCACCCTTCGGCTTTGCCTCTCCAGGTCAGTGAGCATTCATTGCAGCTGGTCCCCTGAGTTACTAAGCAAGGCAATATCATCAGCGAATCGCAAGTTACTAAGGTATTCTGCATTAACTCTTATCCCCAATTCTTCCCAATCCAGGTCTCTGAATACCTCCTGTCAACACGCTGTGAATAGCATTGGAGAGATCGTATCTCCCTGCCTGACGCCGTTCTTTATTGGTATTTTGTTGCTTTCTTTATGGAGGACTATGGTGGCTGTGGAGCCGCTATAGATATCTTTCAGTATTTTTACATACGGCTCGTCTACACCCTGATTCCGCAATGCCTCCATGACTGCTAAAGTTTCGACTGAATCGCATGCTTTCTCGTAATCAATGAAAGCTATATATAAAGGTTGGTTATATTCCGCACATTTTTCCATCACCTGATTGATGGTGTGAATATGGTCCATTGTTGAGTAGCCTTTACGGAATCCTGCCTGGTCCTTTGATTGACGGAAGTCTAAGGTGTTCCTGATTCTATTCGCAATTACCTTAGTAAATACTTTATAGGTAACGGACAGTAAGCTGATCGGCCTATAATTTTTCAAGTCTTTGGCGTCCCCTTTCTTATGCATTAGAATTATGTTAGCGTTTTTCCAAGATTCCGGCACGATCGAAGTCATGAGGCATTGCGTATACAGGGTGGCCAGTTTCTCTTGAACAATCTGCCCGACATCCTTCAACAAATCTGCTGTTACCTGATCCTCCCCAGCTGCCTTCCCCCTTTGCATAGCTCCGAAGGCTTTCTTTACTTCTCCCGGCGTTACCTGTGGGATTTCGAATTCCTCTAGGCTATTCTCTCTTCCATTATCGTCGTGGGTGCCACTGGTACAGTATAAATCTCTATAGAACCCCTCAGCCACTTGAACTATCTCATCCATATTTGTAATGATATTGCCGGCTTTGTCTCTTAACGCATACATCTGATTCTTGCCAATTCCTAGTTTCTTCTTCACTGTTTTTAGGCTTCCTCCGTTCCTGAGAGCATGTTCAATTCTATCCATATTATACTTCCTTATGACAGCTGTATTGCCGTACAATTCCAGCACAGGGGAAATCCGCACGCCCACGTTCTCCTGTAGCTGAATAATGCACCGGAGCAGGAATTTAGAAATAAAGCATTGCACTCAGCAGTTGTAGTGGCGGGTTTCAACAGCTTCGCCAGACATCCACTTTCACTGGGCCGGGATGGCGAGTCAATTTTTCAATTCCTGTCCGTTTACTCGTCTACGCGGAAGCCACTGTTTCGTCCAGTGACACGATATAGACCACTACAGACAGAATAGTGGTTCGCAGTTATCGACTAATCGTGTTTTTATGATGGAGACCTTTCTGCCCATCTGTTAAGCAGACAGACAGTCTGCAAAGGGGATGCATCGCTACAGCAGACCAAATTTTCTACTCAATGGGGCTTTCATCTAAATTTTCGTAATCTCGTTTACATGGTAACACAAGAAAATGAGCCAGCTCTGTACGCACACTCAGCGACGGCTAGCAGTGTTGTGCCGACTGGGTGGTCCAGCTGCGTCAGCTGACTCATGGGTGAGATGTGCTTGGGCGGTGCAGGCTCTCTTGGGGCAGAATAGCAAAATATGCGAACCAAGAACACCGGCAAATGTACACTGTTCTATGGTGCTAAAGCAGCATATTAATTAAATGCATATTACTTTAGAGTAAAAGCAGGAACAGCGCAACACAGGACGAGCGAGTAAATAGGACAGAGCGCTGACTAGCAAACAAATGCTTTATTTGCAGAAGCCGCCTCTAAATACATCATGAAAGTGACATAAAGAACAGAAAAAGAACGATCACAAGGATAAGTGTCAGCTACTAAGATAATCAATTTCCTTTGTTGAGAGCGAGAGGGACGCAGAGTTGACGCATGCGTCGCCACTTCTGAATATACAATATGCTTCAAAGTTTTCCCGCACACGATTTTCACTATATCTGCCGATGATTTCGCACTTGTTAAAGATCGGGTTGTAACCACACGTCTTACAGTGCGCAGCTAGATGACTGTACTGGTTTCCTTTTCGTGAAGCGGCATGCTGGCGCAGGCGATCAATAATGCACCTCCCCGTTTGCCCGATATAGCAACATTTACAATCAAGCGGGATTTTATAGACGTCCTGCGTTGTACACTTAACAAAGTCCTGAACATGATTCTTATAGCAGCTTTTGCGGGCGACAGTATTGACAGTATTCGGGCGACAGTATTCCTTCATGATGGCGTCGAGAGTCGATAAGTTTCTGAAGACGAGGAGGTTGAATGCATCGTCCGCGATGCCTTTGATAATGTGTCCAACCTTCTCTGCCTCTGGCATGGACGCGTCGATTTTATGACAGAGGGCTAGGACGTCCTGAATGTAGGAGACATACGACTCAGTAGCCGTTCGAGCACGCGTGGCGAGTTGTTGCTTGGCGGCTAGGTGTCGGCCGGTCGGATTACCGAAAACGTCGGACAGCTTTTCTTTGAACAAGTCCCAGATAGTCAGCTCTTCTTCGTGTGCGTAAAACCACGTTCGCGGAGTTCCGTCGAAGTGCAACACGACATTCGCCAGCCTTATGGTCGGATCCCACCTGCTCACCTTGCTGGCGCGCTCATACATTTTCAACCATTCTTCCACGTCAACACCATCGAGGCCGGTGAACTTGCTGGGGTCTTGCGGCTGAGGTAGAGCAACGTACTGGGTATGCGTAGTCGGCATTTCATCTGCGGATGCGGTGCCTTCTACTGGAAGCATCGTCCAAGGCGGGGTGAGACGTCCGCTGCGGAGTTCCCTGGCGAAGACACGTAGCCCGCACGTCCACCAAAATGTCACGAGTATAAAACTGCTTACACGTTGTATTTACAAAGCGTATATACACAGCTGCCAAGAATCCCAATAGGCTCTTGCCACTTCCTCCTCTCCACCGTCGACGACCTTGTTTTCTTTTTCCACCGTAACAATATTTAGACAGTTTAGCGTTCTTGCACACGCGCAGAGCTTTTGTCAAGCCTGGATGACTCGAAAAAGTGGGAACGAGCTTTAAGAGGATGTTGCGCAATATGAGCGGTGTTTATATTTCACCAACGCGTCCACACACCACAGCTTTATGCCTGCATGCGGAATAGGCCAGCTAAGAAAGAAAAAAATATAGGCGAGAAAAATCAAAAAGAAGGGTGCCATCCGCACTCGGTGTTCGCATGTGGTCTCCCTCCCAAGTACTGACCGAACCCAATGCTGCTTAGCTTCGGGTATCGGACGAGAATAGGCGTATTAAGCATGGCGTGGAAGATTTTTTCCTTTATTACACGGAAAACAAAAAAGTAGGTGTAATAAAAAGTGGACACAACTATACACTTAAAACTCAGGCAAACACACAGATGCATCTAACAAGTGCATCCAGGCTGGCGGAGGTTCCTGCGCAGCGTACACACTTCTTACGTAAGCAGCACTTTTGCGAAAGAAGGATTTTGTAGATCGTGTGCTTTCGGCATGGCGATCACAGTCTACTTCTCCACAGGCTTTATAAACCAAGTACTACGAAGATGTCATAGGTAGGACCGCCCGTAATCTTAAACTGTAGAAACCTTATTGTGAATGTCAATGTCTTTTTTTAAATGTCCGTTGGAGAATGTCCCCCCCCCCCCAAAATACAGGGCCCCTACAGTCTATGAAACAGTGATCTATGGTTTCAGCCCGTGGACAGAGTCGGCAGTTTGTTGACCACGGCACAAAGCAACCTCTTGAATTCAACCAAGTTTTAAAAAGGAGTTTCTCCGAATGTAATTTAAAGAAAAATGTTTTTACTCCAGGAGGTACACACATTCTTGGGACGCGCTTAAATACATCCTGATAAGGTCGGCTTAAATAAGATGCACGACACAAAGGGCCTGGGAAACTACAGTCCACCAGAGCTGCAGAAATTGCTTTTCGACTCGCAGTGAACACGTACTCCAGGCTGAATCTAACGTTCAAGAAAAGAAATGTGTCAACAACCTCCTTGAGAAAGCCCAAAGGGGCCTGTGGGACATCTTTGGCATTTGATGACACTAGTATATTAGGAACATAATGAACTAAACGGAGAGCTAAACGGAGAGTTGCAACATTTCACGCGAAAACGGATGGTCACTGTCTCGAAATAAAAACAGGCGAGAAACAATTTGCCTGACGAAGAGGTGGACTAATCCTAGACCACCACGTTCAAAGGGGAGGAACAGATTGTCGCGCCGCATCGATTCACAACTCGAACTTCAAATGAATGCTGCAAATACGCGATGCAGTGCCTGAAGGCGAAGCCGTGAACTATGCAGTACTTGCAGCACACACATAAGACGGGAAGCTAAGAACACGTTGCACACTTCAGCACGAATGAACCTTGACAAATTGCGCCTTTGCCATGAATTCACCTTACGTTGAATTTTGCCAACTTCTCCCGAACATTGAGCGTCGCTATTTCTATACTGTGAGAGAGGCTCACCTAAATAACACAGATTTTTTTCCATTGAATGCCTGCGTAAGGTGATGACATTGTAGCCCATAATCCAAGCCAGAAACGTGAACTTTTTACAAAGTTAACGTCTGCACCAGAAGCTGCACGAAATTCTTCTGTAATTGCAAGGGCTGTCTTTACACTCTTTTTATTGGTAGAAAAAAGGACACGTCGTCTGCATACGCAAGAACCCGAATCTCATTAGTCAGTAACTGAATGCCTTGGAAATTTTGTTCTTTAAGAATGCTCATACAAAGTGGCTCTAAATACAAGCACAACAGAAGCGGTGACAAAGGGCATCCTTGTCGTACTGATGATACAAGCCTAATCGAACAGGAGAGAGAGCCACTCACTATGAGCCTTGTTGAGCCATTAGTATAACATATCCTGACACCTCTAAGGAGCAGGGATCCGATATTTATAAGCTCTAGTACAGTAAACAGGAATGAGTGATTCACCCTGTCGAACGCCTTAGCCAGGTCTAGCTAAGGCGTTCCATTGCCACCTGTCCAATCCCTTCATCTACAGACTCTAGCACCGATCTCACAACATGAATGTCTGAATGGACCGGCCCCTAATGCCGCATATTTGATGATCACCGACCACAGATCTTATTACAACTTGCATACGGTTAGCTACTACCTTTTCAAAAATTTTATAGGCCACATTGCATAAGGAGATATGCCGATATCCGTCAACTTTTTTTAATTTAGTCTCATAATCTCTTTTGGCTATAAGGACAGTGTGTCGTTCTTACATTGTAGCGGTTAGGTACCCTGCTTCCAAGGCCTAACGGTACACCTGAAGTAATAATGGGGATAAGAGGGAAAGAAAAACTGATAAAAATCGGCAGTAAGGCCATCCGGACCAGGCGTCTTGCCTTTCGCTAACTACTCGATGCATGCAGTTGCCTCGTTAATATCGATGTTTTCATTTGTATAATCGTAATCATCCTTATTCAGCTGGGCCAGTAAAGATACAATTTTTTGGCAGCATCTGTATCCAATGGCTTATGGTCTCGAAATAATTTGGATAGTGTTCGAAAAACGCTTTAATTATTAGAGTAGGCTCATTAACAATGATTCCACTATACTCTGTATATAGTATTTGTCTTGACAGCACGTGTCGGCGCTCATCACCAAGGGCCCTACTGCAAGGCTGTTCTTCCAGAAAACGCTGCTCTCGCGCACGCACTAGTGCACCTCTGCATTTTTTCTGTGCTGAAATTTTGTAACTGTGATTTTGACCTTATGAATATCTTCAATATATTCAACCAGATGTAGACATTCAAGCTCATAGAATTCACTCAGAAGTCTACATAATGCTTTGTAATTATTCTTTTTTTTTTCAAAGGCCAATATTGATGATCCTTCGATAGATATCTTAGCTTCGTGTTTGAATATTTCCCACACAGCAAAGAGTGGCAAGTCATTGCGGCATATCACGAGCTATAAGCTCAGTAACATGATTTAGGAAACACCCACGAGAAAGTAATTGGTTAATAAACTTCCACAGCTATCAGCACATACTCCGACTTTGGTGCCGACAGCTGTCAAACGATGCTGAGACTGAGAGTGCTGAAAGCAAGTTCAACACTGTAACGATAAACATTCACAAATGTCATCCATAAAGTCACTATCAGGTTTCGTACCAACTCTGTAGTCACCAATTCAAATTAACTGAAATATAAAGGCGCTAGGACGAAGCTGGTGTGTAGGCCTCGCCTGCGTGAGCAGTACAAGCGCCAAACAAAAGATTTATAGCATATAAAGAGCTGCGATAAGCGGCTCCAGCACAGCGAGCACTTCAAGGGCACATTTAGCGGCCGGATTGTCGAGACCACCGAGAATCACACGAATTGACTCTACCAGGTGATTCAGCATTTTTTGTACACTTTCCTTCTCATTGTGTTCATCTCCTTGCTTGCCCGTAGTGTCACCAGTTTCATTGGCCCTATGTTTCTTGGTTTTATGGCGCTGTGGACCACTAGGGCCCGATGAAATGACCGTGGGCCTAGAGGGCAGCAAAGGCCATTCCAGGTCTGTATCAGCCGGTGGAGGTCAATGTTTGCCGCGTGCTCTCGTCGACATTGAATTATCAGTAGACGCCGTTACCGTCCTCGATGGACGCAACCCGCCGTGGTTGCTCAGTGGCCATGGTGTTGGGCTGCTGAGCACGAGGTCGCGGGATCGAATCCCGGCCATGGCGGCCGCATTTCGATGGGGCGAAATGCGAAAACACCCGTGTACTTAGATTTAGGTGCACGTTAAAGATCCCCAGGTGGTTTAAATTTCCGGAGTCCTCCACTACGGCGTGCCTCATAATCAGAAAGTGGTTTTGGCACGTAAAACCCTATAATTTAATTTTTTTTCGATGCACGCACAGGCAGAGGTGGTCGAGGTACCTGTGCCATGCTAGGTAGTTCTCCTGAAATAGTTTTGTGATGCTTCCGTCGCGATCGTTGGTCACTTTGGCGAACAGATTGAGCAGCCTCTTTACGTGAAGATTGGTCTCTTGCCATTTTTCGAAGAATACGGACCTCTTGTTTCATCTTCGGGCATTGCTTCGCAGTCGCTTCATGAAACCAGTACAGTTGGGACATTTAAATGAGGATGCCTCGCAGTCGGTGGTATCATGCTCTCCACCGCAACGCGAGCAGGTGGCTTTGCTTCCACAAACAGCGCTCACGTGTCCTATCTTGTGGCATTTCCGGCACTGAATAGGCCTCGGAAGGGATGGTTGTATTCAGTGTATCATGTAGCCCACTTTGACAGATGCTGGTAATGTCGGGGAAGGAAATATGAACTTGATACATCGGGAGTGCCCCAAGCGGTGACTCTCAAGAATGCGCAACGATGACCTCAAAAGGCTCTTGAGGTCCGCATGCTTCATTTCAAGCTCCGCGTCGGAAATCACTCCAGTTGTTGCCTCCTTCCCGTAAGTGTTAAAGGAGCGGGCGGGGAATGCGCTTAACTGTGGAATAGTCTTTCACTTCTCAAGTATTGCGGAATTTTTCACATCTATTGTCCGGATGTTCTTGAGAGCGTTGATCCTGATCTCGGCCAGACTTTCAAAGTATTCAATTAGAAACTACTTGCTGAGGGAGTTCATGCTGCGTGACGCCGAGAGCGGCACACAAGAAACCATGAAGGATTCTTATTCACTCTGATTCGATGAAGTCGCCTCAGTCGACATACGGCACATCTTCTTCATACGGCGACCCATGACTACGGTGTACTCGCTGTCAGAGTCCATGGCTTCTGGCCTGGAGATCTCCCAGGAATCGAGCTGGTCAGAGGTTCCAAAGGCACGCCGTCCGAAAATGAGCGATGAAGTAGACAACTGACCTCGTTCAGGTGGTCGTGGGAACATCTTCTTGCTCATCCTTGATGAAATGGCTCTCACGAAAATGGCAAGGACGTAAAAAAATGCATAACAGCGAGAGGCTCAGAGCACCAGCAAGGTCATGGCCTTTCTTTCTCGTATGGAATATAGGGTGCACAATGGAACCATAAATAAGAGGTAGCGCGCTAAGTGAAACGTAAATTCGATCAAGCCTTGCATGCGAGGAACCCTGGAAGTGCGTATATCGACATCCCGCCTTTTCATTTTCCCCAATATGCATAAGATGATAATCACATATCAGGCGTTGCAACGCATCACTACTTGGATCATGTCTCAGCTTCAGTGACGTACGATCTTGCGGGTTACATACACAATTAAACTCACCAAAGAGAACCAAAGCACGATTATTACAGAAATAATGTTGTAGGGATAAGAAGAAACACTCGCGTTCACGTAACTTGTTCGCGGCATAAACACACACAAATATAAAGCTCGTGTCACTGATATCAATATCGCAACAGATTAGGCACTTTTCCCTATATGTAAACAAATGTAATAAATCACATGGTAAATGTTTTCTAACAAGTAACATACAACCTGCGGAAAGGCCTACTGCATGCCTTACATTAGCATTACAGTCAGATAGGAATGGAGATAGAGCTAGTTGTGTGTTTCCGTCGGATTCGATCTTTGTTTCTTGTATAGAAGCGATATCTAATTTTCTATTGGGCAGCATATGAAGAACCTGTACTTGCGGTCGCTTACTTCGTAAGCCACGGACATTTAAAGTACCAAAATGGAAGGGAAGAGCGCCCGCCATATTTACCTATGTAGGTGCAGTGTTTAAACGCTGCTCCAGTGGTGCACCACTCCCTTCTTGATCAGTTGATGTACTACGGACCTTTGGTGCACGTTAACATAAGGGCAATGCATGCTCACTGACCTGGAGAGGCAAAGCAGAAGAGTGGGTCTAAAGATTAATCTGCAGAAAACTAAAGTAATGTTTAACAGTCTCGGAAGAGAACAGCAGTTTACGATAGGTAGCGAGGCACTGGAAGTGGTAAGGGAATACATTTACTTAGAGCAGGTAGTGACCACGGATCCGGATCATGAGACTGAAATAACCAGAAGAATAAGAATGGGCTAGGGTGCGTTTGGCAGGCATTCTCAAATCATGAACAGCAGGTTGCCACTATCCCTCAAAAGGAAAGTGTATAACCGCTGTGTGTTACCAGTACTAACATATGGGGCAGAAACCTGGAGGTTTACGAAAAGGGTTCTGCTGAAATTGAGGACGACGCAACGAGCTATGGAAAGAAGAATGATGGGTGTAACGTTAAGGGATAAGAAAAGAGTAGATTGGGTGAGGCAACAAACGCGGGTAAATGACATCTTAGTTGAAATCAAGAAAAAGAAATGGGCATGGGCCGGACATGTAATGAGGAGGGAAGATAACCGATGGTCATTAAGGGTTACGGACTGGATTCCAAGGGAAGGGAAGCGTAGCAGGGGGCGGCAGAAAGTTAGGTGGGTGGATGACATTAAGACGTTTGCAGAGACAACATGGCCACAATTAGTACATGACCGGGGTAGTTGGAGAAGTATGGGAGAGGCCTTTGCCCTGCAGGGGGCGTAACTAGGCTGATGATGATGATGATGATGAACACAAGGGATATCTGCAGGAGTAGGTGTTTCCCGGAGCGGTTTTGTCAACGTTGACACTTTGTGAACGCGAGCCTCCTTTCCCGAGTGTGATGGATTGTCAGATGGCGTTGGACGCTTCTTAGCAGCCTCGCACATCGATCTAGATTCCACTGACGGTGGGAGATATTTAAATGTTCGCGTTTTTGCCCATGACACTGTTGGTTCGTCGCCAGGTGCCTTAGTCTCATCCGCGCTCGCAGGCTACTGGCCAAGGCTACGATGACGGCTTAATCTGTTCTTGTCGATGAGTCTCAGGGAGTGTTTCACCAGTTGCATCCACAGCTTCGCTCGTCTATTAGATGATCGGTGATTGTATCATCCTCAGCTGGTCTCTTTCCCCGACGCTTGTCAGCGTAGGTTCCGATGGATGCATCTGCTGGGTGACCATTGCTATGACAGCTACTGCAGCGCGGTGTTCCACTTTGTCGCCGGATATGCGCAACTCTATTGCACCGGAGGCAAAGTGGTGGTCGGCCAGGAACCAAGATAAGGCACTGGTGGCCGTATATGCTCAATAGATGTGGCAGATTACTGGCAGAAACTGCATCTTTCAATGTCAACGCTACGTCTCGTTTACTCATTTGCCAGCCCACCGTGCCGTCACGCCGCCACATTTCTCTCGTGATTGACATCACTGTGCCATATGGCTCTAGTGCTTCAACAGCCTCTGTTCGAGGTGTGGGGGAAGGGAAAGAAGCTTCATCTGGATATTATTGCATTCCGGGTCTTTGACGTGGCACTTGAGGCCCTTCACCAAGAATCCGCCTTTGTCGACAAGTTTCTGTTTCGCGATGCTGTGAACGCCTGTCACTAACCATAAATGGCTCATCTGGTATTATCCAGCGCCAAAGACATCAGTTGCATTTAGCACTGAAAGGAGAGCATCGCGAAAGTCCGCGGCCCGATACGGCCGCCCTGCCAGGAAAACTGAATTGAGAACGGTGTTGCCAGTCGGTTGACGAGGGAGAACGACTTTATAATTATCGGAATCAGTAGTTGACGGTGGGTGCGAACCTCGGCCGAGGGCTGATGCGCTGTTTCCAGCGGATCTCATCGCAGACGTGCGCATTCGAACAATCCGATTGCGATGGCCGATGGCGAGAAAGTACTCTTGCCGATGTTACCTGTATCTAAATATGTGCATTCATTCTCTACTGCTACAATAAAGAGTTTTTACGTGCTACGGAGACGTCATACGTGGCTTCAATATGATCATCTGCGCTAGAAAAGAGCAAACTGCGAGTTCGAGTTGTGCACAGAAGAGTGGACGTAACGCCTTATTTGCGCGATAAGTCACACTTCTTGTCACCATATTACTCCGCGTAATATCATGCCACGTCCTTCATGTTGTTTTAATTTGTGCGCGCGAAGCACATCGATGTTGGCGTGAGGATGATGTGGATTATGAGCGGTGTTTATGTTCCGGTAACGCGTCCACACACCGCAGCTTTAGGCCTCCATGCGGAATACGCGAACTAAAAAAGAAAAAAATATCGGTTAGAAACATCCGAAAAGAAGGCTGCCATCAGCACTCGGTGTTCCCAGGTGGCTGCCTCCCAAGTACTGACCGAGTCCACTGCTGCTTAGCTTGCGGGATCGGACGAGAACCGGCATATTCAGCGTGGTAAGGCCAATGGGGAGAAATGTCGATTTCCGATGTTACCTGTATCAAAAAATGAGCATTCGCTCTCTACTTCTAGACTAAACAGTCGTTACGGGCTACGGGAACGTCGTACGTGGCTTCCATTTGTTCACCTGCGCTAGAAAAGAGCAAACTGCGTGTGCGAGTCGTGCACAGAAGAGTTGAGGTAACTTTTTTGTTTCTTTATTACCTTGTGATGAACATTGTACAAACAAACAGCAAACAAACATATACCAAATCCCTAGCCATTCGGCTAGTTCGTGTGTTTTAGAACGTCTTAATCTTGGCTATTTTATGAAAAGCAATAATCCACTCCGGAGGACCATTTAGTGCCTTATAAGCATCTCTAATATATATGCCAGCTTCAATGAAGTAGTGTCTTGCCGATCGGGGATACAAAGGCGCATGTCTGACGTCCATTCTTGTTCGCCAGATGCTGCGCCAATGCCTTGGCTGCGCATGCACATTACCATGAACATATTATTGGGCACTCCTTCTCGTTCAGCACATGGTAAGTAGCGAATTCCGAAAGGGCTTAAAGGCAAGTCTCTTTTTAAATTCCTTTGAAGTACATCCCATAGGAACATCGCATCATGACAGTTAAGAAAATCATGTTCAATTGTTTCCGGTTTTCTACAAATTGGGCAATTGTCAGACCATGGAACGAAGAGGCCTCTGCTATGTAACCATGGCTTTACAGGTAGTGTGCCGGCATTCGTTTAAAAAAATAAAGATTTCCTTTAGGGTTTCACCGGCATTCGCTTAATACGCTTGAGGACGTCGAGCTCAGGGCCTAGCTGGTACAGTCCACGGTACACAGGAATCGGCAAAGATACATCAAGCAGGTCTTTGTATAGACGCTTACGTGCCACACGCGTTAGGTACTCATAGGAGAATCTTGCCCTAAGAATCTGCGCAGAAGATACAACTTCTCGTAGGTAGCCAGATAAGACTGCTGGCCTCAAACAATACGTTGATATTACGTAGTCTGGTAAGGAATCCTGTAACCGCACTTGGATTACAGTTCGAAGAAAAACGTCAGCCTGTTCACTCAAGAAAAAAAACCCCGTCACAATCTGCTTGAACAATAAATGTGAGAGTCCCAAGCCCCTGTTTCTAACTTTATGAAAAAAGGTTGCAACGGCTCATGCGCTCCCAAGTGGACCCTCCCCCCCAGAAAAATACTGCAAAGACCCTGTGTAGTTCTTGTACAGAAAGTCTAGTAATTCCTATCACCTGCAGCACATAATACAACGTAGCAATTATAAACACATTAAAAATAGCGGCTCTTGAAAACATCGAAAATTATGTGCCCCCCATTTTTCTCTTTGTAACTTAACTCTTTCTACTTCATCTGCCCAATAGTCCTTGCTATCCTTATGGTGTTTCAGTGGAACTCCCAAATAGCTATCCGGAGTTATGTTCCATTGTATGGTGCACAACGTGTCAGGAGCGGTTTCCCAGTTGCCATACCGGAAGCCAAAACATTTTGACCAAATAATCACGCTTCCTCTCGCTGTACAAGAATCTTTAGCCTATCGTACAACTTCAAGCACGCTTCTTTCATCTGCACAAAAGGCTGCTATATAGTCAGCGCAAGCAAGGACGTTAACTTCTGTATTGAAAAAATGGAGCTCCGAATGCGCGGATTTGTAAGTACTTTTCAACAAAGGGTTCGAGGTAAAGATCAAAAAGGAGGGATGATAAAGAACAGCCTTGCTTTACAGAAGTTTCAACGCAAATACTTTCACTCAGTTTCTTATTAATCACAAGTTTCACTGCACATTTGTCATACACCATTTTCATGCCATCTAGAATTACAGATCCTACATTGACGTGGTTCAGTATGAGGAACAATATTTCGTGCGCGACTCGGTCAAATGCCTTATTCAAATCCGTTTGAAGCATAGCAACTCGATCCTGCATGGCATCGCAACATTCAAGAACAGTTCTTGCTACACGGATATTTGTAAGAATGGATCTTCCTTGAATTCCACAGGTCTGATGTGGACCTACGAGAGATTTGACACACTTCGGAAACGGTGAGGCAAAACTTTCATGGTAACCTTGTAATCAGTAATTGTAAAACTTATCGGTCGGTATGTTTCCATTGAAAGCAGTTTCACCAGGTCATTAGCTTTAGGAATCAATATGACCCGGGATGTTCGAAAGGACGGCGGTGTTGGTTTTTTTTCAGAGCACTCTTCTATGCTTCAGTGTAGAGATTCTGCCATTTCACATTTAAAGAACTTGTACACAGCTGCCTTGAGACCATCCGGGACAGCTGAGTTACCAGGATTGCGATCATCTATCGCCTGCTCAACTTCTGCTACTTTTATTGGCCTTTCAAGTGACTGTTTTGACTCGTCATCAAGAATAGGCATGAGCGGCAGAAGAACACTTCGAAACCTTCCAGTATCGCATGCTTTATGACTAAAACGTTTTCTGTAATATTGAAAAACGGCAAACTCTACCATTTCACTCTCTCGAGTAACGTCATTTCGAAAACTGATTTCGCTAATTTCCTTCCATATTGCATGTTTCTTTTCATCGCTGAGCGCGCGCTTTGTGGGCGTCACACCCAACCATAGCCACTCGCACCGCGCCTTTATCATCGCGCCAAATGGAGCCCCGTATGAGTCAGACAGAGCTCTGAGAGCAGCAGCCAGCCGACGCAAGAGGGAACTCCGTGCGACTGTGCCCTCAGACCCAGACCCACTTCCCGCAGGTCTTCCCAGGTCGGGGCAGATACTGCTGCATAGGCTCCGTTCCGGCTTCGTCCTCACACCGGATGTGCTGGAGCGGTGGCGGCAGTACCGGCCACGCCGGGAAAGACACTCTGTCTCCGTCTCTCAGCTCCCTTCAATCGCAGGAACCCGGCCCTCCCGCAGCCTCCGCAGAACACGAAGCACCCCAGGCGCCACGCAGGCGCCCTGACTGCGACATGGCCATGCGGCCATCCGCAGCCCACCTGTTTTGGGAGTGCCAGCGACACGCTCAGCAGCGGGACCACCACCTGAGGGTGGTGCGAGTGTCGTACTACGAGGAGTGGATTAGACCGGCAACTTGCTCGATGGATTCCGACCGGGTCATTCTGGACTCGTTCTTGGATTTCGCCAAGGACGCGCAGTTCCTAGGACGCCTCTGAACAGCCTCCGCCTTCCTCTTCATATTCCCCATTGTAGGCCTTCGAGCCATCCCTCAATAAATACATCTTCTCATGATGATTATCACCATCGCGCTACGATACTTTCCTGTTTCATTGATCTCAAGCTTCGCCTTTACTTCTTTTATTTCTTTCGAGAGCAGCACGGGCTTAGCATTATCTGCGCTGACCATGTAATCTAACGCGCTATGCCGCTGTTTTTCTTGCTGTTTTTTTTCTGTCTTAAAATACTTGCTCTTTCCAAAGCGGCAACTTAGAATTCGATCTTGAACTGTTCCTACGGCCGTAAAAAATTATATGTTTGATTCAACAGCACACTGTTTATATATTACTTTATCTTTGCAACAAAAATTTCATCTTGTAGTAATTTGCTGTTGTATTTCCACAATTCCCAGTTGAACGTTGCCACTTTTTTCTTTGCGCCTAAAGTAATCATGACTGAACAGTGATCACTAAAGGTCACTTGCTGCGCATGGTACTTGGAACACAAAGGTACTCATTCAACAGGAACATAAATTTGGTCCAATCTAGCATGAGAAACATTTTGAAAGTGAGTGCATTTTCCTTGGTCTTCATACATCAATACTAAGCAAATATCTTCGAGTTCAATCTCCTCAATCATTGCGCACTCACCACTCAGCACTCACCACTTCTCTTATCATCATCATCCATCCCAATACTTTCCCTCCCCTTCCCTCTTCCCCAGTGCATGAGTAGCAGACTAGAGCGCACTAGCTCAGGTCTACCTCTCTGTCTTTCCTATCAATAAATTCTATTCAATTCATTCAAATGCTGTTCACGATTTGAGAATCCTTGCCAAACGCACCCCAGCCCATTCCTATTCGTCTGACTATTTCCGTCTCATGATCCGGATAGATGTATTCCCTTAGCACTTCCAGTGCCTCACTACCTATCGTAAACTGCATTTCTCTTCCGATACTGTTAAACATTAGTTTTCTGCAGATCAATTTTTAGACTCACCCTTCTGCTTTGCCACTCCAGGTCAGTGAGCATGCATTGCAGTTGGTCCCCTGAGTTACTAAGCAAGCCAATATCATCAGCGAATCCCAAGTTACTAAGGTATTCGCCATTAACTCTTATCCCCAATTCTTCCCATTCCAGGTGTCTGAATACCTCCTGTAAACACGCTGTGAATATCATTGGAGAGATCGTATTTCCCTGCCTGACGCCTTTCTTTATTGGGATTTTGTTGATCTCTTTATGGCGGACTACGGTGGCTGTGGACCCGCTATACACATCTTTCAGTATTTTTACATATGGCTCGTCTGCACCCTGATTCCGTAATGCCTTCATGACTCCTAAGGTTTCACTGAATCAAACGCTTTTTTGTAATCAATGAAACATATATATAAGGGTTGGCTATATTCCGCACATTTCTCTATCACCTGATTGATAGTGTGAATATGGTCTATTCGTGAGTAGCCTTTACGGAATCCTGCCTGGTCCTTTGGTTGACAGAAGTCTAAGGTGTTCTTGATTCTATTTGCAATTACCTTCGTAAATATTTTGTAGGCAACGGATAGTAAGCTGATCGGTCTATGATTTTTGAAGTCTTTGGCGTCCCCTTTCTTAAGGATTAGGATTATGTTAGCGTCCCTTTAAGATTCCGGTATGCTCGAGGTCATGAGGCATTGCGTATACAGGGTGGCCAGTTTTTCTAGAACAATGTGCCCACCATCCTTCAACAAATCTGCTGTTACCTGATCCTCCCCAGCTGCCTTCCCCTTTTGCATAGCTCCCAAGGCGTTCTTTACTTCTTCCGGCGTTATTTGGGGGATCTCAAATTCCCCTAGACTATTCTCTCTTCCATTATCGTCGCGGGTGCCACTAGTACTGTATAAATCTCTACAGAACTCCTCCGCCACTTCAACTATCTCATCAATATTAGTAATGATATTGCCGGCTTCCTCTCTTCATGCATACATCTGATTCTTGCTTATTCCTAGTTTCTTCTTCACTGCTTTTAGGCTTCCTCCGTTCCTGAGAGCATGTTCAATTCTATCCATATTTTAGTTCCTTGTGTCGGCTGTCTTACGCTTGTTGATTAACTTAGAAAGTTCTGCCAGTTAGAAAGATCTGCCGAAGCGGCAGAGGAAGCGGCCATAGTACTGGCCCTCACACAAACTAAAGCTACATACGTGATCTGTGATTCCGCAAACGGCGATTCGCAATTTTGCAAAGGGGCACATCTCGCAAGAGGTGTATCCCATACTTCAGCGACATCCCACACACCAGGGAGAGGCCGACTTCGATAACCGAAGACATTTGCCATAAATCCTGGCACACACTGGATTGACCACCCCTAACGAAGGGGTTCACCGCGTTGCACGAGGCCTAACTCACCGAGCATCATCAGAGGATGAGCCCCCGCGGAGTTCTGCAACCGTCTGGGCGTGGTAGGATCGTATGTCCAGGTTCCACGACATCACGAAACACTACCAGTTACAAAGACGCGTATACCCATTCCCTCACGCTAGGTTAGACAGGAGACAAGCAATACACTTCAGACAATTAAAACGGATTCTTACAGAAACCCCCGACTCATGCATGCCACGTATTCAGACATATATACTAAAGACAGATGCACATCATGTGGCGAGGTTGCCACACCTAATCACATGCTATAGGAGTGTCGGGACTTAACAAACAGGTCGGGCAGCACCGACTCCTCCGTCTCTTCCACCGTTAGCCTCCGCTCGCGCTGGAAGACCGCACTGCTCAGCTCGAACTTGGCAGCACAACTCTGGGCCGTCCAGGGAGCCGAGGACGCCGCTTCGAGACAAGGTCTCGGAAAGTCGTCCGCGTCGGGTGCCCAGACCCACTAAAGAGACGCCGGACTCGAATCTTGTTGATTTGCAAACAAAAGTTTCCTCTCCCTCTATCTCTCTGCCAGTTCTGCTCTAGCTGTAGGGTTAGAGGCTTTCATACATTGGCGTTTCTTCATCAGAGCTTTCGTCTCCTGCGATAGCTCACTGGTAGCCAGTCTAACGGAGTTACATCAACTTCTATTGCACACTCCTTAATGATGCCCATAAAAGTGGCATTCATAGCTTTAACAGGAAGGTCCTCTTCCTGAGTTAAAGCCGAATACCTGTTGTGTAGCTTGATCCGGAATTCTTCTATTTTCCCTCTTACCGCTAACTCATTGATCGGCTTCACATGTGCCAGTTTCTTTCGTTCCCTCCTCAAGTCTAGGCTAATCCGAGTTCTTACCATCCTATGGTCACTGGTGCGCACCTTGCCGAGCACGTCCACATTTTGTATGATGCCAGAGTTAGCGCAGAGTATGAAGTCTATTTCATTTCTAGTCTCGCCATTCGAGATCCTCCATGTCCACTTTCGGCTATCCCGCTTGAGGAAGAAGGCATTCGTTATCCGCATATTATTCTGTTCTGCAAACTCTACTAATAACTATCCCCTGCTATTCCTAGAGCCTATACCGTATTCCCCTACTGACTTGTCTCCAGCCTGCTTCTTGCCTACCCTGGCATTGAAGTCGCCCATCAGTATAGGGTATTTTGTCTTGACTTTACCCATCGCCAATTCCACGTCTTCATAGAAGCTTTCGGCTTCCTGGTCATCATGACTGGATGTAGGGGCGCAGACTTGTACGACTTTCAATTTGTACCTCTTTTAAATTTCACAACAGGACCTGCCACCTTCTCGTCAACGCTACAGAGTTCCGGTATGTTACCAGCTTTATCCTTATTAATCAGGAATCCGACTCCTAGTTCTCGTCAGTCCGCTGAGCCCCGGTAGCACAGGACGTGCCCGCTTTTTAGCACTGCATATGCTGCTTTCGTCCTCCTAACTTCACGGAGTCCTGCTATATCCCATTTACTGCCCTCTAATTCCTCAAATAGCACTGCTCACTCGCTTCACTAGATGACGTTCTAGCGGTAAACGTTGCCAGGTTCAGATTCCAATGGCGGCCTGTCCGAAACATGGGATTCTTAGCACCCTCTGCTGCGTCGCAGGTTTGACCGCCGCGGTGGTAAGTCGCTTCCCAGCTGCTGGAGACTGAGGGCCGGGTTTTGATTGTTGTTTTCACATGGGAGGTTGTGGCCAAGTACTGCACCAGGGTGGCCTATCCTGCTCTTGTGAGGGAGTGCGTTACCGGTTCTGGTCACCGGGATCAGGGCGCACTCCGGGCCTGTTAATGCAATTTTATCTACACGCGAAGTTTTTTTAATGCTGTGGAAAATTGAGCGGAACCGAGATTTGAACGTACGTGAGGCGGATGCTCTTCCTCTCCGTCAGCGCTGCATTCTTTATATACCACTTTTATACCTTTATGTACCTTTTTATACCGCTAATGTAAAAAAAGGTGAAGTCACTACTCACATTTACGATTGTAGCAGCTTCTTTCTCAAAGCGTAAGCGTCAGTGGAAGGGCGCCTGGCCGAGGAAACATTACAAACTTTCGCGAAGTTATTCTGTCGTGGCGGTGCCCTATTAAAAGGTGCTGAGTGCCTTGACAGTTCCCGATCCACTATTTTGCAAATTTTGTCCTCGATTGTTACGAATAATTCTTGTTGGCAATTCACAATGAATAAATTCCCACGCGTCATACAATACATGCAGCGAAAACCACGCGGCAATGCAAGCACTACACGAGCAATATTTATCCACCGCCCTCCTGTATCTCACGACTGCTGCAAGCAGCGAAGATCCTTCTCGGACGCAAGTATACCGCTGTGGGCCGAATTTAGGTGCGCTGCGTTACGGACACGCTAGGAGCTATCAGCTGTTCGGGTAAACAGAGGCTGCCACTTTGCGTGCGATCAACGACATGCATTGGATGCACATCCGGCAAAAATGTAGTTACGGCTTCGAAAATAGAAGCACTTGCGTTTGCATTTCTCTAAGCTACGGCAGCTTTTGCGTTGTAAGGTTAGAAATTGAATTTGCTTTACGCAGCATGGAAGCCCGCTTTTATTAAGTCTCGTTTTATCAAACATTTGCTAAGCAGCCCCGGAAATAGAGAACACGAAAGAAACATCCAGCCAACCAAAGGCGCTTCCGATTGGACTATCCAAAAACGTCGTGTATACGCGAGCACCATTTCAACAATCGCTGACGTCACGCGAAATGGCATTTGCATAAAAAAAGTTATTTCTGCAAAAACGCATCCCTGCTTGCGTTATAGGCAGAGACCCGACCAGGTCTATCCGAACTATGGAAAACGGTATCTCGGAAGATGTGATTGGGTGTTAAAGGCCTGCAGGAGACGAAGTCGGTCGTTTCCGCCGTTGATACTGGATGCAAGAGGCGACGCGCTTCGCCACAAAGGTAGACTTGCTTGGCCAAACAAGCGACTCCTAAGACAGTTTTATATTTTGTGGAAGCACAAGGGGACAGCAGCAGATTGGTGTCGTGAAAGGCTTCAAAGACTTGTGTGCGCAGCGAACGTGGGAAAACAGGCACCCAGCGGTGTCTGTCAATGTCATAAATGTAGCGGAGGAGGACAGCGTGTTCGAGTTTAAATAGTCGTAGCTGTCGACGCAATCTGCCATTCGGTGCGGGAGAAGTTCCGTACAGGCGATGGATAATGCAGTTGCAGCATGGATCAGAACGTTCACCCGAGACGAATTGAGTGCCGCGATTGGAAGATAGCATGTGAGTAACTGTTAGTAGTGATAGCGTAAGTGAAGACATAGCCTTAGCCTCATCATTAAGTGGTCAGCAATGGAGAGACGTTCTCGAAGAAACCCGTGGCAGAAGGCAGCGAGAGAGAGTGTTCGCATCCTGATGTTTCTTTTTTTTTTTGCAAACCTGTACACAACGTCAAAATCGTACCTGTGCAATCGGAGCACCTAGCGACCAAGGCGTTACTAGATATTGCCGTTGAGTGCTGGAGTTGGCCGGCATTGAGGAGGATTTTGAGATCTAAAAGGTTATTTACATTATTTACAATAGTAACACAAAGTAGTGAACAGTCATAAAGTCTTCGACGGCCGGCCGCAGATCGGACGCTGCGGCCCGTGGCAAGAAGAACGAAAAAACTCTTTTCCCGGTCTCTCATTTTTGTTGCCTTCAGACTCTCGGGGTCACGTCATTTTCGGCCAATCGTCGAGCCAGCTCAGGAGTTGTCACTTTGCTCCAATGGTAGGCGTGCGTGCAAGTGCCGTCACATTCGGTCAGTGGGGACCATTCGGTCCGTGGGCGCTCAGCTGGAGGAGACGGGATGTTCTCGAACGACCTTCCAGAGCCGCACAACGGCTTTGCTCGGGACCAAGATCGACTACCTGGAACCGTGCCAGCCTCCCGTTGGACTTTCGGCAAGAGTCAAGCAGGGGGAGACAATACTTCGACGGGCGGCGCACGAGGTGGGGGTAGCCAACCTGTCTGACGGGTCCGGTAACGTCGTAGACGCACCCCGGCGCACCATAATTGGAATGCGACGGTGATTGGATATGGTCGGGGAACTTGAGTGATGCCAGGAAAAGTGTCGGTATCCAACAGGTCCTCCTCGCCCCGGAAGTTCGGAATGGCCGGTGAATGCTATTCGCTGGCCATGAGGAACCCTGATGAGGAACCCTGAACTGGGGACTGGACTGGAACTGGGAACTGGAAGCTGGAGTCAGGGGCGAAGAGCCTGCTAGCGCAGGCTCTTCGCCCCTGACTCGCCAGGCTATTACAATGTCAAAATCAACCCTGTTTTTTTTTCCTTTTCGCAATTTTGATAAAGCAGTTCCAACCGCCTCCGTAAAGATCTTTCCATATCTCGCCGAATGCCGACAAGGCCAGAGTGACATTGTCATTGCAAAAGGAACAGAAGAAAGCTAAACAATAAATGAAAACAATTTTTCTAACTATGCACAAGCAATGCTTTCAAACTACAAGTATGACTTCCAGCCCATAAAAACAATTCCTACCACTTTAGTGAAAGGAAGGAAGGTTACACGCCCGTTTACCCAATGAACCGGCTCAAATCATACGCGTTCCCATTTAACTTGCCCCTTTTGTAACGGACGCTGATGTTATATTCCTGGAGAATTAGACTCCAGCTGAGCGCTTCATGGCGAGCAGGCGACGCTGGAGGCAAGTCAGCCATCGCACAATGGAGCGCTTAGAGCGTCCCCATTGGCCGAAGGTGACGGCACTTGCACGGGCACCTACCATTGTAGGAAAATGATGACACCTGCGCTCGCTCGACGATTGGCTTAAAATGACGCGACCCCGAGTGACCGATGGGGTAAAAAGCGAGAGACAAGGAGAAGAGTTTACTCCCTTCTTTCCACGCACAGCAAGCCTCCGATTTGCTGCCGGCCATCGATGAGTTTATGACTGTTTATTAGTTCTGGTATTACTGTCAATAACGCAAATATATATAATTGTGGAAATATATATATATATATATATATATATATATATATATATATATATATATATAGTATAAATATCGAAGTATGTATAAATAAAAAAAATGCAGCGGTCTCGTAAAGGTAGAACACCCACCTCGCGCGCAAGAGGTCCGTGGTTCGAATCCCGGTGCTGCGCAATTTTCCACCGGATTAAAAAAATAATAATAAAATAAAAATAAAATCCGCGTGTTGATAAAATTGCATAAACAGGCCTGGAGTGTGGCCTGATCCCGGTGAACAGAAGCGGTAACGCACTCCTTCTCCAGAGTAGGATTGGCCACCCTGGTGCAGTACTTGGCCACAACCTCCTATTTCAACACAACAGTCAAAACCCGGCCCTCAGTCCCCAGCAGCTGCGAAGCAACTTACCACGGTGGCGGTCAGACCTGCGACGCAGCAGAGGGTGCTAAGAATGCCTGGCTCCGGACAGGCCGCCATTGGAATATGAACCTGGAATCATTTAACGCTAGAACGTTATCTAGTCAGGCGAGTCTAGCAGTGATATTGTAGGAATAAGAGGGCAGTAAATGGGATATAATCGGGCTCAGTGAAGTAAGGAAGCCAAAAGAAGCATATACAGTGCTAAAAAGCGGGCACCTCCTGTGCTACCGGGGCTTAGCGGAGAGACGAAAACTAGGAGTGGGATTCCTGATTATTAAAAATGTAGCTGGTAACATACAGGAATTTTATAGCATTAACGAGAGGGTGGCCGGTCTTGTGAAACTTAATAAGAGGTACAAAATGAAGGTTGTACTGGTCTACGCCCCTACATCCCGTTATGCTGAAGAGGAAGTAGAAAGCTTCTATGAAGACGTGGAATCGGCGATAGGTAGAGTGAAAACAAAATACACTCTAGTGATGGGCGACTTCAATGCCAAGGTAGGCAAGAAGCACGCTGGAGACAAGGCAGTGGGGAAATGTGGCATAGGCACCAGGAATAGCAGGGGCGAGTTATTAGTAGAGTTTGCGGAACAGAATAATATGCGGATAATGAATACCTTCTTCCGCAAGTGGGATAGCCGAAAGTGGACGTGAAGGAGCCCGAATAGCGAGACTCGAAATGAAATAGTCTTTATACTCTGCGCTAACCCCAGCATCATACAAGATGTGGACGTGCTCGGCAAGGTGCGCTGCAGTGGCCATAGGATGGTAAGAACTCGAATTAGCCTAGACCTGAGGAGGGAACGGAAGAAACTGGTACATAAGAAGCTAATCAATGAGTTAGCGGCAAGAGGGAAAATAGAAGAATTCCATATCAAGCTACAGAACAGGTATTCGGCTTTAACTGAGGAATGGGAACATAGTGTTGAAGCAATGAACGAAAATCTTGTGGGCATCAATAAGGAGTGTGCAATAGAAGTCAGCGGTAACTCCGTTAGACAGGATACCAGTAAGATATCGCAGGAGACGAAATATCTGATCAAGAAATGCGAATGTATGAAAGTCTCTAACCCTACAGATAAATAGAACTGGCAGAGATTTCGAAGTTAATCAATATGCCTAAGACAGCTGACGTAAGGAAGTACAACATGGATAGAATTGAACAAGCTCTCAGAAACTGAGGAAGCCTAATAAAGCAGTGAAGAAGAAACTAGGAATTGGCAAGAATCAGATGTATGCGTTAAGAGACAAAGCCGGCAATATCATTACTAGTATGGATGAGATAGTTCAAGTGGCTGAGGAGTTCTGTAGAGATTTATACAGTACGAGTGGCACCCACGATGATAATTCAAGAGAGAATAGTCTTGAGGAATTTTAAATCCTACAAGTAACGCCGGAAGAAGTAAGGAAAGTCTTGGGAGCTATGCAAAGGAGGAAGGCAGCTGGGGTGGATCAGGCAACTACAGATTTGTTGAAGGACAGTGGGCAGACTGTTCTGGAAAAACTGGCCATTCTCTATACACAATGCCTCATGACCTCGAGCGTAACGTAATCTTGGAAGAACACTAACATAATCCTAATCCATACGAAATGGGGACGCCAAAGGCTTGAAAAATTATTGACCGATCAGCTTACTGTCCGTTTCCTACCAAGTATTTACTAATTTCAAATAGACTCAGGAACACCGCAGACTTCCGTCAACCAAAGGACCAGGCAGGATTCCGTAAAAGCTACTCAACAATAGATCATATTCACACTATCAATCAGGTGATAGTGAAATGTGCGGAATATAACCAACCATTATATATAGCTTTCATTGATTACGAGAAGGCGTTTGATTCAGTCGAAACCTCAGCAGACATCAGGGTGTAGACGAGCTGTATGTAAAAATACTGAAAGATATCTATAGCGGCTCCACTGCCACCGTAGTCCTCCATAAAGAAAGCAACAAATTCCCAATAAAGAGAGGTGTCAGGCAGGGAGATACGATCTCTCCAATGCAATGGCAGGCTGTTTACAGGAGGTATTTAGAGACCTGGATTGGGAAGATTTGGGGATAATGGTGAATGAAGAATACCTTAGTAACTTACGATTCGCTGATGATATTGTCTTGCTTAGTAACTCAGGGCACCAATTGCAATGCATGCTCACTGACCTGGAGAGGCAAAGCAGAAGGGTGGGTCTAAAAAATAATCTGCAGAAAACTAAAGAAAACTAAAGTAATCTCGGAAGGGAACAGCAGTTTACGATAGGTAGCGAGGCACTGGAAGTGGTAAGGGAATATATCTACTTAGGACAGGTTGTGACTGCTGATCCGGATCATGAGAGTGAAATAATCAGAAGAATAAGAATGGGCTGGGGTGCGTTTGACAGGCATTCGCAGATCATGATCAGCAGGTTCCCATTATCCCTCATAAGAAAAGTGTATAACAGCTGTGTCTTACCAGTCATGTACGGGGCAGAAACCTGGAGGCTTACGAAAAGGGTTCTACTTAAAGTGAGGACTACGCAATGGGCTATGAAAAGAAGAATGACAGGTGTAACATTAAGGGATAAGAGAAGAGCAGATTAGGTGAGGGAACAAACGCGCGTTAACGACATCTTAGTTGAAATCAAGAAAAAGAAATGTTCATGGGCAGGAGGACACGTAATGAGGAGGGAAGATAACCGATGGTCATTAAGGGTTACAGCCCGGATTCCGAGGGAAGGGAAGCGTAGCAGGGGGCGACAGAAAGATAGGTGGGCAGATGAGATTAGGAAGTTTGCAGGGACAACATGGCCACAATTAGTTCATGACCGCGATAGTTGGAGAAGTATGGGTAAGGCCTTTGCCCTGCAGTGGGCGTAACCAGGCTGATAATGATGATGATGTAATTAAAGCTTCAGTTATCAAAATCCTCCTCAACGTCAGCGAACTCCCGCATTCAACGGCAATATCCAATAGCGTCCAGAGAAATTTTAAATGACAACCAGCATAAGGCGTGATGGTAGGTGATGACAGTGAAGTAGTGCCCACGAAGATATGGCCGAAATTTTTTTATGGCCTAAACTACTGCAAGGCAATTTGTATAATTGTAGCTCAGCGACTGAATCCTACGTGGATGTTTTGAGGCAGCGGTGCATCGCGGCATGTTGGCTGCAGTAATGTGACGCTGTCATAAGTGTTACTGTCAATATGTAAAGGAAACACCCATACACCCTCAAAGAGAATAACCTGTGATACAGCGGTTTTAATAAGTCGCAACCTATTGCAAAAAAAATCTCAAAATTATACGCATGTCAGGGGTGTATATGTAGTTTACAACTTAAAGGGTGACAAAATATACTATTCAAATGCCATTTCATACCATCTCTTTATGTTTTATTCCCTCCACCATAAAGCCACTGCTCTTTTCTGAAGCCATTTCTGAACTTTTGTTCAACATGAATATGATATCATGCGAGAAATATTCATAGGCTGAAAGAGCCCCAAGATGATGCGAAGCAGGGACACGTGCGTGGTCTGCTCCTAATTGATTTTAATGAGTTGGCATTCTTAGGGTTCCTCACGCACTTTCCGGCGGCTATCTGTGTATGTTTCTAGCTAAACATTTCTCCTTCTGTGGTCAGTGGTCGAATGAGTGTAGCGCATGGGGCTGTTGTACTGAGGTAACAGGGTTCGAAACCAACTATCGGACCGCGATCTGGATCGGACCAGGGCCGGAACTTGGATCACTGAGTATAAGCTAATGGGTACATACGAGTCGCTCTTCAACGAACCTCTTTCGCATCGCCATGTGTCACCTCGGCGCCGACTTGAGAGTACCAGATATGTTCCACTTGGTCTGCGCTGTTCTCCTATGAACTTGTTTGATGTCATCATGGGCAGGTGTGCACAGATCTTGAATTAACTCTTCGACGCCAAATTGGGTAAGTATACACGTGCTATTGGGAATATGCCACTCGAAAATGACGAAAAAAATTATTTCAATGTCTCTAATTTTGAGTGGAATCAAAACCACGTGACAAGGGTTCCTTAAAAACAGCAACTCAATGAATTAGCCGGCTGTGTCACAAATGCACTGTGCATGTGCCGCTTTTCAATGAACGCCTTTCACGCCAACGCTCTATAGGGAACTAGCTGCTCCATGAATGCACTGATTAAGCACAGGGCATCACAAGCCTCTTCGCAGAGGCCACCCGCAGACTTCTCGTCAGTGCCACTAGATGACGCAGCATGCTCAGAAAGAAGCGCGAGAGCGGATCCCGGTTGCCGCATGGACGCATTTCTCAGCGCTCGCGCTTGGTCGCGCCATGCATTTCAGAGGCCAAGCGCAGCCTTCGTTGCGGCTGCGCTAGATGGCACCACGTGTTGTGAGTGAAACGCGAAAAAGGTGTCTCTCTGCAGCCCACGCCTCATGCATAACTTGTTTCAATGCTGGCATTAGGTTGTGTCGCTATTTTGATTCAATGTTAATGCATGACCGTTGACAGTAATCCTGAAATGGGTTCCTTAGAGTTTTCTACTGCTCTAACTACCTAATCAGCACACATATTTAGACTGCACAATCTTTGAGATTGCCACTCATCTTGAATTATGATGACTTGTTCAGCATAAATAGTTTCTGGAGTTCTGCTTGCCAAAGCTGCCATCTGATTATGAGACGCACTGTAATGGGGCGAAGAGGTCGGTGGCCTAATGGTTTCAGAATCAGGCATCCATGCTAGACATTCTCTTTTCAAATCTAGCCATCTGACCACTTCACTTTATAGAAGTATATAAGTACCATCGACCGAAAAAGTTTGCAGGCCATGGTTCCCCCCCCCCACATAAGCGCAGTTTGTTATAAACTTACCAACCTCAACGAAATGGCGCACTCCGATGCAGGCGGCGTTATTGACCGTCACGGAACAGCCCTAGAGGTTGACGCAGAAAAGGACAGGCTAACGAGCTATAACGAAATAACTAGGGATTTTTATCTGGGGCGATGAAGTTTCCCTCCTTATGTAGAGCCCAAGCGACCACCTGGGGGCAACAGCAAATAAATACTTATGCAAACCCACAGCACGTCATAGAGTCTTCCCTGAGATCTATCACAACAGCAGCTGGAAGCTCGGCGGTTTAGAGCCTGCTATACTAAAATACATGCTCTGGGATTGTGAGGCAAAGCATAAATCCCGATGATCTCTCGGTGAAGTGGGGCGGTGCTCTGCACAGCTACGTGTTCGCTGACCAAATCTGGGCCGTCCAGCAGGCCCGCGAAGCGGTGACTAGGCAAGGTTTGGACATCCCAACGTGGGAGACCTGAGCCTAGGTCATCAATCTGCAGGACACTCAATAAAATATTTTATTGCATTAGCATTTATATGGGCACTCCAGAGGGATTTCTGTCATCGCCGTGAGGTTTCGTATGAGTGAAAGCGTGTGAGGGTGAGCCAGCAACGCGATTCAGTCTCGCGTACACGAGCGAGGAACGCGGCTCAGATGCGCGCCCTCTCCTGTGGCGCGCCGGGAAGGGGGGTGAGGCGACGGAGGTGGGCCGTTCTCCGGTGGCTGCTACAGTGCCTCGATGTCCGCCTAGCCCGCCGCTCCGTACAGAGTGCACACAACCGGTGGTGTTTGGGCTATATTTAGAGAGAGGTGCTCGGGGAGAGACCTCTATTGGGTCGCGCCCCTTGCAATACTGGGTTGACTTTCTAATTCCGGGACCCCGTTGGTCATAACCGCTGCGCAGGTCCGCCGAACTAGGGCTTGTTGGGCCTGTAGTCTGTGGCAGCCGAGTAGGGCCGCCTCCCAGTCCTCTCGCGTAGGGGAAGGGGTGATGGGGGGAGAGAAGGATTTCGCCTGCATGCCCTAACCATGTGGAAGGTGCCGGCCACCTCCCCACAGAATGAGCAGCGGCCGTCAAAAGAAGGATCAAGGTGCTTGAGAACCGCCGGGCACAGCGGGGTAAATGTAATGAGCCTGAGAGGTCGTTCGTCAGCTTTGCCCATTCTCTTCATAGGAACCGGGTAACGCCGGTATTCGGCACGATAGTGCTCAGTAATGTCTTTAAAAGAAAGAAGACAACTGTGATCTGGGTCAAGGTACTCCCGAGTGATGCCTGGTGCCCAGTAAGTTAGTACGCGGGCTGCCTCATGGACGGCTTAATTACCTGCCATGCCTTGGTGGCCGTGGACCCATCTGATTGAGCGATGAGTTGAATCGCAGTCGCAAATACTGCGGCGAAGAATTTTGTGAGCGAGAGGAGTGATCCATACGAATTGAAAGTTACGACAGGCTCCGCGGGAGTTTGTGAGGATGAATTTAGAGTCGAGATGGGAGGCTCCGAGGGCGATCGCCACCTCCTCCACAGGCGTTGAGCTGGGTGCTTTGAGTGAGAGGCCATCCACTTGTCTTTCCTCGTGTATGATTGCAGCCATGTACCATCCCCCCTGGAGTGCTTGGGGCCTGCAATATCGACGTAGAAGATGAGTTTCTTGTAGCCATAGTGGTCGTGCAGGGCATCCGCTCGCGCCTGGCGCCGGCCATTATGGTCCTCCTTGTTCATCTTAATTGGATGGGGTCGAACGTGGAGGGTGTGTCTCCACAGTTCCGGCATTCGAACCCTTTCCATCGTAAGGTGGCTATGTTTAATATGTAACCGGTTATGTAATATGTAACGTGGGTATTGGTTAACGAGATGCGCCTCGAGAAGTTCCAGATAGGTGCTCACCAACCCCAAGGCGAGAAGACACGCATTGGAAGTGGAGATAGGAGGTCGATGGCTCTCTTGAGCATTTTGCCGAGTACAATCTCCAAGCAATCGTCGTCATGTTTCCGTAAGCGTAGGTATTGGGTCGAGTGCAGTGATCTACTTGTTACGAAGGCAAGTGCGAGTTGCACGGCATCCTTACTTCACAACCCTACTCGCTTGTTGGAAACGCGGCAAACCATCCGGCCCACGTGGTCGCCGACCTTGCGGAGTTTGCCAAAGTTGTGTCTGCCTTGCGATGTTGATTATGAAGAGACCGAGTATTCGAATCTCCTACGCTTTTTGGATCGGGCTACTGGCGAGAGAAAGCTTAACTGATATTTTACATTTCGAGGAAGGTCGAATATGCAAAATTGAGACTTCTACGGGGAGCATTGGAGGCCCCAGTACGTAGCATTGTGGTCTACTATGCTCGCCGCTGCTTGCAGGCATTCCTCCATCTCTCCTATGTTTCCCGTAGTGGCGCAGATGGGGATGTCGTCGGCGTACAGCGCATGCCGAACAGCATCGACACCCGCCAGCTGTGCCGGGAGGTGTGTCATGACAATCTTAAAGAGCAGCGGGGACAACACAGCGCTTTGTTGTGTGCCCCGTGCTCCCCTCTTATACAGGCCATACTCAGTCTCTTGTAGGCGTATATAGGCCAAGCGGTCCGTTAATAAATATTTGGTATAGTGTAGAAGGATCGACACTTGGGCGAGTTGATACTCACCAAAATGTATCAAAAATATTTGATATAGTTGAATGTACGAGCGCCGCAGTTGGTCTCGCTAAGATGCTTTAGTATGACGGCGTGCTTAGCATTATCAAAGGCACCCTTGAGATCGAGTGCCTGGACTATGTTGCCGTTATGTGGGTGTTCTGTGGCTTTGAGGTTCTCGTGATGAAGCTGTGAAAGGATGTCTCGTGCCGATTTATGATGTCGGAAGCTGAACATGGTGTCGGCAAAGGTGTCCTTGCTCTCGAGATATTCTGAGAGGCGGTCACGAACCATAGTTTCCACGAATTTGCCTGTACATAAATTGAGGGAGATGGGCCGGAGGTTGTCTATGTTTACCGATTTCCCCGCCTTCGGGATAAAGGCTACCAACGATGTTTTCCAATCGACTGGCAAGAAAGTGTCGCCAGTCCCAATGGCAGCGATGCATTCTAGTAGGGTTCCGTACGCCCGATCTGGAAGGTTTGCCAATAGTTTGGCTTTTACCTTATCCCTCCCGGGCGCCGTCCCCCTCCGCATTCGTGCAACAGCCGCACGAAGGTAGTGAAGCTGGCAAGGCTGATCCATTTCTGGATTATGGCAGAATGCCAGGATCCGGAAATCAGCCTATTATCAGCCTATTATTATAATTATCAGCCTATTTGTGTCCACTGCAGGAAAAAGGCCTCTCCCTGCGATCTCCAACTACCCCTATCCTGCACCAACTGATTCCAACTAGCACCCGCAAATTTCCTAATTTCCTTGCACCACCTACTCTTCTGCCGTCCTCTAGTGCACTTGCCTTCTTTTGGCACCCATTCTGTCACCCTAATGGTCCTAGCGGTTATCTTATCTGCGCATTACATGACCTGCCCAGTGCATTTTTTCTCCCAATGTCTATTAGAATATCATCTATACCCGCTTGCTATCGGATCCAACCCACTCTCTTTCTGTCTCTTAAAGTAATGCCTAGCACACTTCGTTCCATTGCTATTTGCGCGGTCCTTAACTTGTTCTCAAGCTTCTTTGTCAGTCTCTAAGTCTCTGCGCCATATGTCAGCCCCGGTAAAATGCACTGATTGTATAGTTTCCTTGTCAATGATAACGGTTACCTCCTAGTCAGGAACTCACGATGTCTGCTGTATGCGATCCAACCCATTTTTATTCTTCTGTGAATTTCCTTCTCATGGTCAGGGTTCCTTGTGATTAGTTGACCTAGGTAAACGTACTCTTTCCCTGACTCTAAATGCTGACTTGCGATCTTGAACTCTTGTTCTCTTGCCCGGTTATTTCTCATTATCGTTGTCTTCTGCATATTAAATCTTCAGCCCCACTCTTGCACTCTCCCTGTTAAGGTCCTCAAGCATTTGTTGTAACTCATCCGCACTGTTTCTGAACAGAACAATATCATCAGCAAACTGAAGGTTGCTCAGGTATTCGCCATCTATCCTTACTCCTAAACCTTCCCAGTTTAATAGCTTGAATACTTCTTCCAGCACGCAGTGAATACCATTGGAGATTGTGTCTCCCTCGCTCACCCCTTTCTTCATAGATATCCTCCTATTTTCTTGTGTAGAATTAAGGTTACTGTAAAATCTCTGTAGGTATTTTCCACGGTCGTAAGCGGTCTGTAGTCATTTATTACGCATTGCCTCTAAAACTGCTGGTATCTTCACTGAATCAAATGCTTTTTCGTAATCTATGAAAGCCATATAGAGAGGCTGATTGTACTCTACGGATTTCTCCATAACCTGAATAATGATATGGGCGTGATCCATTGTAGAGTATCCTTTCCTGAAGCCAGCCAGCTCTCTTGGTTGACTAAAGTCCAATGTTGACCTTAATCTATTGAATATTACTCTGGTAAATATTTTGTTTAATACTCGGAGTAAACTAATGAGCCGATAAGTTTTCACTTCCTTAACCTCGCGCTTTTTTGTGGCCCTCAGTAACCTATGATCACTGCACTTTACCCTACTTATCATTTCTATTTACTTATCACGTTTTAATTCTGCCAGTTTTTCTGGGACCCTTGAAGTCGATAGACACTTCGTACAGAGCCGCCAGTTTTTTCTAGCATTATGTCTCCTCCATCTTTGATTAAATCGACTGTTATTACACCCTCTCCTGCCGCTTTTCCATGTTTCATGCCTTGCATGGCCCTTCTGACCTCATCTCTAGTTATAGGAGTTTGTGCATACTGTTCATTATTGTTTCCAATAGAGCACTCCTGAGTCCTGTGGGTGCTGTACAGGTCAGTATAGAATTCTTCTGCTGCTTTTTATTATACCTTCGAAATTGCTCATGATATTACCCTGTTCATCTTTCAGTGCATACATCTTGGTTTGTACTATGCCAAGTTTTCTTCTTACTGATTTCAGGTTGCGTCCATTTTTTACGGCTTCTTCAGTCTTTCTCACGCTTTAATTTCTAACATCACTTATTTTTTGCTTTGTTGAAGAGTTTTGACCGTTCCGCGAATTGTATCTCATCTCTTGAGTTCGACAGTTTCACTCTTTGTCATTTTATTTGGTCCATTGTTACTTGGGAGAGCTTGCTTACTGGTTGTCTTGGTGCTTTGCCTCCCACTTCAACTGCTGCCTCTGAAACCAGCCTCGTTACGGTTTCATTCATTACCTCTGTGTCATCATCATCCTTTCCCTGTTCTAAGGCTGCATATTTGTTTGCAAGTACCAGCCTAAATTTGTCTGCTTTTACCCTTACTGCCTCTAAGTTGACCTGCTTTTTTCTTGACCAATTTTTACTCTTTCTCTGTTCAAATTCAGGTGAATCCTGCCCCCCCAGTAACCTATGATCACTGCACTTTACCATACTTATCACTTCTACATCTGGCACTATGCTGGGATCGGCGGAAAAATATGAAATCAACTTTATTTATTGTTTCAACATTAGGGCTTTTCCAGGTCCATTTTCTGTTGTTACGTTTCCTGAAAAAGGTGTACAATTTCCTCAGCCTATTCCTTTCTGCGAATTCTACCATCATCTCTCCTCTAGCGTTTCTAGAATCAACACTGTCATTGCTAATTGCCTGTGCACCAGCCTGGTTTTCCCCACTTTGGCATTGAAGTCCCCTATTACTACTGTATACCACGTTTGCACTTTTCTCATCGCTAATTCATCAACCTCATAAAACTGATCTACTTCCTCATCGTCATGACTGGATGTTGGAGCGTAGGTTTGTGCTACCTTTAATCTATACCTTTTATTGAGTTTGAGTACGACTACTACTATCCTCTTGTTCATGCTGTAGAATTCGTCAATGTTGCCCGCTATGTCCTTAAGTATCAGGAATCCTACCCCGTATTGTTTCTTATGCAGGAGACCTCTATAGCAGAGGACATGGCCGTTATTCAGCAATGTGTAAGCCTCACCAGTTCATCTAATCTCTCTAAGGCAGATAATATCACAAACAATGTCTCATAGTTGTGCAAAGAGCCCTGCTAAGCTAGCCTCACTCGAGAGGGTTCTGGTGTTAAACGTTGCAAGGGTCAGTTTCCATTGGCGGCCTGTGCAGACCCAGAGATTCCTAGCACCCTCTGCTGCGTTGCAAGTCTGATCGCCGCCTTGGTCAGGTGCTCGCAGCCGCTGCGGTCTGAGGGCCAATGTACCACCTTTCATTTTCCTAAGGCTGCAGTGCACTGGGCAGACTCGTTGCTGCTTCAATAGTAGGCCCTTAGAGTATTGCAGCCCTTTGTTCACATTTTGCTGCAGATTCAATCAAATGCGAATGCAAACTGTTTTGCAGGACACGTCAGTTCAGTTCAAGCAATTGGACCTAGTAACCCACGGAATAGTTTGTCTCCTAAACGTTTTAATACAGTCCCTAGTTTAATACAGGTTTTCGAATGATGCTTCGAATTCTTCTACGGTACAATGTTGCTGCTTGCTATGCACGGGTGTTTTGATGTGCACACTCTCTTGTGTTGCTATAATGACAACTTCTAACGAAGATTTCCCTTCCTAACAAACGTTTCGAGACAGTGCCTGTCAGCTCGTCTTTTAACTTGTTTTTCATTCGATCTGTGCATTTACATAGAACATAAACTACAAGATATCATTACTGAGATTCAAAAAAGAACACATCTGTTTAACCATTCTGCTGAGATCGTTATAGTGGTCAGCCAGAGAATGCAACGCAGGTAGATAGGCATCCTCAGTTAAAGCAAAATAACAATCATTGTAAGATGCGGATCTAAAATTTTATTCTGCTAGGCTTTTGGCATGTATACTAATTACCGCATTTGTTATGTAAAATAGTTTTGCATAATAGTTGAGCAAGGTTAACGTCTCGCCCTGGTTGACTGTCAGCCAGTGCTACTCATGGCAATGATGGAAAATATGGCACATCCTTTCAAATGGAACTTTTGTGGGTTACATTAATTCAAAACAACTTAGGTTCACATAATACGTGACCCCTGTGGTTAGAAGAATGTGTTGCATGCAGCACCAACGCCACGAGTGACACTGCCTAGCACTTACAGGGCCAGACTTAGTGCACATACAATAAAACTGTACAGGTGGATAGCTGCTGCTATAACTGAAAGGTTGCATGCATCATGCAGATGTGAATGCCGCTCCCATCAGGAGTGAGTTGCCCTTTGCTGCGCTTCCCTTCCTCTTTTGTCTTCATTGTGTGTAGGTGCCTTATGGTAATAACGATCAAAGCTCAAGTACCTCATTTCCCATTCTTGTTTTACTACATGATGTAAAATCATCAAAATGCGCTTAAGATTCTTAAGGATGTATTTTAACCATTTTGTCTTAACAATATTTTTCTCTTGGCTTCACTGCACCTTAATGTACTGCTAATTCTAGACAATGCTTGCAAAAAAACCTATATCCACAGAATAAAACCTTCAATTTAGATTGCACACTCTATGGCTTCGAGATAAGTCCATACATAATTTATACATGTTTACAATGAAAATATATGTGACTGTTCTAATACGCACACTTAGCATACTGCAAACAGTCACCTGGTTCCAACATGGTTTTTTGTTATCACACATAGGACAGCTACAACTATAAATTTAATTCTGGCAGGGACTGAAGACACTACCAAAGCTTCATAGAGCATTCAATAAAAATGTTCCAATTTAGAGGCGTTAGAGATAAATAGGGCACATAGTTTTATAGTTAAATAAGGAACTGTTAGGTTACGCGGCGGTAACAGTCATGTGTCTGAAACATAGGTATTGTTTATCATATAAGCACGTTCTTATATTTTTGCTTACTTTCCTAGGAATGGCATCAAACAATTTTCTTCCGCGTAAATTTTTGCTACATGGCTGTATTATGTTAGCACTTGCCTTTTCACATTTGTCCTAATGCAGCTTTATGCGCATGCAAATGGGCCAATACTAACTTCAGCTGAAGGCCAAACACTGTGCTGTCCAACATAGATGCATTTTACAACACCGAACAGAAGATTTAGAGAATGAGGAAGTCTTCTAAAAAGTTAAGTTCGTTGGACACAAATTAAATGATATATATCTGGAAAACAAAGCTTTCGCTAAAATGATAACTCAACCTAATTGGTACTAGGCATAATGCATCACGCAAGAAACTTGCATTTACTGGGCACCACTATAGACACTGCGACCTCTGCGGCTTCTGCACAATCTGGAACAATGCGCTCAAGCAACCTATAAACCCTGGAAGTCGTCTATGACACTCTTTTTAAGAAGCTTAGCAAACATGAGAAGGACACAAAATGGAGGTCAGAGAAGCAACAAATTTGTAACCATTCCTCTCTATGTTGCTATGAATGTGAAGGTGCCAGCAAAGGATGTATCGTGCAAAAATAGGAGAGCACATTTTCGCAATAATAATGTGATAGAAAAGAATGACAGAAACCATCCTAATGAATATTTTCATAAACTTGCACGAGGTTTTCGTCATTATGCTGATGTACACACCTGCATACCTCTACTGTGCAGTCTTGTTTCATTTCTTTATTTTATTGTCACATAGTAATTTACATGATACACTTGTCCTGAAATACGTAATGTTGGGCTTCTGCAGTATTTTTGTTTTCTTACTGGAACAGAGATGCCTATGCAGGGCATGTGTATGCCAGGTAAGCCCTCAAATACATACAAAACTGCCACGGTACTGGCCACTCAAGGTCAACATGTTTGTACAGAGCAAAAGAAGTGCACTAAAGAAACAACACAACATAGACGCTGTCACACACACACACGCTCAAGGCAATTTGCGGGTATTCCTAGGCTTCTTTCATGCTCCTAAAACACATCATGTAGCACATATTGAGCCACAGAAAGCTGTACTGGGAATTTTTCATGTTGCTCTACAATTCTCTAATTCACACTTTTAATCTAATTATAATATTTGAGAAGTTCATTAATTGAATGATGCTAATTAGGTAATTAGGCAACATGCAAAGAAATTCAAGTATTTCCAAAGAGACAGGAAACAACATTACCTAGGTTCTGTTCAGCTAGGTGGCATATGAATATTTCTTTAAGTTTCGTAAACATACGTCGGATAACCTGCATACGTTGTCCCATGTGACAGGTGTCCGACCAATCACTCTAAGTAATGCCGCTAAACTAGCCATTGCACGTAAAGTATACAGAGTAAAAAAAGGTAAACTCTAGGTAAGAACATACCAAGGCCTCTGTTGCTGAAAACGAAAACTGATGGAAGGTGTCTGATGTTCGCCTATGAAACTGCTTCATCCTCACATCTGGCAATGAAACGGCCACAGCCGCAGTCCTGAAATCAAGGAGAAAAGTTAGACCCTTCAACGATCACATAGAAAACGAAAAAGTTGGTTGCAAGTTTACCTTGGAGAACTTCTCCAGCTACATTAGGTTTTGTACGTTGTTCAGCTATTGTTTAACTTAGCTTGCCAAAATTTTATACCTTAATGGCTTTGCTCTTCACAAACTAAAACCATTGCCCAACTCATGGACTTATGCGCTACTTAAGCTATGAAATGTTTACTGATCGCCTACAATGAATGACTTCTAAGACAAATTATTTCAGACAAAATGATGCATAATTAGTGAGTGTTACTGACATTGAATACCACGGTAGTATCTCTCTTTATAATAGACGATGGTGGACTTCAAGCGCATTTTCTTACAGATACACGTTGATCAGTGCGCCTATTTTATCCCCAGCAGCAGAAATTTTGGTATTCATACTCGTGCAATACAGTATGACGCTGTGAAGTGTGATATGATCCTGAGTTGAAAAGCGCAACATTTTATCTGAATTTTGCACCTAGAACTCAAAACTGAATATCTGTACCCAATGACATAGCAGCAAAGTAAAGAAACATTCAACAAGTCGAGGCATCCAGTGCACAGAGTCGGCTGTTGAATAACAACACTGCGCAAGCATCGGCTATATAGATATAGCGTAGTAGTTGCACGGGAGGCGTAGTGGCGGCCTCAGCAAAGAAAACTGCCACCGAGCGCGCACCCGTACGACCTATCGCCGGCAACGGCATCGCGTAAATTCATATATCTCGTCACGGCAACCACATCTTTTTCTGCCCGCCGAGGTGCCGGCACCATTGGTACTCACCTGCTCCGGCCGCCGAGGGTCAAGTGCCGGCGTATGCAGTAATCTGAACCCAAGCAGAAAACCTGTTGCTGCCAAGCTGTAGGCTAACTGTAGAGTTCCTGAAACACATAACACAACCATCTCAATTACTCTGATCGGCAGCCCGTGCGACGTTGACCCGTAGTGTCGTTCGAAGCTTACAACACGCTTTTAATAACACGCGCCGCCGATATTTCTCGCCCGCAGACCAAAGCCGACGGGCGCAGGCGTTCCAAGCTTCCAATCGCGCATTGCCTACACAATCAGCGGCGTGGGCGCGAAGAGAGACAGACGATAGCGCGGAGCGTACCCGCAAATCTGCACAGGGCGCGCTTAGCAAGCGACGTACTGCACACAATCGTAGCAGCTAGGGGATTTGGCGACACGTACGCGGCAGCTAGCAGATGCCGTGCACAAAGAAGCGCCGCCTGTTCTCGCCCAAGCGATCGCTGTACAAACACGCGCATATGCGCACCACAGTAAACCTTAGCGAGTCGCCACATTTTCAGGTCGTGGTTAAGCGGCGAAGCTCAGCTCACCTCGCACTGCAAGTAACTTTTCTGCAAGTGGCTCGCGATTCGGGGAACATGTCGCACGCTCACAGCCATCCAAATTAAGACGCGGCAAAGTGTATCATCATCTAAAATCATTGTTTTTGCGTATTCTCGCTTCGTTTTAAGCACTCAAGTTACCTTAATGCGACAAAGCTCAAACACACACAGTGATCGTGCAAAACAGTTCTGAACGGCCAACTGTCGCGCCATGTTGCACTGTGGCCTTCAATAAGTCATACCAGCGCGTCTCCTCACCTAGAACACATACACACTTATAGAACGTGCAACTGTCCTTCAAAGTGACTTACCGTGTAGTCCTGGGGTTTCCAAACTATGAGAGACATCAACATCGGTAGAAGAATGCGCCGTTGCTGGTAATGGCTGCTGCTTGGTCGCTTTCAACGCACGCGTGTGCGCTCCGAAGTCCTGTGTTGCTCCGCCTGTAGCTTCAACCATACAGTTCCTCACTATATTACCTAGAGGGAAATCTGGCGCTGCTGCGCTTTGGTATGCAAGGGAATGCCGGTATATTGTGACTTCGGATTGTCATCGCTCTCGGAGAGCCAGGCAAGCACCGTTCCGTTTGTCACAAGGATTCATATTCTACTAGAACTGCACGTAAAAAGCTGTTTTAGCTTTACTATTACACAAAAACATGTTTTGATTAACCATAAGAACTGGTTATTACATGTAAAATTAAACGATACGTAAAAAGTATCAGCGGGCCGCTAAAGTTGGAGGACAGACGACAATATTCACGTTGACTTTGAAACAGTTTGTCGTCTGTTCTTGCTTTTCTTTCCTTTGTCATGCATTGTAGGTGAGTAAAAATGCAATTTGCGTGAGTGGAGCTATTCTGTGAAGATTTTACTTTAAGAGCGCGTTATTTGTCTAGCCATATTCACGTTTTAGACGAAGCCTCTTGCAACACCAGCCAACACAAGCCTCGCAGACACATATACCGTCATTCCCATGACGCCACGGCGCCCCTTAAGAAACTCCCATAGACGGTGGCGCCAGATTTCCTTCTAGGTGTTATAGTGAGAAACTCTATGGTTTCAACTTTCGGCGTCCTCTGCGGCGCCAAGGCGCACCTACTCCGAACATAAAAACAGCACGGACACACATTGCGCGGCATATTTGGAATCTGACTGCAGAAATAATTCTACTGAAACTGTCGCTGCGGCTGACAGCCTTGTTTGTAACGTCTGAGTTATTCATTTATCTATTTGGCTCGTGTCAGATATGAACGTATTTAAACATTCTCAATCTCCGTATGCTATAGTTATGCTTTGAAAACCCTCATTTTACAACCGCAATGCCCCTTCAAATGAGGTCGGGGGTAAAATAATGGTTCTAGCTTATTTTACTTCTTCTCGTGGGAGGGCTCATTTTAAGCTAGGGGGGAAAATGGCATGTCAGCTGTTAAAACGCCCATATGGGCTAATTTGTAGTTACAGTGTATCATAGCTTTTACATGTACAACCACTGAGATTTTTTTCAGTTGATTTGACAATGACAAGTGTAAAATGCGGGAAAATCTCTTCCGCTCCTCCCCTCACCTACGAAGCGAAAAGAAACGATTTTGTACCTGTCTTCTCTCATTCTCGTTGTGCTAAAAGAAAAGTTCTCTTACATATTCAGCCAACTCGTAAATTAGGTGCGCCACTTGTCCAGCAATAACGGACACTGTCCGCACTGTTGAGGCACTGTCACGCTAGCCAAAATCACCGAGTGGGGTGAGGAAAAATGTGGCTCACAGCATAAACCAGCCGCATGAACAGGAGATTAGGAGGCTGACTCTGCCGAAATCCCAGGCGAATTATATCGCCCCAAAACTCCTCCGCTGCAAGACCTCCGTTCATTTGCGTGGGTGTGCACCAAAGCCGAGGAGCTGTATTTCGACTGGCTCAGTGGTCCCGTATGTCATTTCCGTGATGGGTATGAGTTAGCACGCTGGCGAACAAAAAACTACCCCAATAGAATGGGTTCTTCTATTTATTAAAAAAAAAAGCAAAGAACCTCACATGCTCCGGCAGGAGTATTCTGCGAGGAGGGATTATACAATATATATCTTCATAAGTGGAAGCATTACAAAGAAGAGATAACCAGCATGAGAGACGTATACTAAGGTACGTAAAACGAGGTGGTCACACAATGGTTAGCGGAACGCGATATACACTATCGAAATGAATGGCGACATACGCAATGTAAGGGTACATGCTCTAACGCCGTCACATTTTACAACAATAATGTAAGGGCACATCTCCTGACATTTCCAAATGCAGAAGTTAGCGAGATGCGTGTACATAAGAGAAAATGAATGAAAGCAACTGGTCACGAAAAAATAGCGGTTAATTCATGAAGAAACTTAACAGGGTGGTGAATGTGGACAACACTATTAGGGAGAGTATTCCATAGTTCGATTGCTAGTGGTGACGCTGATGAAGGCGTTTGTGTGCCCCAAGGTTACGTTTGAAGGAGCGGTTGTTGACGCCATGCCGACAGCGCACCGTGTCATATTCAGTTGACTTGAAGTTTTTATTGACCAGTTTTGCCTACAGGCGAAAGACAAAAAAAAAACTTTTCTTTCTCGAATTTCGGCATTGAACACGAAGTGTCTGGCTAAATGTGTTCGGCCAAACTGTATGACAAGGAGGAAGCAACATTTGTTGGTTTAGAGCCGAAACGTAGGGTGAGAAATAATATTCGCACGCTGCTTGCTTTCATTTGAAAGCATGGCCGGAGGAGGCAGACCAATGGGAAGATGTCCGGCTGCGTTAGTGTCACACATTTATTGTAAATGAAATGAAATGTACACCTCTGGTTCAGATATGACGAAAACTGTCTGTACAAATTCTAAACAAAGCCATAGGTGGCATGAGGGCAAGCCCGGATCGAGCTTTGTTGCCGGGTGTTCCCTCCTTATTAGTAAAAGGTTTCTTCAATATATATTTATTTATGCACTACTGTCAATCCCGTCAGGGATCATAATAGAAAGGGCATTCAAAAAAGTACACTGACATACAAACATGACAATAATAACGGTTTAGAAATACACATTATTACGCAGAATAAACTTATACATCAGTAGCAGTAAAAATATTTATAATCAGGTTCACGCTGCAAGATTTGGGTTGAACAGATAATTGTGTTAAAATGCAAAACAAAAGTAGTAACAAAGTGATACTGACAGTAAACAAAAATAATTACTGAGATGTAAGTAGATAGTTTTCAACAAGCGTGATAAAAGCAGTTAGTGATGAACTATTAACAGAGCCCACGTTCAAAGCGTTGCAATCGTGTATAGTCTGTGGAAAGAATGAATACCTGAAAGTGTCAGTACGGAATGAATACTCGTTTAGTGTGTGTGGGGGGTTATGACGTGTTTTCTTCGTTTGAGATTTCGTTGTGTATCGTGAGGTATCCAGATTTAATGGATTATTTATGAGTTGGTAAATGGTTTTAAGGCGCGCTAGTTTTGCTCTGTTTTGGAGGGTTAGCATCCCGGCTTGCTTGAGTAGTTCTGTCGGTGAGTCTGCTAGCCTATGTTTGTTAAAAATGTATCTGAGCGCCTTTCTCTGAACGCCTTCAAGTTTTTTAATCAGCTTGTTAGTGAAAGGAAACCAAACTACATTTGCATACTCTAGTACCGGTCTGACAAATGTTTTATATGCTAGTAACTTTATATCAGATGGTGCTAGTCTGAGGCGTCTATTAATGAAAAATAACTGTTTTAGTGCGGTTACCGTGACTTTGTTAACGTGAGCATCCCATCTGAGGTCAGAGGTTAGTAATATGCCTAAGTATTTGTATTCACAGACCGAAGCAAGAGGAATGCGGTTTAGTGTGTACTGAAAGAGTGATCTATGTTTCTTCCTAGTTACAGATAATACCACAGATTTATTAACGTTAACAGTCATCTGCCAATATTCACATCATTTGATTACTGATGTTATGGCGTTATTTAAAGTTATATGGTCGACGACAGAGTTTTTTCCTAATATAGCACGCAGTCATCGGCAAAAAGTCTAATGTTGTTAAAGATGTTAGAAGGAAGGTCGTTTTTGAAAATTATGAATAACACTGGGGCTAAGACGCTTGCTTGTGGTACACCTGATGTGACATCAGCTGTAACAGATTCCTCGTTGTTAATTTCGACAAACTGAGTGCGGTTACTGAGGTAATCAGTAATCCAGTCTAAAATTCGGCCAGTTCCTAAAGTTAGTTCAAGGTTCCTAATAAGTTTTGGGTGTGACACACGGTCGAAGGCTTTCGAAAAGTCTAGGAAAATAAGGTCAATTTGTTTCTGGTGATCAATAGAGGTGGTTACGTCATGCACGAGTTCAATTAGTTGAGCAACGGTAGAAAGTCCCTTTCCAAAGCCGTGCTGGAAAGGTGTTAGAATTTGGTTATCTTCTAGATAGGTTGATATGTGCTTTAAGATGATGTGCTCAAGTAGCTTGCATATTGTGCTGGTTAGTGAGATTGGTCTGAAGTTTGAAGGATCTGATTTGCTTCCTGATTTATGTATTGGTGTTATTTTCGCTGCTTTCCATTCTTTAGGAAGGGTGCAGGATAACAGGGATTTGTCAAAGAGTATTACTAAAAACTTCGCAATCCACTCGGCATATCTGCGCAGGAATGTGTTAGAAATGTTATCAGGCCCCGATCCTTTTTTAGTGTCTAAATTTAGTAGTAGGTTTAAGACTCCAGCTTCAGTCACAGTAAGGTTCCCTATTTGCTTGCCGGTGCAGGGGCTATTGCGGGGTGCATTTCCATCGTCTGTAGTAAAAATGGAAGAAAAGTAGTTATTCAGTGTGGTTGCAGTATTTCGATTTTCCTCCGAGGACGGATGGCTGTCATTATGTACTTTAGGATTTAAGTAACGCCAGAACTGCTGGAGAGAATCTTTTAGGCAATTTGTTAGCGTATTTTAAAAATAGAAAGTTTTAGCTATTTTGATCTTAGATTTTAAATCGTTAGTGGCTAATGCTAATTTTTCGGCTGTTCCCTCTGATGGGTGGCATCGTTGCGTTTTTTTCAGTCGCCGGACATTCCGTTTGGAATGAATTACAGTACGAGTAATCCAAGGATTATTCTTTCGTGTTATTTTAGCTTTAGTAGGAACGAAGTTAGTAATGCAATATGATAGAATATTTTTAAACCTATGCCATAGAATTTCCATATCGGTATTAGTGTCATCTGAGAGTTGACGAAACAATGATAGCTCTTCAGCTAATGTGTCAAGTATGCTAGCGTCGTCAGCTCGGCAGTAGTCAGGATATGCTATTGTTCGGGATGAGAGTGTAGTGTAATGAAACGGGACAGAACACATTATTAGTTTGTGGTCAGACAGACCTTCAAGTACTTCTACATTCGCGTCATGATATGGGAATTGCTTGCTCAGAAACACTAAATCTGACATGTTAGAGCTAGTTCCTTGTACATGGGTAGGTTCTGTTACGATCTGCGGGAGGTTGAAAGAAAGCATCATATTGAAACTTCCGCGCAAGGTGAATGATGTTGCAGTGTACTCCAGTCGATGTCAGGAAGATTGAAGTCGCCTAGAAGTATTAGTCTGGTGCTCTTAACATGACGTTGTATATAAGTACATATTAATTGATATATATATATATATATATATATATATATATATATATAAAAATTTTGTTGATTCTGCTTATTCTGGAAGTGTTTCGCACATTTGGGCGCAAAATAAATTTTTTTGGGTATTTATATCTGTCGTCATTAAAGGAATAATCTTTGTCTGGTGCTTAGCGCTGTGGCCCCTGAGGCGACCCGAGGTAGCGTTTAGGGCCGGGAATCCTCGAGCCACCGAGATTAGTACGTTCAGGAGTAGGAGCGAAAGAAAAAAAGCTATTTTACGTTGTTTACACTGGCTCCCTACATGAAATCCCACTCCTCGTAGGGGCGCTTTAAAGGTCTGAGCTCAATATATGTCTGCTTACACGGAACACCACCCAGATTAGCTGAACGGCTGCGCACGCGTCCGTGACGTCACGCACAAGAAATCGGCCTGGAAGTCAGCCTCACCCCACACGGGTTATCTCGCCTGGCCATCAGAGCACCTGTTTTCAAAGATACCGCGTGTTTTGTGCCAGATTATTGTTAGTATTTAAATTATCTCTATCAATAAATGTACCCCTCGGGAATCCGACATAGTGTTTTTAGGCTAATGCAGGCTTCAAAAGCCATTCACTTCTCATTGTTTACCACAACTTGTTTACCCCTACACTTTCCTTGGTTGCGGTGACTGTTAGCTTTCTGCATGTGTTAATCTATACCTACTTCATGCTGCACAAATAGCTCAAAACAAACCTGAAAGACTTGAAAAAGATGTGCAATGAATACAGGGAATGAAGAGTTTATTTCACCACTTTACACACACGCACAAATACGCAAAGGCAGCTGTGCCCAAATTGTGTGACATGGTGAGATATGCATCTCAAGCGCAGAAGAACCAAGTGCAATTTCTTGACCACCATAGTTTGTCAAAAAGTAACAAGAACAGACATTTACAGATACATCTCCTTCATGCAAAAGGGAACCATTTTGGAACACGAGTTCTCACCCAATACAGTGTTATATGCAGCAGTCGCTTTGCCTAAGAAGAGCATGTACAAAACAAAATGGCTTAATACATAGCTATCATAATCATGTAATTAGATGCACAAGAAACAATGACTACTGAAAAACAGTTGCCATTAAACCACACGATCATCAATTTTCAACTCCATAGAGTTTGCAATGTACGCTCCCACTTTAAAACAGTTGTTTTCTCATTTTTTTTGTTTCACACAGATTATTCAACGTCCTGTTGACAGTTGCACTCAAAATATGGTGCATGAATTTTCTGGCCAGTGGCCAGAATCACAGGCATCAAGGTCATCAAGGCCTCCAGAATCATGTAGGGCGGTTGACACAAGAGCAACAAGAGCCTCTTTCTGTTTTGAAGAGCAAGAAATTTTGCTCCAAACTCCTCACTCCTGCCTTTATCAAGGACGATTTCTGTACAAAACACAGTATTGGCTACAACAGCACGCGTAAATTATGTACTCATCTTGTCTTACCTGCAATGAGCAGTGTGCCTTCATGGTCCAAACTGATATTTTCCAGTATAAGGTTTTCTTTCCACGACACGCACATGAGCTTTTTTCAATGTCGCATGTGCACAATACCTAACAACATATTTAAGAGCGGGAATCATTGATTTTTGAGCAACATCAGCATCTCTCACTGGTATGGTGAGCTGCCCACGAAGTGAGTCAACACTTATGGTAGGGATTGGCTGTGTAATAACGTCCAGGTCAGGCAGGTCCAGTACTTTTTGAAGCGTGAGCTTGTCCCGAGATTCATGGATCTTCCTGATCAAGATGTGCTGTTGGGCACTATATAGCTGGCGGTACTTCCCAGACCTAGTCTTCAATGCAATCTGTTTGAAATTTTCCAAGCAGCGCGTACCGAAATCCTAGCTCTTCTAGGCTACAGAGATCAGGCTCTTCTAGGCTACAGGATACAGAGATCTCATGCAGAGGGTGGCTCGTGTGGCCAAAAGCCAACTGCGTATCTTTCGTCGGGTGACCGGCTTCGTGCTTGAGGCTAGCCCAGTAGTCTAGCCACTCTGCTATTTCTCTCAAAAATCCCAGCTGTGGACATGTTCTTGACACAATCGGATATTGCATTTCAAAACGTAAGCGCTGACCTTTTTCGGTGTCTTTTCATTTACTATTCGCCACCATGTCAAAATGGTGTTAATGAAATCTGCCGTTCATTTGGCAAGTTGCACCGTAGAGTATTGCAATGAAGCAACTGTCGATTCATTAATTATTCTGAGGGCCAGCTTAATGTTCCGGCGCTCTATAGTTGATGGGTTTAGTGCTTTTAGTGATAGCACTAAAAAAAGGTTATTCTACTCAGCGTCACGTAGATCAGACAAAGATTTAAATGTTGCTGTAAGAACAGCTGGCTTTGGTTCATTGCTGCTCGGATCAGGGTAATGCACTTCCTACTATTCCTCTGGTTGCGCGAGTAGTTCCTGATCGATTTTAGGTGTACAGGGTCCAACGCAAAAAAGAACAATGGGCGAGAGGAATCAGCTGGATGTGGGTAAACAGTGCGGCATTCAGGGGGCTAGTAAAGAATGTCATGGCTTTTCGGGTTATAGTATTGTTATTAGAAACAACTGCTTTTACCTTGAATCCAAGTGACTCAAGGTCAATGATGAGCTAGAGCAAAAATTTATGCAATGCTTTCGCATCGATCTGTGTGACTGATAAAATGTGAACCACATCCTTGTCGCTCGACAAAAGGCTCTGCAACATGAACACATATGCTGTTTCAGCCGGATTGGAACTATTGGCTGCGGCACCTGTAATGAAGCCTGCTTTGTATTCAAATTACGTTTGAAGATGGATCTCATCCATCATTAATGTTACAATGCGCTCATGCTTGGCGGCTGCTTGCGAGACAGTTTTAGCGTAGCTTAAGAAACAAGTATCTTGCTGCTCAAGAGCTTCATTCAAGTGATATGACGAACATAATCGGCGAAAGGTGTGTGGGCGTGGCAGGTTAATTTAAGAGAACTTCTGATGAACCTGTACGCATGTGGAGAAATGGTATACAGCAGATCGGAAAACGCAAGCACTCCTGGTGGTTATCGCGGCATATTTCTCAACGTTAACTTGACTTGGCTCCTCACAAATTTAAGTGCTTATAAGCTTCATCCATGACGTTCTTGGAGCTCGAATTCCTTGTTCATTTCATCCAGGAGCATCAGCAAAGTTGAAAGTCACTGGTGTCCCTTTTCTTTTCAACTGTTATCAGGACAACAACTTTGCAGCTTTTCCACAGATTGCAGCACTCGGTCAAGCTCCTTTAAATCCTTTAATTCTGATGGAACAACGACATCTCCAAATTTGTGAAGACGGGACCCTCCGAGGAACACCTGAACACACAGGTCTTCTAACACCCCAGTAACGAGCGCACTGCGAGAGCACAGTCGAGGGAGAAGTCAAGAAACAAAACCCTTGGCTGTGTAGTGATCGCAGTCCAGACGTTTGAAGTCTTTGGCGTCGGAAGGGCACAACAAGTTCCTCAAAACCGGAAATTTTGTTCCTGCGATCTTCGTCTTCTTTCGCACCAAGAGAAAGCTTTATCGCTTTTTGTAAAGATGCTGCCTCGAGCCGAGCCTTCTTTCCTGCAGGGGCTTCCCGCGTTGGGGTTGGCTGAGACATATTTCAGGCAGCCGGGAAAAAGACTGGGGACAGCAGTTGGCTTGAGGCAAGTGCGCTGCAGGTGGCACTTCAGTAACTTTTCCAGTCTTCAAGTCCGTGTGCATTGCAAGCCTGACGAAGTCACTCGTCTCAAAATGTCTTTTCACACACCTAAAAAGAAAGTGAAACGAGGTCAGTTATGCTTAGGGGACAGGCTCACAAAACACGGCAAGCGAAATAACTGAGAATCAGAACTCGGCAAACGACGTAATAATAAAAAAAGATGTTCTTCTCTCGCAAGCTCGTTGGAGAAAAAACGCGGCTTGAAGCACGTACGTTTAGCACAAGCATTCTGAAAAGCAGAACAAAAAGCGATGCTTACCCCTGTGTACTTAGTCGGCATGAAATTTTCACGAGATATGGTCTTTGTCCACGCTGCCCTTTGTGTCTCTTCCGCAGGAAACTTATAGACGCGGACAACCACGCTGCTCGGACCACCACCGAACATCGGTCTGGAGCTTGGGGTGCAGCAACTGCCACGCATTTCTGAACTGAAGATACACACGTTCCGTCATGTAAACGAAGCCTTTGCGGAAGAAATAGCTTGTACAGATCTCCGGCTCATCCGCGAAAATGTGCACACAGTCAGGTCAACTCCATCAGCCATGTGCGTACTATGTTCTTACTGCTTGTCTCAATGTTCCCAACAAGCGCAGGATATAGTCCAACGTGATCATTCAAGTGCACATAAATTTTAATATAAAATATTGTTGCTGCGCTAATAAGCAGCAAATATGCAAGACTTAGTACAAAGTTTACTTGTTAATTTTGTAAAAGTATAACATGGTTAATATAAGCGTGGCGAAAATAAAAAGACGACTTTGATGCGTACTAGCCGAAGCCACGACAGAATAACCATGCAAGAGCCAAGTCAAGGATGCCGCAGTAGCCGGTAATACTACCTATGAACAGGAACTGCTACTAAGTTGTGCTGGTTAGTCAACCCGCCCTTAGATGGTGCCATGTCAATCCGCTTCGCCGCTAGCATGGCCGGATCTCTTAGCAGTGACGTAGTTGCTGGGCGAGGAGGTCATGCGGATGCCTTGTAAAATCTAGCTGGCATTAGTACCGATCAGGAGACGTCAGGACACATGTCAGCAGACGTCAGCGCACACTACTGCACCAAACATCTCCGCTTTTAAAGCAGTCCATTTCACTAGGTGACTATAGATTAGAGAATCTGATGACCTTGTCTCGGCTAATCGCAATAGTCGGACGATTCGCAAAATTCCGCCTATGACGTCGCACTGTTACGCTGGACTCCCCCACCCCTCGATGTTGCGCGATCGGTCCCGCATACTGTGATGGTTGGAGTCGGGCATGAAATAGATGGTAGCTGGCCCATGCCCACGTCCAACATATCCACGCTGAGGACGCTGTTGAAGAGAGAGACTTGTTCTCATCAAGAACGAGGAATATGGGATTTATTTGGCTGCTTATTTAAGCTGGCTGCTGGGCTATACACTCCCGCAGAGGGCGCAGGGTGGCTCTCAAGCTGCAACAACACAGCTTTTTGCTTTGCGTCCTCTCTCCTTTGTTGCTGATGTAACCTTGAGAGAGTTATTAGAATATGTTGTATTATATTGTATATACAATATCTACATGAGAACGGTACAGTTCATCAGCTTAACATGACTGAAAGAAGAATGTACCCTGAGTAGCCGCCACCGGCTCCTTAAGTACACTCTGTCCTCCCCAGATCCCCAGGTGACGAAAAACGAAAGTTCACCGTCGACCAATTCGGAACGTCCAAAGTCATCGCAGCCGACCCGCCTCTGAGGGGGAGGGCTTACACACTCTCTTCCGCACAGGTTTCGCTAACCACACCGAGGTGACTGGGTTCTCGCAGACACGGTGCTGCCACGAGCAGGCTCCTCTTTATCCCAGAGTCGACTCCGCAGACAATGGCCGCCGTGTCAGTCCACCGACTGACGATTTCTAAGTTGCGTGAGACGGGACCTCAAGATATCTTCCAGGAGCTCCCCTGCTCCAAACAGACCGTGCCGGGGACGGCGTACGCACTAACAATACATGCTCCGCCGCCGCAGCCATGGTGGCGCCAATGTCCTGTTGACTCAGTTTATTGTCCTCTTTACAAAACGAGTCGCCGCCGCAGCCATGGTGACGACGCTGGGCTGGTGACTGACGTATTGCCGTCCTGTCAAAGCGAGTCGTCGCAGCAGACATGGTGGCGCCTTTCCATCGGTCGCTTCCCCGAACATCGCCAGCCCCCGCTGGTCGAGCGTAACAATACCAGGCAATGACGTGGCAATCTGGGAGCCATATGTCGACGCTGTTCTCCCGGAAGTCGGTGAACATTGGCCCCTATTATCAATTAGTGGGCTCTCCGTGATGGTCAACTTGTAAGGGTCAGGTAGAGTAGCCTTCGTGAAAGTTAGCGCTTCCATAGAGGGCGGCGATTCTTGTCGCCTCTAAGTGAGCTCCTTTGCTTGCGCGTCACATACTATGTCGGGCCCCGCCGCCATCTGGGTGGGTGCTAATGGTAGGGCTGCCTCGTGAGAAGCATCCAAGGAATGCTCATCGCCGTTCTGAGACGTAACACCGCCGTTCTTAGACAACAACGGTATGGCAACGAATGCGTTACAGCGACGGTCCGACGACGACGACCACATGACCGTGGCGGCATAATCACGATTGAATGACTGTGGCATGAGTGCGATGACAACATGGCTGTCGATGGAACGACACAGGTGGTAAGACAATGATAGTATGGCGACAGTGAGATGACGTTCGTGAAATGATGGCGTTTATAAGATGGCATACTGAAGATGACAGCGTGGCGACAATGATATGACGTCGACGGTGTGACGACGACAGCATGACGAGAATCCTGTGACGAAGTTAGAATGATGATTGAAAAATCTTAACAGCATCACGCAACTGTGTGCCAGCGAATGCCCATCGACCAATTCATGACGATGTCACAGTGACGACGATGGCACAACTGCGGTATGAGAAGAATACGATGACTACAAAGCCATGGAGACGACTCTGATCACCATGATATGACGCACGAAGCAAGGATAACAATCGGATGATGAAGCTGGAGTGACGACCATGGAATGAGCGGGACGTCATCTCGAAGACAGTATGACAACGAATGCACGACAATTTGATGACGATGGCGTGACGGGGGCGGCATGAATAGAGTTGGATTATGAAGCTGGAACGACGAGAATGTAATGACCACGGCGACACTGCCACCTGAAGCACATATGTAGTGTCACAAGTTATTTTTTTTTGTTATTACGATATGAAAGGAGAGGTTGGTACCATTACTGGCGCCAGCTTTTCCTTTTCGCCGGGCAAGCAACATAAAGGCACAGGAATGTGACATGTGCTGGCGAGAGTCATATAGTACTAGCATTTGGAAAGTTCTACCGACAGGAGAAAGCAGCTATTAGACAATCGGGAGCACTAGGGCATCACAAAATGTGTGATGGGCACGGGCATCACGAGAGCTAGATGCCGAGGATAGCGTCCCGACGATGCAACAATCCCGATAGAATGACGACCACAAACACGCACCACTAGTGCAAGCTATTAGACAACTTCGACCGCTGGGTCCGCGCGAGTGGCTAGATAGATCGATTGATATAAAGAAAGGTAGGCCGCTCAAAAGGACCAATGCAGACAAAGAATGCTAATGATGTTAATAAGAATGTCGCTGAAATGAGCGATGGCTAATTGCTTTTTCGAGTTAGTGGCGGTTTTCGGGCACACATTTGTTTGTAAAAGAAGCAACTGCAGTTACCAGGATTATCGGCGCATCGCAGTGCATTTTTTATGCCAGCTACTACGATTCTTGCAGGTACCAAAATCTGGTCCCTGCAGCCAACAAGACCTATATGTGCTGCACAGAAGCAGAGTCCGTATGTGCTCTGAGGGGGAAAGAGGGATGCATTACGACGTACGCCACTCTTGTGGAGGCGTCGCTCAACCTCCGTGCTCCTGCAGTTGCCTACTATGACCTAATGTTAAACCGCCCGGTGCTTGCACAGGACTCGAAAATCCACGTGTATGTACTTGGATGGCTCCATCAGTTTAATGATCTTTTCGTCCATTGTTTGGACTCAAAGGGCTCACAATACGACATAGGCACCAGTAGAGTTGCTTTGGTTGGGAATTGTTCGCGTTGGCGTCGAGCGCTTCTCATCATTTCACGTCGCTGCACATGATGAGTGCCACGCCGTTCGCACAATCTCTCTTGCTTTATGCTCGAGCGCATCGGGTGGAACAGGCGCGTAACTGCGAACCGACACACAGCCGGTGTGAAAAGCTTTACGGATCTCGTGGTCCGAGAAAACGTTGAATTTTCCGTCCGTTCGTGACCGTGTGTATTCGCGTAAACTACATAATAAAGGCCGCAAATTAAAATACAGGTACGCTCGCAAGGGTAGCGAAAATGGCCAGCCTTTTGTAGATCCCGCTTTGCATATAATTTTGACGCCGACAACGCACCACAGAATGGATCAGCCACTGACGGTTAGAGTTATCGCTCAATCCCACCTATTCTTGTTCATTGATTTCCAGGTGGAACAAGTACACGGCACACCGCCAGTTTGTATGGTCGGCCTGGCATCGCCTGGAAAAGGGCAACAGAAAAGTACTGCACAAGCTGCAAGGTTTTTCTGATCCTAACAGTATGCTTCTTGTGCTAACACTGTACTGAATTTAATTTTTTAGAACTTAAGTACACGAGCATTTTAGCGTTTCGCCCCCATCGTGATGCGGCTGCCACTGCCTCAATCGAAGTCGTGGCCTACAGCTCAGAAGCGCAGCTAATTGCGCTTCTATTTGGCCACAAATTGTTGCTGTAGCCGTTGTAAAGCTAAACTAGTTAGTACTGGTAAAGTATTTTTTTATTTGTTTGGTGCTTTTTCGCGGAAAAATGTTAAATATTGCAGAGAAAATGAATGTCAAGCTTTGTACCCTATCCCCAGAAACTTTTAAATTTCTTTTTGAATTTGCGTCCAAATATCCGCAGTGGTACGTTAGGGGACGTCACCAATTTACATGAGTTATTTCTTTGGTATTTTGACCATATTTCGCGCCGAAAATGCTCTCGAACTTCCCGAGTTGGATTTTTCATTTCCTTTAGAACTCACGGGTACCCCCCCCCCCTTTTTTTTTACCGATAACCAAATACGTACGCACACGCAGGTGCTTTCGAAATTCACGGCGATGCGGCGAATTTGAGTGGAATTAAAAATCATGGGGTTTTACGTGCCCAAACCACTTTCTGATTATGAGGCACGCCGTAGTGGAGGACTCCGGAAATTTCGACCACCTGGGGTTCCTTGACGCGCACCTCAATCTAATTACACGGGCGTTTTCGCATTTCGCCTCCATCGAAATGCAGCCGCCGTGGCCGGGATTCGATCCCGCAACCTCGTGCTCAGCAGCGCAACACCATAGCCACTGAGCAACCACGGCGGGTAAGAGTGGAATTGGGCAGGGCGGTTTCGCCATCTGACTCTCGTTTCTGTATCCCCAGGCGTTTTCTTGTAGACGCAGTGAAGTGCTTCCGTTTTCTTTCCTAGAAGAGTAATTTACTAATGCGGCTCAGCTTCCTGCTCTCCTTTAGTGTCCCCACCCATAATTAGCGAGTCCTGGTGTGTGACAATGCCAGGCGGCGCGTGAAGTAACATACGACCACGTGGGCCGTTCCGAAAGGACGCGTCGGCGCGAGCGGGCACTCCCATGCGAGCGCCCACGCGAGTTGACCTTGGCAGTGGCTCGGTCAAGGCGCCTCGGAGCGAGGGTTTTCGGGTGCGCACTTTCACCGCCACGGGGAAAAACAACAACAGCAAGAGCCGGCTTGTCCTTCCTAGGTAGGCCCACGCCGTGTGTGTCGACGCGCTTCCGCGTCGCGCACGTGCTACAGGTGTACACGTCGAGTAGCCACCCATGTCCGTCAATCCCGCGCTGCAACGGCATGGGCCCCCGCGTACGCCCGTCCAAGCTGAGCAACTTGGCTGCGGCACTGAACCAATATGCGCAGATTCCGGCCAGTCACGTGACTAGATTACGCGCACAGATGGACGGATGCGTCACAACCACGAGCGGGTTGCTTTTGCTTGGTTTTGTTTCTCTATAGACGTTTCTAATCCTCCGAGACATTGCGGATTCGGCAGGCGGCCGGCCTGAGCTCGATAGTATGACCTCTCACTCTTCGAGTGCGCTGTTGTCTTTGGGGGAGGGGGGGGGGACGTGAAGTGGAAGTGGGGTGGGGAGCATCGCCATGCAGAAGCATTCCCAGGTTGTGTGATAGATTAGTGCTCTTTGGCCACACCAGGCCCCTTGCATCAGTAACATATACAACATTCAATCAGTTTCGCGTATGGCTCGCACCGCTTTTGTGTCACCTTTTCTTATTGCTTGCTGGTGAACGCAAACAGGCAGAGCCATTTTTATTTGTCCTGTTTCTACCACCTGGTGAGAGGACGCGGAATGCCAGAAGACATGTTTGAATATAAATAAATAAATAAATAAATACAGATCAAGACCAATTAAGACAGAGTGTTCGTATAATTATACAGATTAGCAAAGTAAGCCTAGAACCCGTTCCAATGCTCGACGGTTTCAGTACCGAAGTCTCTTCTAGGCTTGCCCACGGGCAAGAAAAACAGCGACAGGCCGAAAAAAAGAAAGCAAACAAGCCATTAGGCAGACTGAGTGTCATTGTTGGCCCCGACCTCGCTTCCGTCACCGCCTGGACTTCGACAGAGACGGCCGTCTTTACCTTGCTATTTGAACATTTGCCCTCCTTCTAGTCTGGGGCCTCTCGTTTCTTTTTGGCATTTGCTCCCTGCACACTATCTGCTTCTAGTTCCGTGCAGTGTACAGGCCAGACGGGCACCGAAACCCCGTTCGTCGATGCAAGAGCACCTTTCTCAGGCCTTTTCCTCCTTGTGAACAAACAATGATGCACGAACATAATAAGCACATTATTTGAACATTCCCGATACCATACATTATGCCAGGACCGCATGCGCAAACGTTAACTTTAAGAGCAAGAAGTTCCTTTCACAAGGTTTCTGGAAGGAGAGCATTAAAATCGAGGTGCATGCCGCGTGCGCCTTGCGTCCGCACTTCGCCTCACGAACTGCGTGCCTTGCAGTAAGTACCAATCGAGTACCAACTAGATTAAGCATTGGGTAAATTGAACACTCAGCTTATCTTAAATGCCTCCATTTTATTTCTCAGGGCAGTGAATTGCTACAGGCGTCCATTTTACTGTCGGCACTGCCATATTTGGCAAAATATTATAGGTGTCAACAATGTCAACGACTGTCAACGATGGCGAAACTGTAATTTCTTTCTGTCTGGTAATAATTGCACCCAAATAAGTAATTTGCACATTAGCTATGAGCTCAGGATTCAATTCTTTTTATCAACAAGCGTGACATGACTGTCTAACTACATATTTTACTAAAACTGCACGACAAAATTCATAAAGGATCATCTTATGCACATTGATTTGTTTTCAATGTTGTCTCCAGCACACGAGCATAAAATCATGCAGCTTTAACGCACATTAATATTGGTAGTATTGGTAGCAGCAGAATATTGGTAATATTCTGCTGCTGATCCTCAATTTGAATAATCTGTGCGCCAAAACGGACGAGTTGAAGCAATGTCCCCGTAGTTTTCGACTGTGGCGCTCTCTGTAAATCTGACAGCATTGACGTCACAGGAGGGGTACCGTAGTCTACAGCAGGTGGCGCCACTTTGAGTTTTCATTTCCGTCGTGTTCTCGCTTAGAGGCTCTCGCCATACGGTGCAATGCGAATTTGTTGTTACTGAAGGCTAATTTTTTAATATAGCTCAACCTCATATTTTCCTTTAGTTTTCCTTCAGGTCATTTATTGCGAACAACATCTACGAGCTTTCAGACTTCTCAGAGGGCTCAGAAATTCCCACGTAATCTCGAGAACGCGCCGTGGGAGTCGGTCCTGTTTTAAAACAGCCCGCATGCTCTACAGGGTTTCTGATTTACGGGCTTCTACTTATCCGGCCTCTGCTAGGCGATGTGAATTGAGGAGTGCTACCATCCCACCTTTGACCTGATGCCGAGCATCTTCTTTTACCGCAGTGGTATTCTGCGCTTATCGCTTAAGCCCACGCGAAGCTTTTACTTTCTTCTTGATATCCCGTGGGCAGTACCTGACACGGGCACGAACAGATGTCCAAACGAGGCCGTGCGTAGCGGCAGCATAATCCTCGCAGGCGAGCAAATATTTGACCGTTGACTGAGAACTGACAGTGACGTGCAATGCTGTTTTTTTTCTTTTTGCTAGTGAGAGCGAGGTATACATAACGCTTGCCCAAATTCAGGAAGCCTTTTCTTGCCTGAAGCCCCCTTTGTGTCATTTCTGCCTCCTAGATGTGCGATCACACATAAATTTTACTTGTGATAGCAAGTTAGTAAGCGTTTACAGGGTTCGCGGTATCTTATCAGAAGCCACTCAGGCGTCATATGTAAATTACAAAAACAAAGTAGAACAGAACGTAAGCAAGAAAAGACACAAATGCGTGCGGCGACATATCGGAGGTAACAGCCGTCCTTAGCCGAGTACGCCATAATTGACATCCCAAAAACGTGCCGCACCCGCCGTGACGGCATAGTAGCTATGGCGGCTAAGCCAGAAGACGCGGCATCAAACCCTGCCGCGGCCACCGTGTTTCGAAGGGGGCGAACTGCAAGAACGCCCGTGTACCGAGCAGTTGGTGCCCGTTGAAGATCTCCAGGTGGTTCAGAATATGTCAAGAGTCCCCCACTGCGGCGTGCCTCGTAATGACATGGTGAAATGAACGGAATTCTGGGGTTTTACGTGCCAAAACAACTATTCTATTATGTGGCACGCCGTAGTAGGCAGACGTCCAGATAAACTTTTACCCGCAGGGGATCGTCAACGTGGCCCCCAATGCACGGGACACGGGCGTTTTTGCATTTGGCCCCCATCGAAATGCGGCCGTCGAGGCCCGGATTAGACCCCGCGACCTCGTGCTTGGCAACGCAACACCATCGCCGCTTAGCCACTGTGACGGGTAGATAATATCGCAGTTCTTTCCTCGTAAAAGCCCAGGATATAAATTTAATTCTTCACAATGTCACGCAGCAAACTGCTGCACGTAGGGGTTTGGTCACTTACATCCTGTAAATCTGTATTTCTTTTTTTTTTTGCTGACGGGAGAGGATTATGTGCCCCATTACGCGAGAATCCAGCGGCTTTGGTGTGATCGAAAGATGGTACCAAAAATGGCCGACGGCGCAAAGCGTTCAACCACGTTAAAAATGCTTTGATTGACGTCAAATTTATCAGGCCGGTTCCTGTAAACAAAGTAAATTAATGGCTTTGAAAAGAACATTCGGTGCATTTTGGCCTGGTTTCGAATGGAACCCGGGCCTTCGGGGTGGGGACGAGCATGCTTTCCACAGGCCAGGGTGGCTCCACGGTCCTGTCTCACTAAAGCTGTGCCTAGTGCAAGCGTTCATGAGCGCGTTCATGATGATCGCAGGTCTGAAAATTGTTTAATGCTTTCGCATCCCCCACGTAAGCTGTCGTAATTGTCTCTGTCAAATTGTTTTCTTTTTCTTCTTTTGCCTACGCATTCTTTTCCCTGTGTCTGTCTCCTTCCCGTCAGAAAGCCCCAAGTGTCATATCTTCTGGTACGCTGAATTTGATGCCTTAAAATTCTGATTGACGAGCTGTAAACCTAAGTGGAAGCTTTAGCTCGGGGCCAACTCCATGAAGTTTACAAATTAATAAGTCTTCGTCAAAAATAAATATCGTGGCTCTGTCAACTGAGTCCGTTAACTCATCTCAAGCGGGCAAATTTTCCCTATAAGTTGAGAACTCACGTGAAACTGTTACATTCACGGCGGTTTTGGACAAGTCCTACACACAGTATTTTCAGAGCGTTGTCTAATGCATTACATTTGTCTGCGTTTGATGTATTATTAGGTGCAGTTTGCAGAATTGTAATATCGTTTCTCACTGAGGAGTCATTTTGCCATTTTTAAGAACATATCTTTGAAAGTTTGCGGCCTAACTAACATTTCTGTTTTGCTGTCACAATATCTTAAATGTCTTTACAAATGCAACAATTCTCATTAACATCAGAGGGGTAGTCGCTGAGAAAAACGATTTCCCTGTTATGATAAGATAGAAGCCCCCCAGCTAAAACTTGCTCTAGTTGTGTTCTTGATGCGCTGGCAGCGAGTTTTCAAGTTGCGGATAATTCAGTAAATCAACTACTCAATACATAAATAGTGTACCAATTAGGTTTTGTCAAGTATAATTTCCTGTTTATGTAGTACCATGTATTCCATATGTCCAGAAAATAACATGAAAGAGTTATTCAAATTTTTATCATGTTCAGCATTGTTTAGTTATGGCGGAGTTAATTACGCTAGTTAGGTCGCGTGAAATAAAACCAGTGAGCGCAACGGTCTTGGTAACTTTTATTTTCAGGACATAATTTTCTCCGCTCTCCACGTCCATCTTTTGGACCCCCGGGAACTTTGCGGATGTCAACATGTGGAACTCTACGCTCAAGCGTGGCATTAACAACGACCACACATCTGCAATCCGTTACCGCGAGCTCTGTGTGCTGCACGTAACTGACGAGACCGATTGCGAAGCGAGTCTGTTTTTTGCTCGCTGCTGGCAACAAGCTGGCTGTGACGCGCTCTGACAGCCGCCACCGAGGGTAGAATTAAGGGGCAGAGAGTCGTCTAAAAAGGAGTAAAACAGTAAGGAAAAGAGATAAACAGAAAACGACGAATGGAGAACAACAACACCGCGGAATCAAAACGAACGTAGACGAGCGGAGATCGTCGCATGCACTCAAGCGGTACGCGACGCGCTAAATATAACCACCCGCTCCCGTCGCTGTGGGAAGCAAAGGCAACTGAAGACGCGTAGCCAAGCAGAGAGCAAGCGGCAGCCATTGTCCAATGCGCTCGCATGATCAGACTTGCATGAACTGGGGCTTGCCGCGGGCATGTGATGTACTCGTGCGCAAGGAGCGGACCAACGCTGCAGTTTAGCAGGAGGTGCTTGCGATCTGGCGTGCGCATAAGGAAAGAAAGTGGCCGCGGAGTATAACACGATGGTAGAGCCAGCGCTTATACGCTCGTGTTGAAGAGCGTGAAAAGTGGCAGCCACTAAAAAAAGAGAAAAAAAAATCAGGCACCTGCTGTAGGCGAGCCCGAAGTACGCAGCCTTCCAGTGAAAGCACCGAGTGCTTCTGCCAGCTTCGAAGGGTGGATCAATTTTTCGATGGAGGCCGACACTGTGCTGCGAGCGGATTACGCATTTGCTGCAGGATCGGGTCTCCTCCGAACGGCGTAATCTAGCGGGGGAACATTGCTAGAAAACTGGCCCCGTCTACACCTGCCGTCTCTCCGACCCAATTACCCCTATAGCGCACGAACGAGCAATCTAATTTCGAGGTGATTAGCATTCTTAAATTACCTCACGCACTTTCCTGTGTCTATCTATCTATCTATCTATCTATCTGTCTGTCTGTCTGTCTGTCTGTCTGTCTGTCTGTCTGTCTGTCTGTCTGTCTGTCTGTCTGTCTGTCCGTCTGTCCGTCTGTCCGTCCGTCCGTCCATCCGTCCGTCCGTCCGTCTGTCTGTCTGTCTGTCTGCCTGTCTGTCTGTCTGTCTGTCTGTCTGTCTGTCTGTCTGTCTGTCAGTCATCGTCTCTTACCGTTTTCCCACGAATTTGGAACAGTACATTGTCTAATGGGTATATAGAGCATCGGGCTAACGTGATGATAGAACTGCGTTCTGAACCAACCATCGGACCAACTTGTGGAACTGTGCGCTGCTGTGCAATTTTCTAGTTTGTGCCAAACCAACAATGCCCTGGAGTCTCTGGAATCGAAGCTCGTGCCTTTAACTGACACGCCTAAGACATAAAGGCTTCTCATTGATTGTACTGTTTCAAGTTTGTATTTTTCCACCTCGGTTGGAGGTTCCCACACGGTGCGAGCGTAATCTAGTAACGATCTCATGTTAAGTCTATTTAAAAGCTCTCCTTAACTGTAAAAAAATGTCAGCGGGTATTTTCACGTAAAAAAACTAGAGATTTACACGCCCTAACAACTGTATACTAGACGTGTCGATGCTATTGCGATCGTGCGTCGGCCCCGAACCACAAGTTGCTGATGGCTGCTGACGCCTATCACGGAGCTTGAACTTGCAGCCCCCTTTTAAACTCACCTGTTCCTCACCTTATCATGCACCAACTTAGATAACGTAAATAGAAATGCAATATAAAACGTCCTGCATGTCAGGCCAAAACCCACGATTTTCATTCCATGAAGGTTCAGGAAAAGTCCCCACATTTGCGGACCCCCGTTCGCAAGGACGACAGGATTAAGGAGGAAGTATAACAGACGCTGATATGCTTCTATTCTCAAACTTACTTTATGTGAAAACCATTTAGGGTGTAAGCTGCAGTAACTTACGTGTCATGTTATGGTGTAACGCTGCACAATATGAGCGCTGCATTGTTTCGTGGCCACGCGACTGCGTTCCAACATGAGACCGCCGACCTACGGTCGAAGCAACGTATCAAAAGGGCAAGTCCTACCACTGGTCCTTGTTTTTCAATCATCAACCACCTGATGACCCAAGAATGTGCCTTCAGACTGAAACCCCTTCGTCTCCAGATGCGCGCATTATTTCCCCCGTGCTCTGTGCTGAGTGCCAGTGGCTTGACGAAGACAAGTGATTGTGTGTAGGCTTCGTTCGAGTGTCGCCCTGACACTTCACATCACACACAGCTGAAGGCAGCGAAGTGGTGCGGATGAACCAAACTAATCACCCATTCTTGCCTATTTTGCCAACGAGGTGATGAGACGCTGTCGACGCATTACACATCCCACAGACCTGTCCAGACACCGTACACCATTACTCGGTGTCGCCACACCGACCAAGCCGGGATCAGTTTTCGAAATGAAAATGGCCTGAAAAAAGAAGGGGGAGGAGCTAAATTGTCAATCATATGGCACGCTGCTTTCCTATACATCGGAAGTCAGCTTAGACTCCCTGATATGAGAAGCGCGACACTTTGCCCCATTTCTTCGTAGGCCTCGATGTCATCTCCATCCCACAAAGGCGTGAGGCACGCATAATAAAAAAAGAAAATCACGATGTCAGTGCCAACCGAATGATCGAACGCTTGTCCGATAAATCGCCGAGACCGAATTTACTAAACAATGGGACGGGCCAAAAGAAAAAGAGACAAACGCTCTTTTGGGTCACTCCGGTTTGTATTCAGATCGAGGCTCTGCGCCTTAGGTGGAGGCCCGAGCCCGCACGTTTGCCTTCTGGCGAGTGGAAACTCCTGAGCAGCGTCACCTCCCTCGGTTTCGGGCCACTACAGTTGCGCAATCGACCTCGTCCTAGGTCGCGTCGGCAACTGCGTCTGCCCCCTTGCAAGACGGTGCCACCGCCGAAAGCCGCCTCCACTCTGAGTCACCGTGCGAGAATAAGCAGCCGCGCCGACCTCCCCCCCTTCCTCGTCTCGGCGCTCCGTCGGTGTCGCCAGAGGCCTCAGACTGCGGGGCTGTGACTGATGGGGAAGCAGAATCACCGGCAACCGACTGCAGCGATCAACAACACTTTGGAAGAGTGAACGAAGCACGTGTGTTTTCGGCACTGTGTTATCACGGCCAGCGCCACCGTGATGATTTCACCGCCGTACTAGCCCACTGTCTAAGGCATTGCGCTACTTAACTAGAGGTTGTGGGTGCGATATCTGCCGCGCGGTGGGCCCATTCTGAGGGCGAAATGCAAAAGCATCTGGGTACTCGGATGTACGTACAGTGGAATGAACCGTATACGCCGGTGCTTAATATTAATCCGGAGTCCCCCACTACGGCGTGTCTGGTAATGTTATCGTTCATTTAGCACGTAAAAAGCGCATAATTATATTTCATTTATATTTTGACCGCCATAATCGGCTTCATCATCATAGTTGCGAGCATTATCATGGGCATTCAGATAAGAGTTAATTTTGACTGTTTAAAATATAGCCTTAGGGCAAATTAGTTCTGCGGAAGCCCTCAACGTGGACGAAGGTCAATGATAGGGAAGGGCACGATTTACACGACTGTAGCACGAAGCTACAAGCGAAACGTAGGCGTATTTCAGAAAGAAAGGTTTCTTTCTGAGGAAAACCCCCTATAAGTTTCCTTCGCAGCGTCGTGCTACAGTCGAGTGCAAGACAATTTCCTGTTTGATTAAACTTACTTTTAACATGTTTCATTCGTTGTCACTAAACCTTAAAGACCGACAATAGCAAAACAGCTCAGCTTTTACACTAATGCGGATATTTCGGAGGCATGGGCAGACGCAGAGTGCGCGGCAAACAGCTTTGGTACGTCGAGCGCATGACATTGGGAGGTTGCAATTGTATCGCTGTGTATAGTGCTTCAGGCGATGGACGCCTCGCCACGAGGACGTAAGCTCGCCACATCTCCAGCCCGTATTCACTGAGCGCGAAGTCGCTCCGACGGCTTTGATGAGCAAGCAGCTTTCGGTAACGGTTGTTCGTTTAGCGGGATCGTCTCCGTGTAGCTTCTTGCACCGGGCGGCAGAATCATTAGCCAGCCCACAAGCTGGATCGAGCCAACTGTAGCAAAGTTCCAAGATCACTTCGACAAAACAACAGGTCATAAATGTCGCTCGTCAGGGACAAGTGGGTTTGTGCAGCAATATTCGCTATTGTTCTTTCGATGTGTGCTGCCTACTGTGTTGGAATTGAGATCTGTGATTGTGCGTTAGCCACGATGTATACTGGAGACATGCTCCACCAAAAGGTTTATTATTTGCAGTATGACACTAAACATGGACACAAATTAGGAATACCAGTTGAGTTGAGTTGAGTTGTAATGTACTAGTACATTACGCTTCTGCAATAGCTAGACGAGTAATGTTACCATACGCGAGGTTTGGTAAGCATAGTAGACGCGAAAAAAAAATTAAAATAAATTCTAGAGTTTTACATGCCAAAACCACGTTCTCATTATGAGGCATGCTGTAGTGGAGGACACCAGAAATTTCGACCACCTGGGGTTTTTAACATACACCTAAATCTAAGTACACGGGTGTTTTCGCATTTCGCCCCCATCGAAATGCGGCCGCCGTGGCCGGGTTTCGATCCCGCGACCTCGTGCTCAGCAGCCCAACACCACAGCCACTGAGCAACTACGGCGGGTGGTAGACGCGAAAGCAAACGATGACTGGCGACCACGTCCTGGCGTTTCCGCACTGGCTTGTCCTGACATAATGGAGTTTGGCAGCGTCTGCTACTTCATCATCATCATCATCATCCGGGATACGTCCACTGCAGGGCACAGGCCTCTCCCATACTTCTCCAACTACCCCGGTCATGTGCTAATTGTGGCATGTTGTCCCTGTAAACTCCTTAATGACATCCGCCAACCTAACGTTGCTAATCTACGTTATTGTTTACCGGAAAAAGCGCTACATATCCTTTATGTGGGGAAGAGGGACTCAATATAGGAAGCTTTAAAACCTTTCCTGTCTCGAAACGGCCCCATTTAGAGAAAATACATTTAAGTTAGTTACATCACGCTTCATTCAGGCGATTATAGCACGCAATTCATAATTCAAAAACTTCTTTATTTTCTTGGGCACTGCTAACAGGCTTTATGCAGTCAAGTGCATGAACAATCCAGTTTTGAAAGAAGGCCAGTCTATTCTAACTTTGCGCTTTTATTTAGCACACCTTTAAAGCTAATGAAGTAGTTGCAATATCACTGCAACCGTTGGCAGTCTACAGTAGCCTTTGAGGCCGAGGCAAGACAGGTGGAAAACAACCGTCAAGATAGAGACGAGCATCTTCACAGCTCTCTGCTCGCAGCACAATGGCTCGCCAAGCTGGGGAGAAGCCAAGAACAAACGGAAAGACACCAAAACGGAACAGACTGGCTACAAAGGGAGCCGTGTGCTTTCTGTGTTGTGCAGTATGTTGCGCAATCTGCGAACTAGGGACCGTTTTAATGTACGCTTGCTTTTATTTGTGCGTTGGACACAGCGATAAAAAGTGCGACCGCTCTAAACACATCGCTATAAATTTCTTCGCACACACGTTTTTTCAATCTAATTCGCTGTAGCTTGTTTCCTGACCAGCACCGAGGCCAAGACGCTTGTCTGGAAACCGAGATCCGCGTACTTCCCAGTCTACGGGCTAGATTTGTAGAAAATGCATTGTGAGAAAATACTGGCTATGCGCGTTTACGCAATATGCCAGCGCGAAAGAAAGGCAGGACAGACGAAACACACAAACATTCGAGCTTGCGCGTATGCGTTCACCAAATTTCTTGTCTTCTCTCACCCTGCTGGTTGCCTAGTGCCCTGGCAGCTGCGGGCGTATGAACGCGTGTTCTAGGCAAGTGCCTGGGCCTCTGCGCGGCCCACTCATGCGCAGCACGAAGGGCAACCTGAACAGACACCCGTCCTTCGTATCCTCGTATTCATGCATGTGTATCCAATGTAGCTACGAAGACGCCTCCTGCGCGACCTCTCAGCCGCCGTGCCGTTGTACATATACTCAAGCGCACTACGTCACGTATACAATGTACGAATACTAGGCGACGAAGGGATGCTGAACAACGAAAGAGCCACCTTTCTCGCTACATAGTGAGACAATACTCCGGGCACCCACACTAGCCACACTACGCAACAAATCTCTGCACCCGAACTTCAGCCCTACAGCAAAGACCGACTTGTGCTTAAGCACTTGCAACTCAATGCAACAAGGCGCGCGCATTCGCAAAAGCACAGACAAGCACTTTTCACAGAGCGGCGTGTCTCGACCTCCTAGGGAACCACATGACATCCAACGAGCCGCTCTATCTGCGGTCCTTCGGTGACTGTTGGGCACGTTAGTGAGGAAACGTTTGTCTTCTCGCGCAGTCGAAAAGCCTTTTCCTTTCAAGGATTGATTCATGGTGACACATTTGTCGCGGAAACGGATGATCAGGAGAAACCATTGCCTTCCAAGTCTACATGCTGGGCTTATCCACGATTCCACCTGCAGCAACATCACAACCACAACCACAAAGCAATAGAATCATTTACTGAATATAATTCGTCATTCCTTTAAGTGGTCGGCGTGCTTTAGAGGTACCTACGAGCCCACAATACAGGTTAAGGTTTGATATAGGAATTTGTTTTTGTAGCACAGAACTTACCCAGCATGCGACGTAACTTGTGCCCAGTTTTTTATATATGCAAGTGCCAAGTAGCTGGACAGAACCAAGGTAATGTTATTTGCCGCTGCTTGGACGAAGTTAAAGTATTCTTTGAATATAGCCTAATTAGATAATTAGTTATCATAATTAAACTGCCCAAATATTATAATCAGAGCAAAAGTGTCGGTGATAAAATTACAGATCATCCTGAAAAATTCCCGATCCAGCTTTCTCGTTCTATATAGGGTGCCCGGGCTAACGTTAGCCAACCTTTTCAACGAAGAAGGTTATTTAAGGAACACGGTGGAATATGCGATTTATAGACCTGCGGTTCTCGGTTGTCAGGACACAGACGGCCAAACGTCGTAGACATCAGAAGTGTGTCTTGCACGACGTCCTTTAATTTTTTTTTTTCGTTGAACACGTGGGCTAACTTTAGGTGGGGCACACGGTTTACGTGCTGCACATAACATTTCTAACCCTAAAAGAAAGCCCACGAAATACGAAAAAAATGTACGCGTGTCTTGGCGCGCGGCACCTCACTGTACTCTTCGCACTTCGGCATGCAACACCAGTCTTGCGCTATTGTTCACAAGGAAATCAAAGCGGCAAAAGATTATCGTGCAACGACAAGCATTTATGATGACTTTGCACGCTACTGCGCGCGATGACATGATGTCGTAACCTTGTACATGTTGTAACTAATGTTATAACGTGCTCTGCTGAACAAAGCAATTGCCCAGGCCGGCAATGTGTAACGGCGCTTTCGGTTCATGATTATATTGCGCTCAGTGTTACAGTGACGAACATAAGGGACAAGACGAGGACGCACGTTGCGCTACGTACGTCCTCGTCTTGCCCCCACGAAAGGGACGGAGCAATTACTAAAAAAATAATCGATCACTTTAACATTACTTTCCTCCTTAATTTATTACCAGCTGCAGAAATGCAGTAAAAAAAAACGAACTGGCCTGGGTCTTTCAATACGTCCGCTGTAGCCCTTCGCACGCTGTTTATTTTCACTAAGAACTCTTTTTCAAAATTTAATTGGTAATCTTCACTCGTGTTTTTGTGAGGACGCCTGCAGCAACACAGAAAACTCGCCGAATGCGTGCACCGCAGAGAAGGGTTGTGTGTTAATGTTCGAACACCTTGTTTAAAAGATTGAAGTTGCTAAATGCCACGATGCTCGGTTCTATAGGTTTTCTGCGAAAGCACATCGTCTCAATGCTGCTGGTGCCAAGGAAAGACGCTGCCGACAGGGTGAGAGAATATGTCGAAAAGCTGTGTTAAGTGATCATTTACGTCCGAAGTGGCCACAGAAGCGTCGTTTTAATTTGACTGCCAACATCTTGTGCACCTCCTCTCGGCGCCCTTCACTCGTCAGCCATGTAAACTTGAAATACTAATTCTAAGGGACGGTAGCAAAGGTTCACGTTCGTTGAAAAGGTATTTCACATTTGTACTGTAATTCACCATCATGCTGCATATTATTCAGCCCTAGAAATACTGTTCCAGTGTTACAGTCAGAAAATTAGCCTCGTATGAGTCACGTAATAATAAACAGATAAAGGCATACGACTATTACGGCCAAAAACTTAAATCTATATCCAAGAATTCACAGACTGCACTAAGTGAAGAAGAATTAAGCAGTATCTCTTACGGCCTATGAAGGCAGCCTATAGCCGCTTCTAGGAGAGAGGGAGATAAATTTATTATAAAGAGAAAGCTCAGACGTCGGACTTTCAAAAGAAGTGTGCAAGTCTGCAAGCATGCCCGGTTCAGGTCATGCATTCGTAGCTGCAAGATGCGTAATGCGGGAAGTAGGTATGCCGATGTGCATGTATTCATCCCTTTGAACTTTGTGTTCCCGCTAAATTCAAATGCTCAAAGCTGCGTCGCCTTCAAAGCTTGTTTTGTCAGAAATGTAACTGGCTATATGTAATGTATTACTTACAAAAGCAATTGAACCCCACATGGCTTTACAGAGTAAACAAAACAGTCGTATGATTACAAAGTTTAAAAAAAACGTAATTGATTACAAGTAAATAATTACACATAATTCGTTACGTACGAGTCTTCCCTTCGGTGACACGTAGTTCCATTCGCTCAGCGATCTCTTCTGCCATGGGTGCCTGCTTCCTCATTGGGAGCTCCTCCTATCGCCTCATTTTATCCAGTTTATTCAAGGCACCGTGGGGCACCCAACCGCAGTTCAGACACTGCGATGGTTACCCCGATGATAACGCGCAAAATTTATCGGCTTACCCTCGCTCCCAAACGTCCCTCAAAGCCTCCCCATCGAAAATAACTTGCGACCTTGGATCGACTTTCCTTTGAAGCTAGCTTAATCTCTGCCCTTCTCTCTCTCTCTAATCTCCCACGGAACCCTGGTATCACAAATCAGTGCCATCCTGTAGCCATAAGGCACCGCACTAGGTGCGAAATGAAGTTGTTTGCGCTCTCTCTCTCTCTCTCTCTCTCTCTCTCTCTCTCTAATTTCGGGCCACTTGAAGCTACAGGGTAGGACTGCCTCGGTACAGTTCACTTAGCTCACGTAGTAACGCACTACCATCACGCCATACAAACGCGCTCATGGCGTGCCACTGCAAACAGAATGCGCGCGGCGTCAGTAATTGCCATTTTATAGATTACTACCTCCTGAGGCCCTTTGACGCCCATCGAAATCAGAGTACACGAGCGCTTCTTATTTGAACGGCGGCCGCTGTGGCTGAGAAGCGAACCTCGTGCTCAGCGGCATTGCAACGTCGTAGCCACACAGCCACCACTCGAGGTGACGGGTCGGAACACCCTTGCGGAAACCTTGCAATCATATGAGGCACTGGAAGCGCTCCTTTCTCGTTCGACTTTTCTCCCGAAAGATAGGAAATCATGCACACTCAAAGTGCTTGCCGGAATGTAACAGCGAAGCGAACCGTTGTTTTCGCTGCAAAATTATGCGTTATACGACAAAATGCGACCCCTGCGATCGCGTTTGTTTTCCTCGTTTTCGGCGCGCAACCTCGTGGCAATACATGCGCGTTTATTGATCGCACGGCTTGCAACTGCGTTCTTGTGCACTGTTTGCGTTTACCTACTGCGCCGTTACCTGTAGCTTTTCCGCAATGCAGCTACACAATCGGGCGGACCCACACTGCGAGAAGCCGACGCAGCAATGTCACGAGGACGAACGCGAAGTATGTTGCACGTCGAGGGAAAGCAAGGCGATGGGAGGTGCACGCATAAATTACGGCCCATACTGAAATGCCTTTGGCGATTCTGCGTTGCTGCTGCCACAGTGGCAAATAAACTGTTCGGCAGGACTGGCCAAGTACCGGCACGTATACTTAAATAGGCGCGTACCAACTGTCCGGCAAAAGGAAGTAGCAGAAACATGATTTTGCAATAAAAGACAGCATTGTCTAAAAAGAGCGTTGAGCACGAATGATCGAAAGAATATATTCAAAATCAAGCAATTGGTCTTGGGCATCTTTCGCTGAGATCGACTGCTAGGCAACTTGCAGGTTAGTTATCTCTGCTGGTTATTGACCCCAGGAGTGCGTATGGTGGAGCGCACAAGGCAGGAAGTCTTCAGCCTCATCGTTCCATGGGACGAGATACACGCTGATGTGTTTATTTTCGAGGAGCCGACGTTTAATAAACTTCAGGCATGCTGGGGCCAAAGTCTGGTGAAGGGTTGACCGTGCAGCAAAATGCATTTTATGCGAAGCATTCTTCTCCAAGGGCAGCCACTTTGTTCCTGGTCGGCGGGCAAGGTATCTCGCCGTTTTGGTGGGCCGCTCCCTGTGATAGTGCAGTCTGACGTTATGTCCCAGACGGATGCCTCGGTGTATGCGCGCTGGCTATATGTTCCACTAGATGTTAATCTGCGTTCAATCTGATACGTTGCTATGAGAAACATTCTGTATTACTTATTATGAATGTAAACACCTACTGCATAGGGAGTCTACATAAGCGTTCGTTCGTTGCACAGTAGTTGCATTATTCATGCAACCGTTCTCTGAGAATCATCAATGTTTGGCCTCACTTAGACGCTAACCAAAGTTGAATCTGTCAAATTGCGTTTCTAGTTTGTTCAAACAAAATAATGAACCGTACAAAGACACAAGGCAGCACGGAAAAGCAGAGCCTAGCCGCTTTGCAGAACTTCTTTGTCACCATAGCCCAAACGCAAAGAAAAAAAGAAATGAAAAGGAATGAGAGCTTCTGATATTTGTGACGTAAAAATTGTACACTGGCGCTCAGGTTTACGCGTGAAACATTATTAAGAGGTCTTTGCCCTTCGTTCTCTCCCGCAGTACACAATACATTTTTTTCTTGTTAAGCGACTGTAAATGGTCTTCAAATATTATTTTACCGGTGTATAAAGTGATATTGCCTTTCTATGACTGCAAGAGCTGTACCTCTTACTGAGTGGCTTAGGTTCCGAAGGAAAATTTGGATAATGTGGCAGAAGTACGCAAGCACGGCACCAGACATGACCAAATTGGGCGTGCCTCTAGAATAATAGGGGCATTACCACTAAACAGCAGTCATATATATATATAACCTCTTATTTCGGTCTCCTGCCGTCTGCGAGCTCGAAACAAACGAAGACACCCGCAGAGGTGAATGGACGCGCACGAGGCGACGAGGAATACGAGTGGGAGAGGGGGAAAAGCCGGCTGGATGCGCCGCACATGCCCAGAAATAGAAGCCCCGGACTCCCGTGGCACGGACGCGTGTTTGAGGAACTACCTCACCTGCTGCTGCAGCTATGTTTACAGTACGCGGCTCGGAAGGTTTGACAAGAGGGGGCCTTTCACCGCACTTCACGGAACAGAGCCGCCACTTATATTGCTCGCGTCGGTTTGTTTCGGTAGCGCTTGCATCGCGTTGGCACTCCTGTAAAGACGAAGAGAAGAGGAGGAGGTTTGAAAACCATCGGTGTACTTGAAAAAACATGGGCGGGGGGTGGGGCGACGCTGCGTGGAAGACGCGGCGCACAGGAACGGAGCCACTTAGCACGAACACAACGACACAGGAAGCCGTTATTGACGACGGTCAGCGGGAAGTTGGCTAAGGGAAACAATCGGCTCTTGCTGTAGAAGCTGGCCTTTGGCTGAGAGCCTGTTCGAATCCTACAGAGAGGGTGAACCCGCCGCCGTGCGTATAGAAACCGCGTTTCGAAGTTCCAATATCCATGCAGTGCTCTTGATGTAGAAACTGCGTTTCGAAGTTACAATATCCATGCAGTGAGCTTGCTGTTAGGAGTTAACGGGCCTGAGTTGTCGCCTATCAGAGTGTAAAGGACTTACGAGAGTGAGAGAAAAGTAGAGCTGGAGCAGTTAGAACGGGAAAGGTACTAGGCGTGCATCTAACATACTTGAACGGCTGGAGAAACGTAAGTAGGAACGCCATTGACCGTTCGATAATTAAAGAAAATAAAATGCAGTGGCGATCTAGCGGCAAATGCGACATGAATGCGTTAGCATTAGGTCGTACCTCATTGACGTCCCGGATTCGTGGTTTAATGTTCACACCTGCTATGATGTCTCTTGGAGATCGCAGTATCCATAAATAAATTAATTAAATCAGCCTTCGGCACATTGCAAGGACCTGTTAAGGAGCTCACTCGACGCGTCCAGCATTTTCCAGGAGCGGAGTGCAACTGTGAGTTGCTCTCTCTCTCTCTCTCCCTATATATATATTTGTGTGTGTGTGTGTGTGTGCGTGTGCGTGTGTGTGTGTGTGTGTGTGTGTGTGTGTGTGTGTGTGTGTGTGTGTGTGTGTGTGTGTGTGTGTGTGTGTGTGTGTGTGTGTGTGTGTTAGCATAGAATGTTGTCGCTACTTGTAGCGCGCCGGAGAGCTGAGGCGAGCACACAGGAGAACCGCCGACATTTTGTGACTTGGTTTATTGGACCTCTATAGTCACTCGAATTACGCATTTGAGCCCTTGCACATTACTTCATCATCATCAGCCTGGCTACGCCCACTGCAGAACAAAGGCCTCTCCTATACTTCTCCAACTACCCCGCTCATGTACTAATTGTGGCCATGCTGTCCCTGCAAACTTCTTAATCTCATCCGCCAACCTAACTTTCTGCCGACCCCTGCTACGCTTCCCTTCCCTTGGAATCCAGTCCGTAACTTTTAATGACCATGGGTTATCTCCCCTCATCAATACATGTCTTGCCCATGCCCATTTCTCTTTCTTGATTTCAACTAGGATGTCATTAACTCGAGTTTGTTCCGTCACCCAATCTGCTCTTTTCTTATCCCTTAACGTTACACCTATCATTCTTCTTTTCATAGCTCATTGCATCGCTCTCAATTTAAGTAGAACCCTCTTCGTAAGCCTCCAGGTTTCTGCCCCGTACGCGAGTACTGGTAAGACACAGCTGTTATACAATTTTCTCTTGAGGGATAATGACAACTTGCTGTTCATGATTTGAGAATGCCTGCCAAACGCACCCCAGCCCATTCTTGTTCCTCTGAATATTTCAGTCTCATGATCCGGATTCGCGGTCACTACCTGCCCTAAGTAGATGTATTCCCTTACCACTTCCAGTGCTTCGCTACCTATCGTAAACTGCTGTTCTCTTCCGATACTGTTAAACATTACTTTAGTTTTCTGCAGGTTAATTTTTAGACCCACCCTTTTGCTTTGCCTCTCGAGATCAGTGAGCATGCATTGCAATCGGTCCCCTGAGTTACTCAGCAAGGCAATATCATCAGCGAATCGCAAGTTACTAAGCTATTCTCCATTAAATCTTATCCGCAATTCTTCCCAATCCAGGTCTCCGAATACCTTCTGTAAACACGCTGTGAATAGCATTGGAGATATCGTATCTCCCTGCCTGACGCCTTTACTTAACTGTGACATTAACTATGCATATTACTCAACTATGACATATCAGCAGCACTCGCTGTGACCTGGTCGCTTGGTGCCACCGGCGCGTCACCGCACGGACGACTCGAGAAGCGTCCCCACACTGCGCCAGGGAACAGACAAAACAACAATGCCAACCCCTCATTGACCAGGTCCAATCAGGCCACACAGATTCAAATACGCACATGCAGCCGTGGGCGGCTCCGCCGAGCTTGCACTCGATGACAGCCATCTGTCTGAAGAATTAGAATCCGATTCACAGTAACAACAACTGCAGAGACAGCCGTCGGGCTTTTGACGAACTGGAGCGAAGAACTATGGGTGTCAGAACGCGAGAGTGTACAAAATAGTCGAGAAGCACTGACCGAGCAGTTTGAGAAAGTGGGAATCGGGGCTTCTGCCACCAGCACAAAACGTGGGCGAAAACGCGGTCGTCCGGCCGGAGTTTTAGGCGAAGCGGCTGGATCGCCGTCTAGATTTCCCCAACTGGCTTTCGCACTGGTAGGCGAAAAGTAATTTCGAGTGAAAAAAAAAACGATAACAAAGAAAAGAACACGGCTGCACAACACAGCCGACGAAGAAGCCTAAGGACAGACAGCTACGCAACAGTATATCCACTTCCAATGACACTGCTAATGCTAACTCATTAACAGACGGACTTGAATAAGAATTTTGAGCATGACGATGGCGACGATGATGATTTAATGGCATCCCCTTTGAAACGGGGCGGTCATAGCTACTCACGTAGCCTGCTTGAGTTAATTATATATGCTATGCATGTTCTTCATTCTGGCACTTTTGTATATATCTGCTCATTCTTTTTTCTCTTCCTCAAGATTTCTTTATCTACTTTGTACCGCTACATATGCATGTAACGGATCCGGTCGTATCAATTTCTTCACTACGTTTTCCCACCGATACTCTGAATTTCTCTTGCTTATATCGACTGCTGACATTTTCACGATTCCGTCCACTATAAATCCAAGCGTTTCTGGAACGTGTACCTTACCTACTGGTCTATTTGAGTGAATCCCTTCGTATTTCGTTAGGATGCGCTGGGTGGGGAACGGACTTTTGCTGCATCATACACATGCCTCAGCTTGTTCCGAGAATTTTTTTCCGGTACGTTTGTTTTTCCCTTAGGCAATCAGCTCCAACCTTAAATAGCAAGTGAATACCCTTTGTAGTACCATACTGATTTTTTTCTTTTCATTTATTGCTTCCCATTCTTGCAAATCTCCACATTATTTTTTTATTTCCATTCTATGCATCCAATTCCCTGTCTCATATTCCCTCACTTTCTTTTTTATGACACCTGGTTGCATATTTACAGCTTGAATTACCTTTTACTTAGTTGCAAACCTCTTCCTCCACTCTGTCTTCCCGCTTTTCATGATTAGATACCACTGCAATACAGCCACTCAATTATATTGATCCTCGCCTGCAAATTACCCAGCACGCCAGCATAATACGCTGACGCCTCGCGGAGGCATTGCAAAAACGGTACGCTGCATATATGTATATATATATATATATATATATATATATATATATATATATATATATATATATATATATATATATATATATATATATATATATATATAAATACGCATTGCTCTTGCTGACGCCACAACATCCTAAAAGTTGAAGTGTTAGACTCTCCCCGCACAAGGCACTACTGGTCATAAAATCACATCCTGCGCTTGTCGAATAGGTGCCGCAGTGCTACAGCCGACTCGCCGAGAGGGGCCGAGCCCTTCGCCGCCGACTTTATCCGATGCGCGTAGTCAATTTCGCAAATAGCGTGTGTAAGCAGATCTTGCTCGTATTGTGACACGAACAACTTAGGCGTGGCTATCGTGACGAAAGAGAGAAGCCCCAGCATGCGCAGCGAGCAGTTCGTCTGCGTTTGAACGAAGACAGGTGCCGCCATTAGGTGGGCGAATACGTAGTGCAGAGTAAAACACATTAGGGAAACGGTGCATTCCCGGCAACCACGACTGTTTGCGCACGTGGTCATTGAGAGCCGTTCCTTTCTTCGAACTCCACACGGACGTCCTTGTGGTATCGCGCTCGATATGAGCTGCAACGTGCGACCGAGTGACCCCGCCGTTTCGCATTGTAGCTCACACGGAGCGCGATGTTGCCTTTAGTTTCAACAACGTCTTTTGAATATTTCGGATCTTCCGCAAAGAAATCGCCTAAGTACTGTGCAGCATGGCTATGGTTCAAAGAATTAAAGAGTTTTTTTTTTAAATGAAAGCGTCCCATAAAAGAATCAGCCAAGCGATGAGCGACCGCAGCGAACCACAGCTCAAGTCCCTCCTACCGCCCTGCTGTATCCTATCAGGGATCAGGTCTCTTGTGATTTTTCGCGACCAGGAAAGAGGCTTGGGTACCGTTATTGAGGACATTTTTTTCGGCAATTGGGAGATTGCCCCACGTGCGAACCGTGTCAGTGAAGTTTCACAAGGGCGTGTATTTTGTTTCTCAATGAGCGCGAAACCTCCCTGCAATTAGAGCAGTTTCTAGTTCCATAGCAAACAGCAAGGTAAGTAGACGCCTCGGGGGAGCAACATTTTAGGCTGCGCGCGTGTTTTGAGCAAGAACCGAAATTCCTTCTATGTGCGGGCTTTTAGTTTTCACTTCCCTGAAAATAGATATGCCGATATAGAAACATCATGACTATAATTAACTGTAGTCACTGCACAGGTAATGCGTCGCGCTGATATCTATGACTCCTTTGGTATCTCCTTCGCTATCGCCTTCGGCACCCAATTCAAGGCTCTTTAGATAGATATAACACCCACATTAGTGCCAATGCAACTGGTGTTGCAGTTAAGCTGCAGACACACAGGAAATCATGAAGAAATACAAATGAGGCTGCTGCAGTGTCATGCCTCCAATATGCCGAGGGTCGTTAGAACCCATATACGTTGGGTCACTGGCGTCATGGCAAAGCACGAGGCCCAAAAGTTGTACATCCGAAGCACAAGCTTGAAACTTGAACACACAAAGCATTGGTTCGGGCTACCTGGTAATCCGTGACACTTAGGTGTTTCGCGCACAATTTGAGGACATAAGTTCGTAAACTTCTACGCTAGAAATTTAAGAGTTATCAACACACAAACATTGTCTTCAGAGGTTTATTCCTTAATAAAAAGGAGTAGTTACATTCTTTGGCTTCCTTCTGACAACAGGTATTGCTCCGTCATCCTAAGTATGTTTTTTTCTGTGCGTGCGGGGGAGCCAGAGTATCGTACGTCCGACGAAGTATCCCAGTGCCAAGCGCCCCGGAGACGCTGCACTAGCTATTCGCTGCTGCCGGCTAACTGTCAAGAGGCGCGACCTACATTTCGTGACGTCACGACCTAGACATCTAACTTTCTGGAAACAGCCCAACTCCTGGCGGGGAAAAAAAGAACCCCGATCTTTGTCGGGTGACGTTGACGTCTATACATAACACGCGAGGTCGAGGCGGAGCCCTGGTTCCATAGCACGACCCAAGGCACGACCCCGACCCCTCGCTAGGTGCAGGTGGTCTTAGCCTTCTCCTGAACGTCACATCTTGCGAAAGGGTGGCTTCAATACGGGAATTACCGCGGTAGTTCCCTGACGGCTTTACACACACGGTGTGTGCGTGCGTGCGTGTGTTTATGTGTGTTCGCGTGCGTGTGTGTCGAAGCAGGCGAGGGCGATATCACAAATCCCTCACGTTTGTTGCTCCATAAAGTGGCCGCACTATTCGTCCATTTTCAAATAAATATGTATTCAGCACTACCGCGTAGAAATTTCGATATCTCAATGGCCAACTTTCAGCACACCTCAATAGCAGCCCTGCGCTATGTCAACAAGAACACAGTGCGATTTCCAACGCTATTTCCCAAATTAACAAATCACATTTCAACGTTTTCACCATAAAATCTTTTATCGGGAATATAATGATCTAGTCATTTGCGACCCTCCACAACGCTCAAAAATTACGTTCCCGTATTGTGTAGACGCCACCGCCGTTCTGAGAGAAAGCGAGTCATACACTTTGTGCCTGCCCATATCTGGCAGCGCGGAGAGGCAGGGATTGCGTGAATCCGCGCTTGATCAACAGAAGCGTAGTCTATGACGAGAAGGATCGACGTCGACAACTACTTGGCGCCATCTGCCCATTCCGCGAGGTTCTCATACATATCACTGCTTTCTCTACGTGTCCCTTTTCCAACCTCCCTTGTGCGCGGCACATTAAACCGTGAATAAGTCCTGCTGCATACGATACCACCTAGTCCTAACCAATAGCCATTGTTCCCTGTTTTTTCTCTTTCCCTCTGCAGAACGTCATACTCCAACAAGCTCGTTATATGCCACGTGTCACCGCTCGGCCGCTCAAAGCCCACGACCTGAATGTTGCGATGTCACATTACGTGCACAAGCTTACATGTGCACTGTCATCGAGCCGGGACCTTCTGTCGCGCGGACAGCGGCGGTCTCGTGCACTCGACAAGACGTGAGAGGGAGGGGGGGGGGGGGGGTTCCGAATTCTTGGCGAAGAAGCACCAGCGGTCTCTTGACGAACCCTCCCTATGAGCAAGAGGGGAGTAGGAGGAACGCAAACAAACATAACAGCTAAAGAGTGCAAACAAAAAAAATAATAAAGAAAAAGGAAAATGGTGGAGGCGACGTTGAAAAGGAGAGGATCCGTCTGACGCGTCTCCCGCGCGGGCGCGCGAAAAGGCAGCGCGCGAGGCCAAATTTGGAGCCCGCGCCTTGGGCGAGGGGTCAAGAATATTTACGCCGCCAGCGGCGTGCGCCACTGCCAACCCCCCTCTCCCGACCCCCCGGCCCAACCCGCAACGCCACCGCGTCATCCCGGGCTTTTTTTTTTCCTAAGCCGCCAGTCGCCACGCGTTGGTAAACTCGTCCGGCAGTGCGTGGATCCGACTCTCTCCGCGAACGACAGGAGATACCCGCTTCGGAAGAACTCGTAAGTACACGCTAAGACCAGCTGTGCCGCTTCGCACTCGTTGGCGGATAAGCGCACCTGTGCGAGCTGTCACTGCACGTCATCCGCGAGCACGTGCCTACAGAGCAGGCTGCAGAGCGTCCTTCCCCGGGAGCTGCAGACGTGGTCGGTTCGAATCCCGGGAGCCGAAAAGGCAACGTTATACCGCAGTGATGGGCCCGACGTGATGTCACAGTCGATGCATACGGTGGTCCACCGCTTAGCATAAGGTAGCAGGTTCGACTACCGTATCCTACAGCCTGAGTGAATTGAGAGACCGGTGCGAAAACGCTGCTGCTGGGTGGACTAAGGTGACTGTTTGGGCACGTAGGTAGGGACATGAAGGCGGCTTTTTGCGCACAAGACGAGGATAAAGAAGTGGCTGAGACCTAGTTGTAAGTCTGCGCTCGTGTGTCTCAGCTTCTTTTTTGTCCTCGTCATGTCCGCAAAAAGCTATCTTCATGTTTTGGGTGGACTTGGCGCTCAACTGCAGAGCTCGCGAGGTCGCGGACATGGTGTCCGGCTGCATTCCGATTCATGTAGCACAAACGCGAGAACACCGGTGCATTATTAGGTGCACGATAAAGAACCCCAGGCGTAGTCGAAATAATTCTGTAGCCCCTTCCACTGAACGGAGTCTTGGAAGTTCGCGAGTGACTTTAGGACGTCGGCTACGCACTCCGCGCATCCGACGCGTTCGGACCGTCGCGGCCATTTTAGGCCGCACGGTACATAGGATGTACGCCGTTATCTCGGAAGAGGTGCGTATTTGAAGTGTAGTAGCTTGAATTAGTTGCCACATGGCACATACTTCAGGGGGTTTACATCAATGCCAAAACACGGATGAATTGCTCTGTACTTTCATAAAGTTTGAAGAAAATTTGTGGCGTCCTGTCGAAAAAGAAAAAAAAAATGCTGCGCGTGGGTAACCTGACTAGTCCGAAAATCTGTGTACGTTACTGCAACAAAAGACTAGCGAACGAGCATTCGGGAAAGAGAGAGATAAATGGAGGTAGACATTGCGCCTGTTTGGTTTTTCTCGTTCTTTTTGTGTGCGTGCTTTCTGCGCATGCCTTTACTCACTAGACATCGGTTTACAGATGCATACAATTCAAATGTAGAATGCCCAACGAAAAACGTTAACGCCGCACCGAACAGACGCGGGGCACAAGTTCCCGTGTAGCCAGTGCTTGGAGAATTCCAAATGTATCACAGAAAAGGTGACGATGACAATTCTCAAGGAACCCATGTACAGTTAAGCTTTTTAGACTGCGGTGAATGTGTAGAGTGTGCTATACACGCTGCAAGTCGGTTGCTGTCTTCTCTTTTTTTTGCCTCCTAGTATTGTTACCCACGACTATTTACACCAGCCAGTGATCCCCTAGTTTTTTTCTCGACTAGTAATAGTTCAACGTAAACGTGAAAAAAGAAGTGCTAGGAATCATTGCTGCCTAATCTGCTCGGGAATTTGAGGATTCTTTAGGCTTCGTGTCCTTGTCCCAAAGGCCGCGGCACTTTGTTAGAAGCACCGGCTGATGCTACTAAAAACGAAAAAAAGTCGGTGATAAGCTGCTTATTACAAAGTTACATGCACGCTGTCCAACTCGAGCACAGTTTGGATAGATGCGCGATGGAGCCGTTTAGGTTCGCCTATTGGCCTGACGTCTCGCAGTATCGCGTGTTTAAAACAACTGTTTTAGAGATCGGCATTTGTGTCCCTGGTTTCAGGATGAACCCTGAACACCTAGGGCAAATTATTAGGGTCACCGGGACATCACTTAGCCAGAGCTAATAATGTAGCTCGAAACAACGAGGTTTTATTTTCCAATTATGCCTATCATTCACACTAACAAAATGAAGTCATTTAGCTGTGAGCGACATCAGCAGTCACGGCTCTCCTTCAGAGAGTGAATTAACGAGGTCTTGAACCACGCAGTCTGAGGCACAGTCCGCGGGTAGCATACGCTGCTGTGAACATCTTAGTCAAGTTTTGCCGTCGTACTTGGTGCGTTGAGCTTGCAAGCGGAGCGCGAAGCCACCTTTTTTCTCGAACGCTCTCTTTGCAACAGAAGCCTGCTCCCCACTCTTTTTTGGGCGCGTTATTTCGTAATATAGCAGATTCCTATACGCCACTGATATACTGTTCGATAGCTGACGTCAATCAAGAAGGGCGCTTGGATCTGTGCGCTCCTTCCTACCGTCGCTGCGTATATTTATCGACGTAGGTTAATGAACAGGCTGAAGTAAAAGAGAATCTGGTTTCGAATTTAGATAATAGTTACGTACTTCCGGAAGAACCCGAATATAGTCTGCTCACTGTCGCACGCGGCCGCCCGCGTTGGAATTAACCTTTTGCCACTCGGCTTATCGGTGTCGTAGCCGTGGGGTCTCGCCAATTTAGACTTCGCTTCAACACGCAACTAGCCTCGAACCACGCGAGAATTAAGGTCATCCCACACGCATGCTTGCCAGCGCGCGTTTACTCCTAGCCGCTCCTGAGGCGGCTTGCACGAACGCTTAATAACGAAAATAACAACGAAATTAAGAACGCGTTCTTGCGCAGACTGGGCGTTATCTATGGAACCTTTAGGAACGCGTCCATAAATTTGTTATTATTTACAGTACTAAATGTTCGTGCAAGCTGGGTATGGTTACACGCCTTGGCAGACATCGCTACGTATTGAGCTGTTGACAGCGATTCAAGATGCGCAAGTCGCATGTGGCTACTATCCGTCGGTCAAGCTGGTGCAGGAAAACGCCGGAATCCCGCACCACGCAGCGCGGCCAGACTGGGGCATACGAGCTGAGCACGCACTCAAGCCCTGTCGTGCACGGATCAAACGCCGCGCATACGCACTACAGTTGCATGTAGCTGCGCTCTGTTACGTACCGTTGATACCTCTGCCGCCGCGGGGTGCCGCGACGGATTGGCTGGTGCGGCCAGTCGCGTGACGATTTTGGCTGTATTCGCGGGCGCTCGGAAAAACACCATTTGTAGCCGGTATCGAGCAACAGAAAGCTGCATCGGGAGTCTTTCGTGTTGTTCTACAATTTTCTCCCGGACACTTTTAATCTACTTATAATAGTCGAGATAATGATGAAAAATAACTAAGACTAACTATGTGATTAGGTAGAATGCAAAAAAAATAAATCAAAATAATCCGAGTATCTCCGAGCGACGACAAACAATATTACCTTAGTTCTGTCCAGCTACGTGACATTTGCATATTTTAATATTTTGGTGCATGATACTCGGGACACCCTGTATATGCGCTAGAATCATATCATCCCTGCCTTATTATTTCAGTCACAAGGTACGCCCACCGCGCGAGGGCAGAGTTATTAGTATATATAGCATAAAGGGCTGCTACGTAAGCACCTGTTCGCGTTTGGAATTTCGGCTGCATTACGATGGGAGTATGCAAGAGCCAAAGACGCTCGCGCGCAACTCATTTCAAGTTAAATAAACCTCGGTGGGCAAAGAATTGACCCTCCGCTGAGGCGTCGCTCATACCCCAGATTTTGCTTGCTTTGCTTAAGTTGAACTCCCTTGATAAGTTTCTTTTTACTTGTTTCTTTGGGCAGCACGAACCATGCATGATAGAACTTACGCGTGCGTTTCTTTTACAGCCAAGCTGTATATGGCTAGCCGATGTTTCCGTCCGTCCGGCCGTTTGTCGCATGTACGCCGAAAACTCCTCCAGCCCAACCCCATGCGCATGGGCAAAAAAAAGAAAAGACAGAGAGAGTGGCGCAATTGGCTGCTCCAGTAGTGACGTCGTTGCTTTCCGTCGCAGCCGAGCGCGCCCCCAAATGGATAGGCCACGCTTCATACGTGCTTCTGAGGAGCAGGCAGCTCTCGATCCGCAACACCGCTAGAAGAACCGGGAACGAGCTCGTCTCAGCCTTGCCGGTGCTGCAGCACGGGCACAAGGACAGGCTCGTGCATCACGAGCGCATGCAGCAATGGCGTACCGAGGATACGGCAGCGTATCAAGCCGTCGTTTAATGAACCGTCGGGATTAACCCAGTGATAAACACCTGGGCCCACGTTTCAGCTTCGCTCGTTAGCCATCTGTACGGAGTGCTTGGGCAGTGATTTTCTTTTTTATTTCCTTTCACACTAGAACTATAAGCCCCCTAGCAGCTGCTGTCAATAAGTCCGCCATGTGAGTCTTGAAAGATTATTAGCGGGGTAATCACGCAAGAGCAACAATGTTGGCTAGGAGCGCTAAGGCAAAGGTCTAAATGTGCGCTAAAGAAACGCTGCTCAAGAAAAGAGGTAGTAGAGAAGAGATACGTCTAGCAAAAAAAAAAAAGAAACACGAAATTTTGAAGCAGTAGACCTTCTGAGACGCGAGCCCCACCAAAGGTGGAATCACCCTTTTGCTTTCCTCCTGCGCCATGTGAGCATCGGTCAGCAGTAATACCTCATGTAAATTTGGCAAGATGGTGCATCACGCTGCGTAATTAAAACAAGAACGTCTTGTTTATTGTTTAGCTGCGATGGCCCCTCATCTCTTTGCGATGCCAGCCGCCTAGAAATACCGCGTACCAGGTTTCTTTTTTTTTCTTTTGTTTTCTTTATCTCTCCTTTTATCTCTCTTTTTTTATTTCAGCTAAGCTGGGAACTTTGTGTACCTATTTAGTGCGCTGACCCTTCGATGCTCACTAATAATGGGTGATGGCCCATACAAAAAAGAAGGCGTAATAAACAATGTGCCGATTGAATACTCATCCAGCAGTGTGTTCTAGAGCTACAGAGGAAAGTATGCCAGGTAGACTTTTACTTATTTATTTATTCATTTTGCCCCCAGCAACTAAGTCGCATTACAGTGTCGACGGGGGAGGGGGTGGAGCTATATACATATCGCAACGAAAATGAAAGCTGGATGAAAGAAACTTGGTTTATGGTCCGCCTTGTTTTGTGTTCCGTTTTTTACAAGTAAACGTTATTCGACTTTTCATTTCGAGGTGGAGGAAGAGTATTTCGCTTCACAGTTTCTCGCACATTTTTTTAAAGCTTAACAAAAGCAATTCGTTTCGTCCCATGTTTGTTGTGCGGTAATGTAAAGCACACCATCTCATAAACCTCTGCCACTACGTTCGATAGTGAAATGTAAAGGAAAAAAATTAATACGCTCCGCGACGTTCCGCAAGTGCTCTCACTAAACTTAGCTGCGAGACGTGGCTTAACATTAGAGCCATGATGCCTACAGCACGTGCCCAAAAACGCGAAGAGAAAAACACCCTAATAACATCTTTTTTTACGTATTACAGCTGATTTGTTTGACTTTCAAAGAGATTGTCACCGCGAAGAAGCAACCTACTTCACTTGTGACAAATGCGCCCACACTAAAACGGCCTTGCGAGCTACCGTCTAGTTTCGGCGGATCGCGGCACACGAACGCAATTGTGGGAAGACGCGGGTCATACATTCGATCCTAGCGCAATGTATTCTGATAAAAAAGATGGGGAGTTGGGGCGAATTTTTTTCGTGCTTCGTTGTTTCATTACTAATATTATTATTATTATTATTATTATTATTATTATTATTATTAGAAACAAAAACGCGTGAGCAACCAACTTGCGAGCACTCCGGCGGTTTCCAAAATGTCACAACGTGTATGCGCGTCTCTTCTCGGGCCACTGAGGCCGCAGAAGAGGCACAAGACACACATGTGCTTTTAGGAAGGCGGGGTCTCTCTGTTTACGTGCCCTCCGACAACGCTTCGTCCTGTAAACAAAATTTTAAACGACGGAGGCGGTGTGTTTAAGGTGGAGCTTCGCTCTCTCCGAGAGGGCTGCAGCTCGGCGATTGTCGCATAGACCGCGTTATTACTTGCGTAGAGATTCAAATGCAGATGCTTGTGGATATGTGCACTCGTGTGCTGAGGAGCGTCGAGAAAGATGCAGCGCCTTGTTCGATCTCTCTCTCTCTCTCTCTCTCTTTTTCTTTCGTACTCCCACGGTGTCGACGCGGCAAACGGCAAGCACTCGCACGGGTGCCAGCCGCTTGCCAACTTACGCATTTACCCCACATGACACCGCGCGAACGCAGTTCACTGTGGGATGACCTGAACAAAGTTTATTGTCATGCGTCGAGTATTAAACCGTGTCGCAGGGGCGACGTCAGACTGGTTACAAAAGGTTAGCAGAAACTGAAGGCCAGTCATAGAGCGAAAAAAAAATACACACATAAAAACAACAAGAACATGCGGCTACAGAAAGATACACATAGGACACCACACGGCGTTAAGTTACATTTCAATAACGAAAAGCAATTAAACAATAATGTCGGCATTAAGAAGGCTCCGGACGCGTAAAAATATAAAGCGTTTGGGCTCAATACGATGGTATCATTTTAATACATAGTGCTTGATCGGGAACGGGACACAGAACATGCTTTAACTATACTCGACAGATTGGCCGCTTGCAGCGCTTGCGCAAATCGGCTCGGGAGCACGCTGTGTATTTATGTGATCTTATCCAGCATAATGGGACGAGTGTGTTCCTAGGAAATGGGCTCACGGTTCCAAAGTTTATTTTGCATGTGTTAGGGAACGCCTTATCAGGATGTGTATCGGTATATTTTTGCCCGTTACAAGAAAGCTGCTAAAGAAAGGAAGAAAAAACAACAACAAAGAAAAATATTCTTCGCGCTATATGCATTTGATCTCGAAACTCGAAGAAGCCGCGTTTGCTTTGCTACGCAATTCGCACGGAGATTGTACTTCAGTGATGCTGACCGAGGTCGGGAGGTAGTTTTATTTTACTTGGGGTTCCATTCCCGAATGTGTTACGGCGCACGGGACAAATCGAGATGGATCTCTGAGCCTAAATGTCCCCAGTAGTGTTAAGTCGTTTCTGCTTTATAAATAAATAAATAAATAAATAAATAAATAAATCTTTAGAAATATCACGGCAAGGTGACGTTTGTAAAGTCTGCCCATGCAGCGTCATTTTTGGTAAAATAAATAAACAAGAGTTATTATGTTCCCTATTATCGCTCTTGTACACCCCCATGCCTTCCCTTCTTTCAAAGTTGTCATTTTTATTATCATAAGAATATGTTAATCTATGTCTGTATTGTACAGAAACACTTCGTTGAGAAGACTGTAAGCCTATTGTCCAATCCAAAGTAGGCCGTTTGCGGGAAGTGTATAGAAAGTCGACGAAAACACAATACCGTAATTCTACAACCTTCCAATAATAACGTACATACCAAACTTCGAAGAAAAATAAACTCCTATAGGCCTTCTACGACTGTTTAAACAAGTTTTTGTAGGAGAACCGACACAGAGACGCACACACAGACAAATACGTTGCGAGTCGCATATCATCAGCATCGGCAATTTTCCAGCTGTGTCCATTATTGTTGTTTTGTCACTCGTTTCATTTTAGCTTTTCGTTTTTCGAAGCGTTTTTTTTTTTTTAAAGTATGCAATGCCACCCACCTAAACCACTTGTCAAGGCCTCGTAGTCGATCCGAACTGGCACGCAGTGTTGGATGTAACTAATATCCGCTGGCTGAAAACAAGAATGACCCCTGTCTGTTTATTATTTTAAAGCTTTAGCATACCGATGCCGCCCGACTTCCACTGCCGCGAGCCGCTAACGTCGCTCACTGCTAACGTCACTGCAGCGAGCCGTTACCAGTGATCTGAAATCACTTTCGAAAGTAACTGCATGGTCACCCTGATTAAAGCGTTGACGCCAATATTTTCTGGGACAATATGTCACTCAGGAATACTCTAAACCAGCGGTTGCGCAATGTGTGCTCCGTTTCCCGCGTTCTGAACAGCCCCAGCCGCGAGCTGGTGAAAAGCTATGCTAACCGGGCACCGCTTTCATCACGCCGTATATAAATTTAGCGTCTTGGCGGCAGCTTGAAGCGCTCGCACGGTTAGTCACACAGAAGAGACGTCTCTGTGCCAGGTGCGGTGATGCGCCCTAATTGTTTTCTGTTATCGCATTACAAGGGCTTAATGAAAACGCTGTCAGGCATCGTTCTTCCAAACGCTCCTTTTGTTTCCACGCAATGAGCGTCAGCTTGCCAAAGCTCGACCTGCTTTCATTAGAGGCGATGTGCCAGGGCTTGCCTCCGCACCATGCCTGCACATAGCACCTGAATCTATTTAAAAGCGTTTTCTACTGCAGTCCAACTTGCCATTTCTCCCGAAGGTGACGCTGGCATTCTCCCATCTTTACTGTTCACCAGGAAGAAATCTCCAAAGAACAGAAATACCAGAATTACGGGTACGTCATCCATCGCCCCAATGACGCATGTGACTCGACATTATATGACCTAGGAAACTGCCGAATTCTGTCACGAAGTCAAAATTTTCGGCACGGAGCGCATTAGACAGCCTTAGTGCATCGTTTCCGCTTCAGCCAAACAGCCATCTAAGCTGCTTCGCGAAAGCTCCTGGCGAGGCTTAGCTAGCCGATGAATATATACGGCAGCGGCGCCTGTCATATTGGAGAGTTTCAGCATAGCGCTACTGTTCTACTATTGCGAGTACGGAGTCCGCAGTCGACCAGATTTTCACGGGCTAGCTAAGTATGCGTCGCGTGTAGCTGGCAGGCTGCAAGGCTACGCGTAGCATGTCATCGTTAATTGGCTGCTCCTATCGGACAAAGAGGAACATCCGACACGCTTGTTCTATATTCTCTTTGTAATATTCAGTTCTTTCTTCTTTTTTAGAAAAATACGCTTCACACGCATACTACGTATGCAGCTGGAATGTCTATAGTGGAGATAGCCGGTGGTCATTGAGAAAAAATTGGCGTCAATGGAATCGAGAAGTACAGCTGATGAAGTTAAGGAATTCGGCCATGTGAATGAATGACTTCTGGGTCTTTACGAGGCAAAACCACGATTTGATTACGGGACAGGTCGTAGTGGGTGATTCGCGATTCATTCTGACCACCAGGGGCTCCTCAACGTGCACGCAATGCGCTGGACGCGGGCGTTTTTGCATTTAGCCCCAATCGAAATGCGGCCGCCGCGGCCGAGATTTGATTGGTTGACTTCGTGCTTAGCAGCGCCACACTGTAGCTGCTTAGCCATCGAGGCGGGTTCCTTAGTGCTTATCTAATCGTGTAAAGCAAATCATCTTTAAAACAAAGTCCAGCTGCACGGGAGCTCTCAAAACGTATACTAAAACAAAACCGCGCTCAACAGTGGAGAAACGACAGTGCCGAAATTCTTCTGCTGACCCGGGGGCATTTGCCTAGTCTGTCGGTTGTCATCCCGCGACACAGTTAGTCCCAAGGTGCGCCCGCCACGTCGAACTGTCAAAGTTAATATAAATAAATGCAACGTACTATCGTGCGTGCTGTACCCAGTGGTTCCGCGCGAATTTTCCGCTATTTCAATTCGTACTAAGCGGAGTCTGGCTCCACATAACTTCGAAATAACCGGTCTGAAAAGCATCCGCTGCGGTTGCGACCGCAGTAAAATTCGAATAATGCAATGTTTTGAATAAACCGATTCTGTTAAAACGAGGACTCACTGCCCTTTCGAGTACGTTTGTTGCTAGCGGAAAAATGACAAGTGTTGCCCGCTTTCCTTTGCGCAGTGTAAGCCGAGCCGACGACCAGAGGAGAAATGACGTCATCGTACCGGGTGCGCACCATCCCCACGCGCACGGTGACCACCGTGCGCCGTCAACTGATCGACGACGACGGCGACTTCTTCGACTTCCCTAAGGCGCGCTCGGGTGGCTCCGAATTCACCACGGTGCGCCACCGAGTCACGCCAGGTGGCGGCATCGTCACCACAACAACGACGACCACCACGACGCCGAGGCGCGTCATCCGCGACGTCAGCCTGGACGGCATGGATGCCGACCCGTTCTTCGCGCGCGACGTCTCCAGGCCTTCCCGGACCAAGGACCTCGAGGAGTTCAAGGTGCGCGACGCGGACGCCACGCCGCCTTTGAAGTCGGTCGCTTAGGAGGACGTCAGTCTTTCTTAATGCAAGCCATGAACTGCTAACCACAGCGAGCGGTTTTGGCGCCTCCAGGTGGCATCAGACCACTATTGTGGCGACTTGCCGTAGTCTTTTTGTTTGTATACCTTGAGCACACTTACTCAAACCCTCACGTGCACTTGTAAGAAAACTAACCCAAGTTGTCAACTTTCAAAGAGGGTGGTACAAAAGTGAAGATACAGTTAGAGCCGTGTGAACATTGCCGATAACGCAGGGGACGGTCGTCTATAGACGTCCTTGACAATCAAGTAATAACAAATACGCATGAGAGTCGTTATTGTCGACTGAATGCAATTCAAGAAAACAATAAGAAAAAAAAGACAGTGCTTTAGGGCAACTTTATCCAGAAGTGTGACGAGGCAGCAAGCGCTTGATTCTTGAATACGCATATCCGACAAAGCTTGGGCCACGATATGGAGGCGGCTGGGGAACCCGCGTGCGCCTCGACGACTGTGCCCTCGCAGATGCAAGCACTATTGCAGCCTTCAAAAGTTCCTTAATCGGAACCATTACCTGCTTTCTTAAGTTTTGCATGTCGCCGTCTGTCTTAAACACGCGTCATTCTCCTCACCCTACAGGTGTCCTTCGACATCGGACTGCAGTTCAAGCCGGATGACCTGTCGGTGAAGACACGCAACGGCATGGTCTTCATCACGGCCAAGCGCACCGACGGCAACATCACGCGCGAGTTCGACCGCAAGGTGCCGCTGCCTGACGGCGTCGACCCCCTCACCGTGCGCGCCCTGCTCAGCCCCACGGGCGTGCTGACGATCAGGTCCCCGCGGAACCTGTCCTCGCGGTACACCTCGAGCATCTACGAGCGCCACGTGCCCGTCCGCATGAGCCTGTACTAAAGGACGCGTCAGGGAAGAGCCGAGCTTGCGCTGGCAACGCTCAAAAGCTAAATAGTAACCACATCGCTCGTTCGGTATAAGCATGCAAGCGTCAGTCGATTACAATGGCTTCTATTCCGCGTCACGGGAAGTACCAGCAACACGGCTCATGCTGGAGGACCTTACGCATATAAGTCTCAGTTATCACTCGAGAATATTTGCTACCTGCCGACATGCAGGGGCACGTATGGGCTAGATGGCTACTTGAGCTTGAAACCTACAGCGCGGCTGCAATTACAAAAGAAAAAGAAATGCAGAGGACGACTGGAACAGTGCTAGCTGTTTGTGGCCTTGTTGCTGGCGTTGTTGTTTCACCTGCATTTTCACTGTAGGTTCCAAGATGATAAAATCTCTTACGAATTCGTGACTAAGTCTAGGGTATATAGGTGTGAACGGGTTTCGGGCCCGTTTTCTAGATTTCCAGATTTCAATTTTTCCATGTCTACATTCAAGGACACTAATCTTCCGCCCCCCATTTGGGGGCGCTTGGCAGGGAGAATTAAATGCCTTGGTCAACAACAAATGTTATTTAGGCTTTGTTTCCCAGGGCTCTGAATGACGTGTCCACTATTTGCCGCCCTGTTAGAATCGTGTTAGTTACAAATATGCGAAAACATTTTTCCTGGCATATGACTGTGGCAAAACAGAAGAGATAAATGTGGAGCCATAGTGCGAACCCTTCAGTTTGCATGTGATGGCAGCCTGAGGGGAGCTTAAACAAGGGCAGACAAAATTATCACAAAATAAAAATCAGCGTTGATGCTATGTGACAATGATACCGAAATACATATTTTTTTATCAAAACAAGGTAGCCGTGCTCCCAATCAATTGTTGGCGCTGACCTTGCTATTTTCGGACAACTAAACAAAGCCTGGCTAGAGGCTTTTCTTTAAATGTAATTCATCAAGCCTTTACACTGAGACGCTACTTGCAGAATGAAGGTGTAGTGGCCGTCAGCGGCCACGACGTACAGGCAGGAGCGCGAGCACCTCCGAATCGCTTCCTCCCCGCCCTCTCCGCTCTCCACCGATGGTGAGGAGAGGGAAGGGCTAGCAACCCCAAGGGGGGCTGAAGAAAAATAAAAATAAAACCAGTTGGCAGTTGGAATTCGCGCTGTCCAGTCGTCTCTGTCTTTCTCTTCTCAGTGCGTATTCCCGTCCAAAGGAAGACGTAATTGTTTGAGACATTATGGAAAACAGTGCAACTCACTTTAAGACGTTGCAATAGTTCAGAAGCAATGTTATGGGCTGTTTAGTGCCCTCCATGATGTCTCTGAAGAGCTATTTTTGAATATTTGTGGATAATATGGCTGAAGTAAAAGAAGTTCTGCTTGTCCCTTTTTGTTTGAGTGTTCCTTGCAACGTGAAACGGAGGAAGACGCACCAAGCTGTCTACTTGAACGGCTCCAAAGAAGGTAATAATTGCAACAACAGATAAAATGACACGAAAGAGCGACGCTAAGAATCATCTTAGACTGATTACATATCAAAAGGTTTGTTTCTGTTAGGTATTTTTGCAGAAAAGGTTTGGTAATTTATAAAAAGAAAGTGAAAACCAAACTTTCACACGTTGAATTTCATGCGTGAGTCAGCTGGGCGCGAGATGATGTGAGGCGAAGAATAAACAGCCTTTCCTTTCCTTTCGGCTCTCACTGTCTCCTTTTTTTTTTCGAGTATCTTGCGCTAAAAAGCAACATGTTAGATTCTTCACAGTACTTTTGCATAGTTCGACGTCTTTAAGCCAAGTACCTATAGAAGCTTGTCGGATTGATCTCTTGCTAACTTTTGAATGCAGTGCAATAACTTATAAGATTTTGTTAGTAAATAGGTAGTCTCGGGCACACTAGCAACATCTATTATGTCACAGCAAATTGGCATGACAATATGAATGTGGTGCGTGCCACCCTTTGAATTTCACATTTGCGTCCTTTCTGACTTACTAGGCACCAACTCAAGGCAAGGCCGATCTATTTCCAATTAACTGAATCCTTCTAAAGCAGAAGAAAAGGTTTGGTTTATGGTCTTGCGGTGTGTACACCATAATAATCTGTAGCCAATGTTGGTTATATTGATTGTTTATTCACTACTGTAGGCCCGTTTCCTGCCCTTGCTATAATAAGTATTCAGTCTCAAATCCAGTGGCATATGCCAGTGTTAGCAGCAGTGACTCAAGGGTGAAACACCTGCTGTTAAACAGTCTCTGGAGGTGTCACTGCAGCTTCAACAGGACTCGAACTTGGCACTACGGCACATTCTAGGCCCATGGTGAAGCACCACCTGAGCGTTACGCGGCACAAAGGCGCTGCTGACATTCTTGTGGGCCACGAGCCTTAACGAAACTTCGTAAATATCTCTATAGGGTATATATATGTGTGTGTGTGGGACTGTAGGTTCTGTAAAGTGTTAATGATTGTATATATCCCAATGACCACCTCACACCTGGAGTAGCATGTCAGACGAGTAGCCAGGCTAACATCTCCAGTATATTATTAAAGCTTGTTTCTCTCCCTCTCTCTCTCTCTCTCTAAAAGATGGCACTTACAGAAAGAGTTCTGCAAAATGCAAACCACGAAATGCAATTGATATGTCAGGTACGGCCTTAAATGAAGCTACGTTACGATGCTTCTTTGAGGATTTAGGTTGGCCACGTGTAGGTGCAATTTTTTTAGATGTTTTCTCATATTGAATTACTTGTATAGTAATCGAAGGTATGTAGGAGCGCATTAACTGCGTGCATCATCTCTGGGCCTATTCATTCACATATATTTTATTAATTCTCAGGAAATAGGCTATCAATACCATTAGAAATAACTACTGGTTGGCTGCGTCCTTCTGTCTAAAAATATTATAAACTTTGTCCCGCTTATATACTTCACTATATTGTATCTGGGGATGTGTTCACTGTAATAAAAATGTTCGCACGAAAAAATACGGACGTTGTCATCGCAAGTGGTGCGTTCGATGCGACTGACTTCTTATTGTCAGAATTTGCAGAAGTAAAGAGAAAGTGTGAATTAAAAGCTGTGCACGGGCTCAACAGCAATGATGCCGCGGAATTTTAGCCACAGAAATATTTGAAATAAAAGGTAGAGGCACCTCAAAAGAACGATCAGTTGACGTGGCTAAGAGAACTGTGGTAATGAAACTTTAGCGGGGGGGGGGGGGGTGCAGGCTTCGACATCACCAGCGGGCGTGCACCTATACCCCCCGGAAAACTTAAGAAAGGGCTAGAGCTTCGGAGCCCCTCTTCCCCTCCATAGTCGGCGCCTATGCAACACAACACAAAATAAAATTTTGTTGGTTGCAGGCAATAATTAAAGCTCGCAATAAATCATCCGTTCATTTAATATACTAAATTACTAAAAAAACCTACGTTATGGTGCCTACTGCAGGTTTACCGATGGACACTGATGGTGTTTATTTTTAGTGATCACACTCAAGAGGCAACTAATCTTTTTTTTTAAAAAGAAGGTGCCTTTAGAAGAGAATGCTCTGTGTTGTGGGTTATGTTAATCGTCGACACCGAGAGGTTGAACGCAGCCATTCTCTTATCTCATACAAGAAATTATTGAGAAGGCATTGAAATATTATTGGTCAATGTTGAGTTTTTTATTGAGGATTTGCAGAGCTTGTTGGAGCATTGTTGGGTTGAGTGGTGAGGGCTCTTCAATATTGGCCACTGAAATTTAATTGAAACACCATGGGGTGTCTCAATGTTCAATAGTTAAGTTACCACTGAAACTCCATTGTGCTTAAACGGCTCGTTGTGTTCGTTTTGTTGAATGGTTGTTGAGTTACCATTGCTGCTGCAATTTCAACTGACGTTGTTGTAGCTCTGTTGACCTGTTCAGTTATTGCCACAGTATTGAAAAGAACATTGTGGCACAATTGAGATGGCACTGAGACTTCAGAAGCCACCATCGAAATATAATTGAGATTTCATTGGGCTAGTGGATTTTTATTCATATATTGAAATTTCTTTGCTATTCACACTTGCAAGCCCCGGTGCCTGTTCATAACTTTCCCTAACACAAACAAAAGCAAAGGAGAGACTGTTCAATTTGAAGTACCTTTATTTACGCTAAAGATGCGTGCACATGAAACATTATTACAGTACATAAGGCACCACTACATGGAACCTGGAGACATAGGGTAATACCTACAGCACTCTTAAGTGTAAATACATCTGAAAAAACCTATAAATAAGAATTCAATCAAAACGATTATTGTGGTCTTCACTTGCGACTTAAGTTTATGACTAGAAGGCAAAGCGACTCAAAAGGCAGGGCTTAAGCATACCCTTGTAACAACCAACTTATATATGAACACTTGAAACTGCTTGCGTGTGAATACGCAAAAGACATCTGAATGCGTTACATTCAGTTGTTTCGCACACTAGCACATCACAGGAAGAGTTACGGCTTACTGTGAGAAGGCAAAATAACAGACTTGAAACAAATGGCTTCACGTAAATACATACAAACTTTAGCACATGTCTTACACTGCGATTAAAATTTAGTGAAGTACCAAAGTAGACTTGTCTGAAATTTTTGTCTTCGAGATGTATATATTTTCATGTTTCCCATTTATTTTATCAAATAACACCAATCAACTTGGCTATTAATTGACAAGAAATCATTTAGAAAGTTACCGGGCATGGTGAACACGTGAATCATGTTTCTGACTATCCAGGTTTGCTTTCTACAGAAATAAACTTGTAAAGCTTTCGTGTACTGAATGCAGCTTATATCCCTGGCACAAAGCAAGAACAAACAGTACACCATTTTATTATGTTAATTTGGGCGACAGAAGAGTTTGTTGGTGATATTTTCCTCAATGTAGTGAGCTCATTTTCAGTTAATTTTTCCGGACATGTACAAAGCTAATTAGAGCATTTTTGGGGCCTTTTTCTCTATACACAGCAACTAAGTGGTACCTCCGTACCTTACAGATAAGGCAAGGCTAATACCTTGAACGATAAGAGAAAAAAATATTTATTTAGCACAGAAAATTGCAAGTAACACACGGCTAATACAAATCCAAACAGGCAAATGAATGGTCATCTGCGCTTGCATTATCAAGTACCCCAGAAATAGTCATAGAGCATGAGAATAGGTTCCAATGACTGGACAGCCAGATTGGAGAGACGCTGAAAAACGCAAGTAAATGCGTATACGAAACACCAATGACCTCAATCGCGCACGTAAAATGTCATTCAAATGTTACCAGAATTTTATTGCATAACATACATAAAAGTTGCATAGAAATTGAAACAAAGCTGTAACAATGACGGATGGAGATACAGCACCCGTATTGAAAAAAAATTACAAGGCAAGTGATATACATGCATATTTAAGCTCAAGACAATTCTTTCTCCAATTTATACAAAAATAACACATGTACTTACGGCATAAAAATGTTCCTGCGCCTGGAGAATGCAGCGCAGTACGAAGCAGCATCATGAGAACCGAAAAGTAGAGCTTAGTATGTTAAAAAACTACCAATGCTTGCATACCTACAAACAAGCATGTGACATGTCATGCCTTGAATGGATGGAATTCCTAAATATTACACACAAAATGAGGTTACTATCACTCTTATTGGCTTCGTCAGGGGACTCCTTGAGGTTAAACTAGAAAAAATGTACATCAGTGTTAAAAACAGAGAATAGCCTATAGCGTTCTTATTTAAATAAGCAGGGCAAATAACTTCATGTATCAATTCCATGGGCACTTCCCCAATTCGGTGTAAATTTATATATGACAACCACACAAACAGCCAATTCGGGGTAATGTTATATTTGACAACCACCCAAACCGAGACGAGAAGGATGAATTAAGGTAGGAACACATATGAACGCTGACTCAACTAGAAGTTTATTCGTGAAGACAATGATTTTAAACACACTGGCCAACTTCACAAAGAAAAAGCCATGGATGCGCAGCAGAAACTGCCCGGCACAACAAAAAAGGACCGAAAGACATGCCCTGTAGAATAAACACGTGCGTCAAAAACTAACAAAAACATGAAAACTGAAAGGTTTGTTCTGTAAGTGATATTAACGAGAAATACTGCAGCAAATCTTTCCTACTAAGGGTCACAGAAATCTTGCTTATGAATTTTTCTTCTTGATAAATAAATGTTGCTTCCATAAGTCCTTTTGTGTTCTGGTCTTTGTGATGTAATAAATTTTCTGCCCTATACCGCAACCCCGGGGGAGTTCTAGAAGCAATATTTATTGATCACAAACGAAACAAATGCATAACCAAGTTATCTGTTGCCCTTAGTGGGAAAGAGTTGCAGTTCTCAAAAGAGTATTTCTCGTTGGGTAGTATCACTTATCAGACAAATCTTTCGCTTTTCCGTAAGATTTGTCCGATAGTTCTCGTTTTCGACGCACGTTTATTCTACATGGCATGGCTGTATCATATTTTTTTTTGTCGCACGTAACTGTTTCTGCCACGCATGCGCGACTTTTTACCCTTTTTAAGTTGACCAGTGTCTTTAATACCTCTGTCTTCAAAAATAAACTTTTAGTTGAGCTTGCGCTCGTGTTTGTTCCTACCTATTTCGTCGTCTGTCGTCCGCCTCTGTTCGCGCTGCTGTTTCCAGTAGGCAGGTATCACTTGGTTAGGCTGGTAAACATTCTCACAAGCAAAAGGAAATACGCCCCCTCGAAAGGTAGCCCATCTGTTACTACTAAAAGCCAGAGCAAATCGAAAGTAAGCCTTCATAGCGTCCGTGCGGCACCTAGTACACTACAGAGCAGCACAAAAAAGTTAAAAATCCCACTTGATGGAGAGTGGCAACAGAGATGGGAGCTTGCTAGTGAATCAGCCACATATCAACGGGCGTCTCTTGCACGAAGCCAAGCTGCTCTTGGCGTAGAACACTTTAGCACCTAGGCATTTGCTGCATGCGTAACCTGTGAGAACGGAATGCGGACAGGAAATGAGATCACACGGATCAAGAATCTGCCACACACTGCACATAACTACGCACGAAATAGAAGTACACACTATACTGGCAAGTAAAAATTTGCGACTCTTTACGAGTGCCGTCGAGAAAAGAAAGAAATGGGTTGCTACGGTAACTGTTAGCTAAGACGCGCACAACGATGTTTCGCAGCGGGGAAAAATATTCCCGGCTCTCTCGCAGAACGAAAGACCACGCGACAATGCATAGCCGATACCAAGCAGTTATGTAATCTTTGGGTAGAAGTCCAGCAGCAGGAATGACCTAAAGATACGCCGACAGCGATGCGAGCGTGAGCGTACGTACCTGTACGAGTGAGAACATGTACCGCTTCGTGGAAGCTAGCCGCTCCGGCGTGGCTCCGATCACCCCACGCGATTTGTGTGCAGAACGTCGCGTACACGCCCTTGCGCGTTTGGCGCGGTAGCGTTTGCGCAGTGAGCTAGCTTCATGCACGCGTCATTCTTCGCTGCGCAAACAGTGCTCGAGTGCGACGCTTAGCTCGAGACGACAACGCGCCGATTGGCGCTCCTTTCACTTCTACAAGCAACGCACATTCGGATCGGTCCAGCTCAAAGAGGCGGCAGAGAACGGTGGCATGTTTCGGTTATCGCGTGTTAAAGGTGTACAGTACGCCATCAACGGCAACGCGCCGTGCTAGATAAAGATACTTACTGCGGTAGTTCTGGTGGTGATAGGCGATAAGGCGAACCCGTCGTCACCACACCTCTGTTCATTTGCGCTGTGCATCCGTGTACAGTGAGTCACCGCGCGGAAGCTGCGACTTATCGGTTGGCCGTTCTCCGCAAATCCCAAAGAGCCGAAATATATGTTGCGGTTCGCCGCAACATTAGCCGCAACCTAAAGCGAGGCGCGCTTAACCGCTACGGCCCAAAGGTGATCACTCTAACCGTATGGTACACGATGAGCCACTACGGATTAAAAAACAATGATTCTGATGTCGTACGTGCTAAACCAACGATCTGATTATGAGGCAGGTCGTAGTTGGGGACTCCGTATTAATTTTGACTTCCTGTAAATTTTTACTTGCGTACAATGCACAATGCACGAGCGTTTTTGGATTTCGCTCCTTTGGAATGCGGCTGCTGCAGGGGTCGTATCCACGAACTAGGGCCCCATATTGCCACGGCGGCCGCCATAGTTACGAAATGCGTAATCGTGAAGTGCAGCGCTGCCTTCCGGTACGAGTGTGGTACGAGTGTGGTACAAGCGTATAACAGCTGCACACCTGCTGCACAATTATTTGTCGCGCTTCTCCTACACTCGTAGTGCCTGCCTGAATACCTTGAAAGGCAGCGCGCCCCTCACGTATCGGAAGGCGATAACAAGCGCTTAGACGGGCCACGTGATCCCCTATGAAAGATGGCGTGGCCACTGTACAAAATTATCACTGCGCAGAGATGCTGATCCTTATGTTCGAATTGTGTTTTCTCATACAAATTAAGGAAACATTATTAGACAGGAACAAATGAAGCACTTTTACGCACGTGGGGCGCCGCCGCCTCTTCGCCTATTATTGTTTCAAACGAAGTGATGGCGGCAGCGAGCGTTAGTACCACGCGCTTTCGCTCCGGGGCACACGATTTGCTTGAAGAAAGTGAACGCTGCGTTTAACATCTCACCCTTGTTAATGTCAAAACAGAAGAAAAAGGCTGCGTGCTCAAGAAAACGATATTACTTACCTATCTGCAGAAATTCGGCTGCGGCTGTTTCGGAGTGCCTTCTTTCCAACAGGCATGACCTCTGCCGCGCAACTCATCAAAACAGCCAGGCTCGCACATCAGTCGAAGACTAGTAGCTGGGTGAGCCAACGACTTTAACGGATAAACGTCCCACTTATCGTAGTTAAAGCATTTCACTAAAATGTGGGTCATTATGTCCGAAAAGCAAAAAATACTTTCATCAAGAAGCACAATGCGTGAACCACCGCTCAACTGTAACCAAGTAACTGAGTCCGAAAGCCGTTCGCAGCTTCACTATCGTATTGAGTTATAAAAACCTTTCAAACGCAAAATAACCGCTCTGAATAACCTTTAATTAATTAGCAATAATTTTTATCCACTAACCTTCATAAATTCTTAAGTACAACCTAATTTTTAGCGTAAACAAATACTACGACCAAAAAATGTCACTACGAAACTAGCGTTAAACATGTGTACTGTTACAAAAGTGTGCGCAAAATGACGCTACAACAGTTGCAACCGCGTGCGCGCGCTTACACGCACGCACACGCACACACACACACGCACACACACACACACACACACACACACACACACACACACACACACACACACACACACACCAGAACGCTACCTTGACGTTTGTAGCGCCACCTAGAAATAAAAATTACTACTGATTTTGTTATTTTTACGAAAGTAACGCTTCTAAAATAGTTTATGGCGCCTTTGCAGATGACGAGGTGGACGTAAGGTATGATAAGCGTCCGTTACTTGTATTTCTTTCATTTCCCTCTGGTGTTCTATTTAACAGAACGTACGAGACCTGCAGGCTTGGGAGGCGACGAGAGGACGACAGTTCGGCGAGGCTCAAATAAATCGCGTGCTTCTTGCAAGGCGAGAGTCGGGAGCAGCCGCAGCTACAGCGGTTAGCTGTGATACTGTTGCGGCTGTTGCTGAATCCGAAGCTCTTTGAAGTCAATGGTTATAGCGGCTGCGCGCTGCGATCTCAAATCGCGTTCGTTGTTTGACCTGTAGTACCACGGTGGTTGGATAAAAAATCTATATTTGATTTCCGGACAGAGTGTGCGTCGCAGGAAATTCGAAGTCCTCACCCGTGTATGTTTGTAGCGTGTGCGCGCTTGCATCCTACGGTTCCCACAGCGCGTCCGATGCTCGAAGGTAGCGTCGTCGCGTGTCGACGCCTGTCTTATCGCCGGCTGCGCTGCCGCCGTGTCAACTTTTGGGGAACTCCACATGCACGTATTCACTATGTTATCAAGTGGATTTCGTATTCTTCTGGTCCCCGAAACGTGCTCATTTTGGATCGTACCAATGGCTATGTCATCTAGTGTATGGTAAAACGACGATGGCATTTGTACATAGGCGAAGAAATAAATCGTTATGAACTTGGCCGGTCATGAAGCTAATCTACGTTGCAGTTTTTACGAGGCAAAACCGGCTACGAAATTGAGGCGGCCCTGGAGATAGGCGCTTCAAAGCGCCAGCTGTAGCGACAGCACGAGGAAGTGGCACGCACCAAGCATTTCAGAGCTTGCTGGCTTTCGAACGGGAGGAGTATGCGCGTGCTCGTGGCCTAATGGTTAGGGCACCGGGCTCGACGGCCGACGTTAGATTCCACCCATCGGTCACACATTATTTTCTTTTAATGAAAGTGAGGCGAAAGAAGAACCTACCTGCCGCAAAGTGACAGGAATGGGATTCGAACGCTTGGTATTGAATTTTGGAATGTCTTCATATGCGAGTCCTAATTATTGTATACCGAACTTAACTGCTGCACAAAAAACAAACAACTACAAAAATCAACACAAGTTACCCAATAATTTGTTTATTGAGAACACTCAACGGTAATATTGTTGTGCAAGTGCTGAGCGAACTCGATTGCTCTTGAAAATTTATTGAAGTCCGTTGTTTCAACAAATGCCCAACATTATATCAATGGTTAATCAACAGTCATTTTTGTACGGGATATACCAGTAAATAAGGAGATATTTCGCTCAGTTCGTTGCATCACAAGTGATTGCAGTAGCAAACCATCTTGATGTGATTATAGAGGGCCAGAACAGTATCGGGAAGCACAAAATACTAAAGATGCTCGACTCAGAAATTAAGATATGGGAGAGGTATCACTGATATTCTTCTTATTCGTCTCAATTTTCTGTCGTCATCGAATTTACCATAGTTACTGCAGCTGCTTCACCAACTGGTAAGTACCTTCGTCTATTGTCGCGCCTTGAAATTTGTTTCTATATTAATTTTAAGACGCCGGAGCACCCTGTCGGAATTTTTATAACTCAGTATCTGAAAGACACACGCATACTTTCTCCTCTGCAGCAAGCTTTTAGGAATGCGTTTTCCATAGTCCCACAGTTGGTAACGGATGTTCATTCTTTTGTGATTATCATTGTAATGCATTAAAGGTTGATTTAATATTCCTAATTTTTAGTAATAAGAAAAGAGAGAACAACGTAAAAGCAGGAGGCAACGTTTCGACAAGTGAACTTGCCTTTTTGTAGGCCTCGAAAAATACAAGTACACTTGTCGAAACGCTCGTCCCTGCTTTTACCTTGTTGTGACTTTGCTGGTAATCTTAGTCAGTTAGTTAATTTGCGTTTAATGGCGCAAAGCGACTAAGGCCATGCTGCGCCAGCCACAAGATATTGTCACGTGGTGGTGACGTTGAAGAACACAGTAGCAATACTGTGAATGAGAAGGCGGACTTTCTTCTCCTCGGGCATATCCGGGTGGGCGTGGCGGAACAGGTGGTTCATTTCTTCCGTGAAGATGGCAACGTTCTCGTTAGGTAGCTGTACTCGGGCGTCCAGCATGGCTTCGGCCCTTTCCTTGCGCACGACGCTCGTGAAGGTGCTCAGGAAGCCGCTACGGAAGAGGTCCCATGTCGTCAAGGCCGACTCCCGGTTCTCAAACCACGTTCTGGCGGCATCTTCTGAGGCAAAGTATACATGCCGCAGCTTGTCGTCGGAGTCCCAGTTGCTAAACGTCGCGATTCGTTCGTAGGTCTCCAGCCAGGATTCTGGGTCTTCAGTCTCTGCTCCATGGAAGGTCGGTGGGTCCCGAGGTTGTTGTAGGATAACGGGGGACGCTGGGGCAGCCATTGGGGTTGTTTTGACCACGATCTTCTTTGTCGACTCAGGTAGAAGTCCGTGCTCTGTGGGTAGTCTTTGCAGTCTGCGGCTAGCACGCTGGTCTTGGGCGATGTTGGTTTTGTCCTCGGGCTTCGGGCTTGGATCGCGGCTTTGCGGGGGCGTTCGGTACATGAACGCACTAGCACCTCCACCAGATGTCACGAGGTGGTGACGTTGAAGAACACGGTAGCAATACTGTAAATGACAAAACTAAATTTTATTGGGCGAACCTGTGCCCACAAAACAGGCTACACTTATAGCACAACGATAGCGGCGAACACAGTCGGCGATCGTCGAAAATCTGATCAGCGGGTCAAGCGCGTCGGCTTTTATACAACAGTCGTCGAATGTTCCAGACTAATCGTTGGGGCCCGCGTGCCTTCCACAAAGTTCTACACCATTCGCGGTAGGCGATGAAATCAGATAACATAAGGTTCGGCGACAACAGACTGCGAATAGAAGCATCGATAACTTTCCAGAAACTTCGGATACATGCAGTTGCGTCTCGCGCTGTGCGATAAGACTTGTTAGGCGGCGAAACGTGGTCGCCCGATAAAGATAAGTACACGCGTCAATATTAAGCAATTAAATCCTACAGCAGCGAAAGCTGCGTTACGTTGTAGTCTGTGCGAAAAACTAGTTTCT